>NC_140971.1:15260778-15355778 GCF_056783735.1 Eptatretus burgeri
TTCGGATCTAAGTTTAGCTGGGTCTTTATCCTTGATAATCTGTTCATTCCAGCCAGTACGTCCTTGGCAGTTCCGCTCGGCTGCATCTGATCCGGAGTTGGTAGTGGGTAGTTGGTACTCTACCGTAGTTGGGAGAGTGATCCAGTTCGGGAAAGGTGTACCGAGGGCGTGGTTCCCCGGTAGTCAAAACCGTGTGGTTAATTAGGTAAACTGATTACACCTGGCAGGAAGACCCTACGCTACATGGTTGAGGTATTGGCGTCCACGGTCGGTTAAGTGACCCCCTGCGTCACGGAATTATCCGTGAGCGACGGCCTACAATTCCGGGAGTCTGGTGGGAGACGACGTAACTTCACCCACCTAGTGGTCATATACCCACCGGACTCCGGCCTGCAACTATATATATATATATATATATATATATACATACATACATACATACATACATACATACATACATACATATATATATATACATACATACATACATACATACATACATACATACATATATATATATATATATATATATATATATATATATATATATATATATATATATATATATATATATATATATATATATATACCAGCAAAGCCCCCGTCTTCGATGGGTAATTCATACATGAAAGCATATGTCGGTTACTCTCAGTTTCCGTGGAGTAAATTTTGTTACGAATGGTCTCTTCGGTCGTCTACTGCAGCATATTTTTGAAAAACAACGTTCCTCGTTTTCTTGTCTGGGGCATGGATGTGCAGCTTTGATCTTGATCCAACTCTTGATGCTGCAACATACAACATTCCGTGTGAGAAAACAGGCGAACGCAGATCTCGTCCGATTATGCCGAACTTCTGTCCCTGTGTTTTGTTTATTGTCATGGCAAAGCAAGGTCGTAAGGGAAATTGTAATCTATGGAACTGGAGTGGCAGGTCACTGTCAGAATATATAAGTGGTATCCTTGGAATTAATTCATGTTTTCCTGCTGCCGGTCCATTTATCAGGATTACGTCAATCACATTTGGGCTCATTCGGTAACTGGGCAGCCCACTTTCAGCTTAAGTTTGTGTGGTGGTATCCCTGATATTTCAATGGAATTCAGAAATTCAATGGGAAAGTGCACCACTTCCTCCGAAGTGAGTATCGTGTTCATTGCATTATGTCGGTCAATGACGGTAGAGTTGACAGCATCCACTGTTTCATTTTTAGGTTTGAGTATCGCTCGTTCTCACAACCAGTTGTTGTCGTTTGAAGCACGTCTTGTTAATCCGACATCGATTTCCTCGATTAATTTGGATGGAGTTTCGTGCTAGTGGATCCCTTCTGGTAAAGTGATAGCGTCCGGTTTATTTTTAACAGGGTAGTTACCGTCTCCAATGTTCATGAGGAGGTCGGCGTAATAACAGCGGTGGGGTTGTTTGTAAGCTGTGCTCGTATGTTATCGTGCAGTCGGTACGTTGTAACATTGTGCCATAACGGTGATCGCGTCAGCGTCGCATCGACTATGTTTGCACGTGTTCCTTGCTTCACAATGGGTAGTATTTGGTGGAAGTCTCCACAGAACATTACCGCGATGCCACCAAATGGTTTTGAATTTCCACAAATATCCTGTCGGGTCCTATCGATCGCTTCATACACGCCCTGTGTGTCATCGGAGCCTCGTCCACAATAATTGCTTTGGCTTCGTTCATCACTCTAGCGATTGCTGTCCCTTTTTTCATAGAGCAGGTTGGTGTATCTTGTTTGTGAGCATTCAGTGGTACTTTGAAGGCGGAATATAGAGAATGTTCAGTGGTACTGTTAGTAAAGTTGCGGCTATACCACTCGATGTTGTAGCAATAGCGATATGGCCATTCGATCTGATCTTTGCAAGAATTAAATTCAAGAGGAACGTTTTACCTGTCCCTCCAAGAACATCAACAAAGGTGATACCGCAGTGCTGTGTGTTAACTTTGTTGAGAAATAGTGCAGATATTTCTCTCTGATTTGCCATCAGCTGATGCTCTTGGTTGTTGATGTACTGGTTTTGTTCACATACGTCGAAATTCGCGAACCGAACATACTCCTGTGCATGGTTTGCAGCCGTTGTATGGTCAATGACAGGAAGGTTGTAGTTATCCAGAGTTTGACCTCCTTGTGCGAGGATGTGGTCTTCTATTTCCATCAAGAAAAGATTGTACATTTCCCCTGCGCGGTCGTCGTCAACATGAACGTTGTGGCGATGGAAAAAATCCTCTGCTAATGCAGCTTTATGATCATTCCAGAGTGCGAGTGGGTTACTTGGTTCACAAAAAATCAACAGGACAATTAATAATTTCTGAAGACTTTGCGGGCTCTGTCCAATAGTTACCTCTCGCAAGGCATTATGTAGATGGTTGTCATCCTCTGCAAGTCCGTTCGCCAGGCATGCCTCTCGAAAAGTTGGCAGGATTACACCTTCATGACTCCTGAGATCTTTGAACGATGTCGGACCATGTTCCTGGTGAAGCAGCATGCATATAAAATAGCACTCTGTTTTGGATTGACCGTGTAAACTCTACCGATAGCAGGGTTTCTGAATACACCTGGGAATTGTGGTTCTGGAGTTCCCCTCTTGCGTCGATTCCACTTTTTGTTGCAAGAATCCCACGTGTAATACTCTGGAACTTCGTGATAAGTGAGTGTTTTCGCGAACTCTTCCGTATGGCAAATAGTGAAGAATTCTGTCAGAGTTGTCTTTGGTGGTTCCGCTCTGGCGCGGGCATCAGCATTGCAATTGTCAAAGTACACTCGCTGGCCATTCTCCAGGTGGATAGCCAGCTGCATCACTGGTGGATAGTGTTCATGCATCGGGAAACCCAAGATTTGGTGAGCAGCTTCCATGGCACCCACGAACCTGGCTTCTTGATATTGTTGTATTTCATCATTATTTTGTCCACCTTCAATAGTGAAAATTGCTTGGTCACTTCCCTTGTTCACATACTTCAGCACATATTTCACACTTTTGACTGAAGTACAAATTTCAACGTTCGTGTGGCACTTCATTTGTTTTAAAAGCCAAGGGTTGTGAGGTACAACACACCGATTGTCTATGACGTGCTCGATACGCTGTCCATTTACAATCTTGGTGATTGCGATTACATTCCCTCCATCCTCTGGGTTGTGCCTGCGGTACTTGGGATAGCTATCTTGCCCTTATTCCGTCGCTTCCATAAAATCCTTCGGGAACATTTTTGATCAGGATCCGTCCTTCATACATGGTCTGTTTTTGTTGAAAGGGCCGCATAGTCCATGGATCACGTTGTATTTCACCAGTTCGTGCAGTTGAAGTTCCGAATCCGGACATGGTATTTCTGCAGCTATCACTTGATCAATATCGTCGGGTCTGATTTTGCTTCCTGGGGACAGCCAGAGTAGTATGTGCAAATGAGGGAGCCCTCTTTTCTGGAATTTGATGGAATACAGCCATGCCAGCAAGTCATCAAAAGCTCCATTCTTCAACAGATCCATCAGTTTCTTCAATTTCAAATGAAAAACATGACAAACAATATCTGGGCGGTCTGATGCTGTTTGTTTCGGTCGAAGATTTTCTGTAATTTCTGACCAATTCGGATTAGTAGTAGAGGTTATGAACAGCTCTGGTCTGCCATATTTCCGCATGTCTGAGATGGCATCTTGGGTGCGCTCATGCATATCGAGCGGACCGCCCGTGAATGTAGATGGTAACACGATCCCTTGCCCCACATTCCGCGGATCACAGTCGTTATTAAATATAGCGTCTCCGAAGTTTTGGTAGCTGTCCGCTCTTTGAGCTTTCTGTTCCCGTCTGAGAAAATGTAATCGTTCTGTTTCTATCTTACAGTAAATGTCAAATAAAAATTGCTGGAACAGTCTGCGGCACAGTCACAAATGATTAGTCTGTCGACACATGATATGGTATGCGTAAAACTGCATTTGCGTTATTTTGCGTGCAGCGGCTGACTGCAAATATATGCTCCATCCGTCTGTGCCATAAGGAAACAGGATTGGGTACTGCAGAGTGTCGTACGCATAGTGTAATTCTGATATATGCTGTAATGTTCCATCATGCTGGTGTAACACAATATCCCTGGTCGCAGTTGGTTCGTTCGGCATTAGTATGCCTACTTCATCACCGGATGGTGCGTTGTAACGGGGAGGATTTTGTGTGGCCGGCTGCATGTTTTCGTGGATGACAACTCCAAGATCTTCTCTTCCGTCTTGGTTAATGCTTTCAACAGCCGTTTTCAGGTTTCTGACATATTTGTTGTTCTCATGCAATAACTGTGAGCTTCATTACGATGTCTGGTGTCATACCAGTACCGATGGCCAAACGTGCTTCATGTTTGGCTCGTCTGCTGTCAATGAAATAAATTTGCAGAAACTGTCGAGGCGTATTGTCTTGCTGATGGAGACTTCCAAATTTGTGACACACTTGACCTTGGACAGTAAAATTGGGATCCCATCCATGAATCTGTCGTCTTAGTGCAGCCAAAGCTCGTCATTTGAAATGCGCTAATATAAAGACGTACAGTATGTTCTGAAGGAAATGGATGGAATCATTATTTGTTCCGTTGAGCAGTGACAGCAGATATTGAGGTGGCGTTGGGAATAAATCCAATTTGATTTTTTTCACTTGCACAGCAAAATCCTGGTGGCTCGCCAGCGAATTTTTTTGCCTCACAGTAGTTACATGCTATTTCCATTTCTCCAATATCTGTTTCAAGGAAGAACACCTCCCACCTCATCAATGATCTCTCGGACTCTCTGGAAAATCCTCTATTTCTCTTTGCCGATGACTCCACCCTCTGCCGTACCATCTGTCATCCCTCAGACCGGCAAGCAGCAGCTTCTTCGCTCACTGCAGATCTGGATAAAATCACAAACTGGTCCAACACGTGGAACATGTCTTTCAATCCAGACAAATCTCACACTCTCACTATGTCTCTTCGAAAGGACCGTTTACAAAACCCCCCCATCCACTTTCTCAACAATCCTCTGGAAGAAGTCTTTTCTTTCAAGCTTCTAGGTCTCACTATCTGCCATGACCTTTCCTGGGAAAGTCACATTTCCAACCTCGCCTCAAAAGCCGGTCGCCGACTGGGAATCCTCCGTCGTGCTAAGTCCTTCCTTGGCCCTCTTGAGCTCCTGACCACTTACAAAGCTTTTGTCTGTAGCCTGATGGAGTACTGCTCTCCCCTCTGGGCTGGTGCTTCTGCCTCCCACCTTTCTCGGCTTCACGCTGTCGAAACCAGGGCATTTAAGATCATCGGCATCTCCCGCAATGAAGCTGAGTCTTTGGGCCTCTCACTCAATCACCGCAGGTTGGTCGGTGGTCTTTCTGTCTTCTACCGACTCCTCTCCAGCCTTGCCACCCCCCTGCTCTCTCTGCGATTTGTCCCCACCACATTTCCACAGGGCGCTCAAGGTCCGCCAACAACCCCCTTCTGGTAAAACTACCAAAATCACGAATCGCTGCTCATCTTCACTCTTTCATTCCTCTTTTTTCCCGCCTTTGGAATAAACTTCCTCACTCTATTCTTTCCCATTCTTCCCTCCAGGCTTTCAAAACAGCTGTTCACCACCACCTCTTATCTTCCCCCATCCAAATCCTCGATCTTTTCTACCCCCGATAATCCACCCAAGCCCACTTCCTTCATTTCTCCTGCTTTCCTTCCTGAAAGTCCCTGAAATGTCCATCTTCTCTTCGCCATGTTCCCCGTCCCATCCCCATCCCTCTCCCTTCCACAGTTCACCTAATGTGTCTGTTCCCCACTGTTTTGTCCCTTCCACTCCCGCCCCTCTTGTCTCATGCCTCCTTGCTGTGAGTTGTGTGTTCGCTCTCATACGAGCCTCGACCAAGGTATACAAAAAAAAAAAAAAAAAAAAAAAAAACATTTTCATCATTCGTGTAGGCTCGTGGGACTGCTGGCAACTGCAGCTGTCATCTTGCGTTCCTTTGTGCATGGACTTCTGGTAATCGCTGGGAAATTATTCGTTTCGGTGTTCTCGGCATGTTACCACCTGGAAACATTTTAAAGTGATGAGTAATGTGTGTTTCAATAAACGGATTTTAATTCCTGGTATATATAGCCCCCCAGATTATTTTGGGTGCATGGCCTTTTCATGTACATGTATGGCCTGAATGATGGAGAATTACCAGTGTTGCAGTGGGATTTCCCAGTGCTGCAGTGGAATTTCCCAGTGCTGCAGTGGAATTTCCAAGAACATACTGCAGTGGGAATTCCAAGTACTGCAACAGGAGTACGAAGTTTTGTAGTTGAATTGCTGTGCTGCATTTGAATTTTCAAGTGCTGCAGTGGGATTGCAAAGTACTGCAGTGGGTCTTCCGAGTACTGAAGTGGGGTTTCCAAGTACATAAAAGTGACTTACCGGAATGTAGTAAGATCTTCCAAGCTCACAAACTGATTTTCAGGTACAATCTCACTTGATGGTCAGCTAAAAAGGAGAGTGAATAACTTTACTTTCATTTTACTTTATTTGGAGCAGGAAGACTCCACCAAACAGGGTGGGCAGCTGTACAATTTTTGCTCAGTCGTGACTGATGACTGAGTTGTGAGTCAATGAATAAAGAAAAAAATCTTAGCTTGACAATTTGAGGATGGTCCTATAATTTGAGTCAATTAGACAATTTGAAGTTGATTACAGGCCGAGAGTGATTGGATCAGTAAAGTATGCTCGTAAGCAAACCACCTGCATCTTTCATTGTACTTTTCAAATGCAAACTTGCAAAACTACCGAATACAACACTGTGTCTTTTTGCACTGTTGACTGTTCAAATCAAAAGCAAACCTAACGTGCATCTTTTTGGACTGTTCAAATGTTATGCAAATCTGCATCTTTGTTTCACTGTTTAAATGTTTTGCACTGTTGAAGAGTAGCTTGCTGGCTTTAAGGATAAGGCTTAAAGGAAGGCAAGCTAGATAGCAATCTTTTTTTAGTTTTGGCTTTTTTCTTCTGTTGTCTACAAATAAAGGTGCGTAGGGGATGGTTATAAAGTGCAATTCAGGAAAGGATTAAAAAAAATTACTCAATTGAATGAATGCGAGGAAACCTCATTGTTCATTCCATCGATAAAAGAAACATTTTTCCGTCGATAATCACAATTTTCAATGAACGTGGTAGGTGGTTTACCTTTCCTATTCAATGAAAGTGGTAACGGTTTTACTTCCTTCTTAAGAGCATTGGGTGTGTCCTGCCCATTTTCACCCCCAAAATTCACAATAGATAATAGTTCGTTCATAACGAAAAGTACATCTCGCCACATTCCCGATAGTAATTTAAATACCTGCCAATTTTCAGGAGGATAAGATTTGATTTGATGTCGCAAAACGGGAACAAAATTCGGCGTTTCTCTCTTATTGTATAGATAAGGAACTGACATAGCTCGTAACCACCTGGATGTCGATCAGTCATTGGGCCAAAGATAGATGAAAGGAGTGTCATTTCCCCAATAATTTTTTTTTTAAATACAGAAAGAAAGAGTAGTGTTTATGAGGATGAGAGAAATCTGGAAATAAAAAAAATATATAACACACGAACAAAGTTTCAAAGTTTTTGAACGTAACGCAACATCGGTTCTATTATTTGGCTGTGAACCATGGTAACAGTCTCCTAAGTCATTGCACAGAAACTAGTTTAATTTGCCGTGCATTCCAGCAGTGCAAATATGTCAAGGTCAAATGCTGCTTTATTTATAACTGTCACAAAAAATATTTTGTGAATCTGGACAGACAGAGTGAGCAAGAATGAAGTAAAAAGAAGGACTGGAAAGAAAAACATTAGAGAAAATTTAAATGAGGAGGTGGAGATGGATTGGGCATGGACTGTTCCATATATGGAAAATAACATCATAAAAAGAACGATAGACTGGAAGCTTGGAGGTCCAAGGAGGGTTGGACGACCTACAGAGACCTGACGGCATATAGTGGAAAAGGAGCTGACATAGCAAGCAACCACCTGGATGGTGATCAGTCAATGGGCCCAAGACAGATGAAGGGAATGTCATTTCCTCAAGAGGCTCCATATGCCATCAGACATGCCAGGATTGTTAGCAAGTAAGAAATATGAATACATACAAAACATGTACATGTACAATGTACATTTCCATGATTATTTTATTTATTTATTTTTGCACTGCCTGCCTTCTCTTCCTTTTGCCAATAAATGTTTTATCGGATTTGAATTTTACAGTGCAAATGACAATGTTGTGCAAATCATTTCTCTTCCCTGCTGAAATAATTATTTGCTTTGTTCAATCAATCAATCAACATCTATTTCCTTCTTCATGTACAACACACAACATTAACAGAATGTCGCGTCAATCCCAAGAAGCAAATTGCTTGTGTTGGGCATGCCGTAACAAAAACAAAATTACACATTACAATACAATCAAATTACAAAAACAATCAACCAAGGTAAAAAGTACGTGGGAATACAATTTTGATTTGTAATTCAAGGCAACATAGGAAAAAGAAAAGTTGACTTTCATCAATCAAAGCAGTTATGTGGTTATGAATTGTAACACAAAATGAAATATTTCTTTAAACATACTGTATGTATAAAATTTTCAACAAGGAAGCATATATCAAGTTTAGGAAGCATATATTAAGTTTAAGTTCAACAAGTAAGCATATTTAACTTTTCAAAAGTTTAGGGCCAGAATAACGAATATTACGCTGAAAAGACACAGTTCTATACTTATGGAGATGAATACTAGACTTGATCTGATAGTAAAGCGGTGAATATCATAATTAATAATGAACAGCTTACATAAATGAGAAGGGAGCTGTCTATTCACACATTTACACTGTACATAAAAAATACTTTGTTGATAAAGTGTGAGATCAAAGTTTTTGGAATTTTAGATAATAACCCAATTGATTGGTTTGAGATCGATGTGGCATCCAACATATTTTTCAAATTAGTTTTTCTTTTCTGTAAAACAAGTAACTTATTAAGATTCGACCGAAATGCATTACCCTGTACAAGATTAAAATATGACAAATAATGAAGTACAAGGACACGGTATATTTTAGAAAGAAAGCACTTCAGTCTTGAAATTATACCAATGCCTTTGGAAACCTTCTTTTCAAGTTCACGAATATAGAATTTCCATGATCATTGACTATCATTATAAACACTGAGAAATTTAGTCCATAAAACTTCAGGTATTCTTTCATTATTCACCAGAATCTTAACTCGGTCTAAATCCAAACAGTGTGGTTTTTTTTTTACTAAAAATTATATAATTGCACCTTTTTTTTGCATTAACAGATAGACTATTTGCTCGAAACCATTCACACATTTATAAAATATTTTCATTGACAACTATTTCATAAGTCGAGGTTATTATCACGATACAAATCATTTGTGCCCTCAATAAAACAAAAGAAAACTAGAAGGGCACTCAGGAGAGTGCATACCTCCACCCCGTAATGCCTGATCCACGAGAACATATCTGGCGCAATACATTTTTGAAATATGCTATATATCGGTTTTGCCCTATCTCCCAATGGTGAAGAATCACTTTAAAATTCTAGTCGTCGGATCCGGATTCAGATCTTCACCAAAATCGAATCAATTCATTGTGGTCACACACGTAACATGTCCACCAAGTTTCGGCTGAATCCATCCACAACTTTTTGAGATATCGTGCTATATATTAGTTTAGCCATATATCTCAATGGTGAGGAATCAATTTAAAAATTATCACATCCAGATCTGGATCTTCACCAAAATCGAATCACTTCTTCCTTGTCACACACCCAACTTGTCCAAGTTTTGTCCGAATCTGTCCACAACTATTTGAGATATCGTGCTCTATATCCTTTTTGGCCCTATCTCTAAATGGTGAAGAATCACTTTAAAAATTCTAGTCGTCGGATCCGAATCCGGATGTTCACCAAAATATAATCAGTTCGTCCTTGTCGCACCCCAAACCCGTCCACAAAATTTAATCCGGATCCATCCACAACTTTTTGAAATATCCTGTACACAGACAAACAAACAAATCGACAAACAGACAAAAAGGGGTGAAAACAACCTCCTTCGTAGTCCATTTGCCGTTATTATGTGTTCCATTGTCAACCTTGTTGATGTGGAAAGTGTATGGTCTTATGATTGTTTTGGACTAACATGGGTCCATTAATAAAATTCAGGTTGGTTGCCGGGGTGGCGACCTTGTGGAACTCATGTAATTTGCATAAATTCAAGATGGCTGCTAAAGGTCAGACGATGGGGCGAAGTTTTTAATCGGTCAACATATAATCCTGTGTAATACCTCTTTTCCATATGATTTTGACATGAGGAATTCAATTTTGGGGTTATTTTTTACGTTCAGGAATAAATAGAGGTTCACATGAAATGTCCATGACTATTTTCTGCTGAAAATTATGCAACACCAATGCAAAAGTGAAGTCATGAATGGTTCACAACAGTATGTTGATCATCAGAAAGCATACACATTGTCATGTCATCATATTGGACATCTTAGGAACAGAGGACATAGAGCCTAGTAGACAACTTACGTATTGTTCATTCCCATTCATTGTACTCGTCCCCTGCCGTATCCTCGTCTCTTTCCAGTTCTGCTTCGACACTCCCTTCTTCCACTTCACTTTCACTGTCCTCCACAGTCTTGTGTGGGTTGAAGCACTTGTCACTGCAACCACAAGTGCAGTATAGCGTGCAGGAGATCTTTGCATGGTGACAACTGCAACTTGCAGTACTGCAGGCCTTCCCCTCTGCTTTGCATCCACACCGCACAACATCCATGAGGTCCAAAGGGGCTGGTGGAGTAGCAGAAGTTGCTGGCACTGGGATTCCATCTCTGATGTCCCATCCATATTTTGTAATGTCAAGTTCAGGTGGGGCCTGCTGATCAGCTGATTTTGCAAGTACTGTCTGTAGATGTGCACGCAAAATATGTAGGAAGAGATTGGTCTCAGTTGGAGGTAATGCCATGAGCTTGAGGGGCTTGCCAGACTTCCTTGTGTACATATAGTACCTCATTTCACTCATCGTGGTACCTTCTGTCTGACCATACAGGGCACAGAAGAATGTCCGCCCTGCTTCCATGAGCTGTTCATGGCTTGCGTTTAGCTCGCCAAGTGCGGAGTACAAACCAGGGAAGTTGCCAGCTCTCAGTGTCTTCAGGGCTGACACTTTGCCCTTACCGTATGGGTATGACGTGGTATCTGAGCCAGTGATGTAGTGCATTCCCAAAAGCTGCAGACACTTGGGGCCAACCTGGTCACAGGTGGTGTTGATGTCCCAAATTGCTCCATCCCACCTTTCCATCTGCACTGTGGCCTGGATGTTGCGCTGGTAAACCCAGTAAACCATCAATACAAAAACATCAGTGTCATCAGAGAGGATACGTATCACTCTTGCATTACATTCAGCAGCCATGAGCAGATGTGAGATCATTGTAATGTTTGCTTCATCACGGTTGAACGCACCATGGCTACGGCTCTCCACAGTAACTCCTTCACCAAAGTTATAGGTACTCAAAACCTTGGACAGCTGCAACTTAAATTCTGAGAGGTCATAATTGGCACTGTTGTACTTGACTGAGTGTGCCTCCTTGATCTGCCTTACCACAGAATCAATACTCCTCTCACCTGCATCATCCACTTTAACCATTTTCAGATGGTTAGCAATGGATTCACGGAAACCAACAATGGTAGCACATCCATCTACCCGAACTAACATAACGTCCTTACTCATGCAGTCTGTTAGTTTGCTAAACATATCACGTCGAGTGAGTTTGCCACTAAGATCACAGTACAGGGAATGCAGTTCAACGCTATTCCACATCTTTGACCTGTCACAATTCATGTGCTCTATGACGTTCTTTAGGGCACTTTCTTCTGCAACTCCAGTTGGCAAATCAGCATATTTAGGGACTGTCATGAAACTGTTATAACAGCGTACATGGTATTTGCACTCAGCCGCAGGGAGATCAACCAAATATCCAATATGTAACTTGACCGTTCTGGATACTTCATCATTACGTTTCTCAGCAGCATTAATGATGGCATCTTTCATGGTTGGGATGGGATTACCTTCCTTGTCAAAACGTTCTTGAGTCATGCACTGACGAACACGATCCCATCTTTCTGGATGTTTGTCATCAACAGGTAAACAGTTTGCCACAAAAAATGCAGTCACGTTTGTAAACAAACACACCACTGCCTGTTGCCTGTGTGCGAGATCTTGTTGTCACTGTAACACAATCATCTTCAGCTTTTCTTTTCTGTGATTTACGAAGTCTCTCAATTTTTTGTTTTGATGTGTAAGTACAGTAGCATCCTTTGTGACATTCTATGCGAACAGCATCACCACCACCATCAACAATGTCCTGTAGTTTTGCACGTAGCTCTTCATCTCCATGGGCTTTGGCACAGGGGATCAATGTTTTGATCCCTTGATCAGCGAATTTCTTCAATTCCCCTCCACCATGACACACGGGAAGAAAGCACCTTGAATCAGCCATATCTGTAAAAACAAAACAATGAATTAGTAACTCGCATTAATGTCGTATGTGAGCGTCCAGTTGTCAGAATAGTGACCTTGTTGTCATTCAAAATGTATCTCACACGGCAAACAATTGCCAGGAACTCGAACATTGACCTCAAATTTACTTCTAATCACAAAAATAAGGTTAAATATCGATTCCTCTTGCCAAAATTATATGGAAAAGATCTCATGTGTAATTTTACGTTCATTACCTAAAAAGTTATATTTTCAGCCCGGTCGATGATGGCCATCTTGTATTTGCGCAAAAATAACAGATTTCCCCATGATTGCCATCCGGGCAACCAAGCTTAATTTTGTCTATGCATGCCTGTGAACAAGAAACCACCATAAAACCATACACTTTTGAGGACAACAAGCTTACTTCTCTGGCAAATGGACTATCACTTTCGTGGTGGAGGTAATTACCCTACAGATGTGTGAATGTCATTCATATGTAATGTGAATAATATTGGACCCAGAAGAGAACCTTTATGAACTCCACAGGTAATCTTCTTATATTCAGATAGAGAAGACTATACTTTGTGCACTGGGTGCGGATAATTAAATAACTTGTAAACCAATTATAAAGTACTCCCCCCCCCACCCGAATCTCATAATAATACAATTTTGACAGCATCATGGAGTCCGGCTGTACTCCATATAGAGGGATAATGCGGGAAAATAATATTATGATTAATGGTAACAAAATTTTTGGATAAATCAATGAAAACCCCATAGCATAACAATTGTATTCAAACGCATCGATTATTTTGTTGGTGAGGTCAATAAGATCCATACATGTAGATTGTAGAGTGTCCTTTTCTGAAACCATATTGATTCTTCCATAGAAGTTTATGTTCATCGAGAAATTTGAACAATCTTGTCTACATAATTCATTCTAACAATTTTGAAAACACAGAAAGTACTGAAATTGGCCCATAATTTGTAAGTTCCCTTTTCCCTCCAGTTTTAAGCATTGGTTGGTGTAACTCTTGCTGTCTTTGATTTATCTGGGAATATGCCTTTGTTTAAAGACAAATAACAAATATGACACATTTGCCCAGCAATTTGTTTTATCACAGATTTTATCACCTTCGGGCTAAATCCGTCCAAGCCAGGGGGTTCGTTGTTTTTTAAAAGAATTAACAAAATCACAAATTTCCACTTCTGTTGTGCGGTATAAATACAACGAATTTGGGTTAGGGGTATGAAGGTAATAGTCAAAATCAACCTGGCTCGGTGGACTCCTGTTATTACTTCCACCACCAAAGGTGAAGGAGGTTATGTTTTCACCCCTTTCTGTGTGTTTGTTTGTGTACAGGATGTCTCAAAAAAGTTGTGGACGGATACAGATGAAATTTTGTGGACAGGTTGGGTGTGTGGCAAAGACAAACTGATTAGATTTTGATGAAGATCCGGATCTGGATGCAACTACTAGAATTTAAAAATTGATTCTTCACCATTGAGAGATAGGGCCAAAAAGGATATATAGCACGATATCTCAAAAAGTTTTTTTTAGCCCGGTCGATGACGGCCATCTTGTATTTATTGCGAGAATCTTGCGAGAATTATTCAATTTTTAGAGTGATTCTTCACCATTGTATGGATGGTGTTGGGTGAATGGTTCGAGTGGTGGGATTTGGATCCGAGGGTCCTGAGTTCAAATCCCGCTTAGGAGTTGAATTAATACCAGGTGGGGTTAACTTGGCCTGTAATGCTTTCGGTGTAGGCAAAATGAGTGCCAGCATGCTGGTATCCTGTGTCGGAGTGGCAACCCGTCCAGGATTGTGCCCAATAGCCAAGGAGACTGCTTAAGCAGCACCAACGCTCTGGACAGAGTCTGGTCTCAATCTCCTCCTCCTCCTCCTCCTCTTCACCATTGAGAGATAGGGCCAAAAACAAATACATAGCCTGATATTTCAAAATGGGGCCGCCTGGATATTCTACACATAAACGAAGTACCATTTGTACATATTTACCTCAGAAGTACACCACTCCCTCCCAATTCTGTCTCCATGTGCTACACGGCGGCATTTTTGGCACCCCTGCAATGTCGCGTGCTGGAGGATTTATTTATTTATTTGGCATGCAGCCAGTATACTTTGAATGTACCGCTACTTGTTACTAAGATTTTCATGCCGTTGCATTGCATCCCAAATGTAAGAAATATTTTATCCCATTTTACATCCAAATGAAATAACAAAGCACGGGGGTCAGCGTGTAAGGAACTCCCATATTTTGAACCAAGCTGAGCTCCTGATCTCAGGGTCAAATCCCATATACTCTCTAAAGTAGTCCATCGATGGTGCACTTGTTTCCTCCTACTGTCCTTATCTTGCATGGAATACACAACGCACACACGTTTTTCCTGTGGAGCTATGAGCATTAGAGAATTTTAAAAGGCATGGTTCCATGCTGTGGAGATATTGCCACCGATAGAAGTAACAATACGCGTCCAGCATTCTGGAATTACTCCCTGGAAGTTTATAAAGATCACCAATGGGGAGCCTTCATCGGTAGCAATGTTATATTTCTCATTTTGAGTGATAGCCTGTGTTGAGAGGAATAATGAAAACGCTTCTGTGAGAGGCACCACATCACTTTAATCTCTTTCACTATTTTCTCATGTCTACATTTGTTCACGCAATATCTATTCATTGTGCCACGTTCATCTCAGACATGTTGGCACCGGCCAGTCTTCGTATACCAAAGCACCCGTTTGACCGGTAAAGGTGACATTGTCCTTCTGTGGGATTAAAAAAATTAAACTGTGAGCTCTCCTAATGATCAACATCCAACAGCAATGTCATTGCCCAATGAACAGCATGTGTGGAGCTGCCGAAAGATGACTGCGTGCTTACCTGTTTCAAAGCCAGGTGTTAGCTTAACGGTTAAGGTGGCTGGCTTATAAGATCTTACGGTCTTGAGTTTGAGCCCCAGTCAACCGTTGAATTAACACCAAGTTGGGTGGACTCAGCCAGTCATCTTTATGAGGTTGGCAAAATGAGTACCAATGTACTGGTAATGGAGGGCACTGCGTCAGTGGCACATATAGCCGTGCCCCCAGAAAATGACGCAACCAGCCGCCACAGGCTTCACAATAGCTACCTGTCTCAAGTTCATCACAATCCATCCAATTTGGACCATCATTCATCTCTGACAACCTTGTCGCAGGCTGCTTGAACAGCAGTAATGGATGCACCCAGTTCATCGATGATAATAGTTCTACCTGAATAATGCATCACTTCTCTTTTTGATTCCCATCTCGATCTAACTCTATCTTTGCCTCTCACCAGGTCGAGCAAGTAGCCTTGAATTATAAAGCACACTTGCGGATTGCTAATTAAACCTTTTGACAGAAGAACATCTTCAAGACAGAAGCTTTAGAATGCTGACTTGAAAATTAATTGCCCTTTATTGCCCAGAGGGATTGTTGTTGTTGTTACCCCTTTGGTGACATCACTTTCAGGATTGTGGAATCTGGTTCTCTTTACCGTGATTATTCAATCCGATCTGACAACACCGATGATGTGCTGGGCTCAATAACAACAACAAAAATTCACAACAGATTAAGGGGTGTGGAAAAGCACGCTAACAGGCCTGGGGGCTAGGGTGACACTCTTCATAAAATATACTGTTGGAGGTATGACATCCCCCAAATAATGTTAGCAGACACTCACCCTGCCTGCGAGTTACCAAGGTAATAGTTTATAGCTGCATCAGGATTCAGACGCAGGCTAGACAGCACAGAGGTAACTGTACAACCCAAAACTGCCAAAATATACTCTGCCAACCCAAAAAGATGTTAAGGATTTCATTATTGTTGAGAAATAAACCATATTACTGATAATTAAAAAAAAGATAAAAAATATTTTAACAAGAAATTGTCTTGTCTCTGATGAAGATTTATCATGAGACAACAAGATGACCTTTGCACCAGTTCTGACCTTGATGTATTCCAAATGATACTGTGACTGACAAGCTCAAGAGAATGTTGCTGTCCCCGCTGCGTTGGTGCCCGAGCTTCAGATCTGTCTCTCCTGCATTCTGTAGAATATAAAGCTTTCAACTTATTTGAATCTCCAATAATGAGGCCAAAGCACAAGATATGTTGCTTTCATAACCGCAAACAAGTCGGTGATCTCTGTTTTTCACTGCCTCTTCACTAATATTGCAGCATCTGCTCACTCAGTACTCAGACCCTCCTCCACAACTCAGAATGCTCGTGTTATTCCAGTAACCCATCCTGGTTAAATTCAGCAACAATCCAGATGGACTGCACATCTCAACCCCTTCGTTCCTTGCTTTTCTCGTCGATAGAACTGTTTTACAGGGGGTCATTATTTCGCACGCTTTCCTCCCTGGCCTCAAGCAGCCAATGCACCTCAACCTCATGGACAGAACACAAAAAGGGCAGAGGGTGTAAGGATGCAGAAGAAATGAAAGAAGCCACTGACTGACCTGTCTGTGATGCAGGAGTAAAAAGCCCAGAGATTCAGCTTCATTACCAGGACTTCCAATGATTTTAATAGCATTGGTCTCCACAGCATCAAGATGTGAAAGTTGTGAGGCAGGGGAGGGTTGCCTTCCCAAAGGGGAGAGCAGTACTCAATTAAGCTGTAAAGGAAGACCTTGTAAGTTGTTTGAAGTTCGTATTTGGCAAGGAAAGACTTAGCCTGATGGAGGATGCCCAGTTGGTGGGTGGCTTTGGAGGCCGACTAACTCATAACACCCGATTCAGAATACAACAGCCAATCCAAATGTTAATGCTCATAAATTTGATCAGAATATCTCTCCAATTATCAAGACACTTCCATGGTTACCAGCAGTATACCATCATATACAGTACTACAGTTCCAGATGATAAATATTTCTGAAAACCTTTAAAGTGAAATATAAATTGCTTTCTGACTATATTTCTACCTTAATCAAACTTTGCATCCTTTTCAGAACAAGAAAGTCTCACAATGGGCAGATCCTGGCAGCTCGTTGAAAAAAAAACTAAAAAAATAAAATAAACTCAGGCAGCCCTGAGACAGGGCCAAGAGATGCGCTCTTCTTCTCTCCTTCTCCTCAAAGCAATGAGGAGCCATTTGTACAATTCAAACTTCCTCACTTACATGTTACTGTGTGTTCCGAGTTCGGTTTTGTTTCAAAAATCGTGCTATTTTGTGAGATTTTGTCATACCGTACGCTTGAGGCCTACCTTGCCTTGAGGCTTGAGGCCTAACGGTATGATCGTGTTTTGTTTTTTTTCTCCCCATTACATTCAATTTCTATCTTCCTCACTTTCTTAATGACCCCATACTGCCCAATTAATGACTCTATTTCTTATCGTAAATCAAAAACAAACAAACAAAAAAACGCCATCTTTCACCTTCCTCACTCACGACTCTCGATTCTTCTTCTTCTTCTACTTCCTCTTCTTCTTCTCCTGTTCTTCTTCTTCCTCGATTTTTTCCACAACACTTACATTACCTAATCTGTTGAAAACTCTCTCAAACATTAATAATCATAAAAACTATCTCTTATAATGCTTCATCTTCCTCTTTCACACGTGTGGCACTCTTTACTGTATCAGAATGCACTACTCTTCTACTATTTCAACAGACTGCTCTCAATTCGACCTTTCCTTCATACCTTGCCTAAAAAATCCAACTGTTACAGCGTTTCTTCTCTCCATTCTCTGAATTCGCCTTTATTGCATCCCCCAAGAACTGTGTTAAATCGCATCTCTGACCTAAAACTTTTTAAAAACCCCAGTTTGCTATTAATGTTCGCTTTCCATCAACTATTCTTTTTTTCCAACTTCAGTGCCAACTCACCCCTCTCACCCCTCACTCTCAAAGCAACCATCCCACTCTTCTCCCTCCAAGCCTCCCTCTCACCTCTCTCAAAAACTCCCCCTCACCTTTCTCCCTCCATTCATCCCCCTCACTCATCCTTCTCAAACTTGCCCCTCTCTCATCCACAAAGCTGCCTCCTTCCACTGCCCTCTCACCTCCTTCTCTTCACTCCACCTCCTCAAATCTTCATCTGCCTTCTTCCCCCTCTCTTGGCCCCCCTCTCCCCCAGCACCACAGAACCTTTTCTCCTCCTCATCCAGCCCCTCCACCACCTATTCTACAATCCCCCCCTCTCTTTCAACATCCCTCCTTACCTCCCCCCCCCTCGTCCCTTGTCCTATCCTCCCCCTCCCCCCCACCCCCTGTGCCCAAAGCCTCCTCCCCTCCCTCTTCATTAAAAGTATGGACCTCAAATATCTGGGGCCTTCGCTCAAACCTTTCAGATCTTTCCATATAGGTTGCCACTGCCAAACCAGACATAATCTGCCGAACAGAAACTTTCCTCCCCCAAGACGTGTCTGACTCCCAAGTATCTCTCCCTGGTTACTCCCTCCTCCAGTATGACAGACCTGAGCCTCGTCCTGGTGGAGGTGTTGCTCTCTTCATCAAAGACTTGATTCCTCACTCTCCATGCACTGCCCTCACTCCCCCACACCCCAAGGAATACCTCTGGCTATGGCTTCCCCTCCACTCCCACCTCATGTTTGTATGTACTGTACTGTCCACCTAACAGTGATGACTCCATCTACACCTTACTATCCGAAAACATGGACCAACTTCTATCTTCTCATCCAAACTCTCTCTTCCTCATATGTGGCGACTTCAATTGTCATCATGTCATCAATTCCAGTTGGCGAGGTGTGGGTACCTCTCTCACCTGTTATGGCACCTCAGCAAAAGCTTTCTGCCACTCATTGGGACTGACTCAATCGGTCAACTTCCCTACCCGGATCTCAACCAATGGTACTCCATCTCTTCTGGATCTGATTTTGACAAACTTCCCTGACAATATCTGCTGTGCTTCCTCCGCTCCAATTGGTTCTTCTGACCACGTCCTTGTCAAAGTGGACATCTCTCTGGCTGTTATCAGAGAACACCTTACCACCGTCGAGTCTGGCATTTCACTCAAGCCGACTGGCAGTGTCTCCAAGCAGCCCTCAAACTTATAGACTGATCTCCTATCACTACTTTCTCCAACATCAACTCATCCTGGGAATTCGTTCAAAGAAACTTGCTCTCCCTCATGCACAGATTTTTCCCGTCTCGTCTTCAGTTGTCCTACCCTTCCTCCCGCCCTTGGTTCACTGAAGCTTGTGGTGAGGAAGTTGTCTTGAAACAACTTGCCTTTGCCTCATGGAAAGTAAACCCAACTGAGGGCAATCTCAGTTCCTTCCATAAAGCTCGGAACAAGTGTGTATCTACCCTCAGGAGAGCCAGAAAACAACATCTTTCTCATCTCAAGTCTGAACTCTCAAACCTCTCTCCCTCCTCAAAATCCTGGTGGCATCTAATCAAATCTTTTTCTGGTGTATGCTCCCCCTCCATCCCCTCCCTTACCTCAAAAGGCCGCACTGCTGATACCGCACGTGAAAAAGCTGAATGCCTAAAGTCGGTGTTTGCAGCTAAATCTTGTGTCCAAAACCCATCACTTTCTCTACCCACCTTACCCAGTCGCACCCAACTGTCCCTGGACTCTGTGTCCTTTTCTCCTGACAAGGTGGAGAGCTTGCTGTCAAACCTCGACTCAGATTCTGCAACCGGTCCAGACGGCATCAGCCCACGTGTCCTCAAAGCCTGCTCATCTGCTCTTTCTCACCCTCTCTCTGCTCCATTCACCCTCTCATTTGCTCAAGGTCATCTGCCATCTGCTTGGAAATCAGCAAACATCACTGCCCTGCACAAAAAAGATGCAAAAACAGATCCCTGCAACTACACACCAATCAGCCTCCTCCCAATCATCAGCAAGGTTATGGAATACATCATCACTTCAGACATCAAATCCTTCCTCTTCTCCAATGGCTTGATTTCTGATCATCAATTTGGTTTCAGACCAGGTCACTCTACCCTGGATATGCTGCTTCTGCTCTCCCAACAATGGATGGAAGTCCTCAATGCCAGACAGGAAATCCGAGCCGTATCCCTGGACATATCAAGTGCTTTTGACACAGTCTGGCACCCTACCCTGCCCACCAAACTCTCTTCCTATGGTATCCAAGGCCATCTCCACTCATGGCTCGCAGACTTCCTCTCCTGTCGCAGTCACCGTGTGTCCCTAAATGGAGTTCTTTCATCCCCTCTTCCTATCCAGGCTGGAGTTCCTCAAGGTAGCGTTCTGGGCCCTGTTCTTTTTCTGGTTTTCATCAATGATCTCTCCGACTCTCTGGAAAATCCTCTATATCTGTTTGCTGATGACTTCACCCTCTGCCGTACCATCGGTCATCAGTCAGACCGGCAAGCAGCAGCTTCTTCGCTCACTGCAGATCTGGATAAAATCACAAACTGGTCCAATACGTGGAACATGTCTTTCAATCCGGACAAATCTCACACTCTCACTTTGTCTCTTCGAAAGGACCATTTAGAAAATCCCCCCATCCACTTTCTCAACAATCCTCTGGAAGAAGTCCTTTCTTTCAAGCTTCTGGGTCTCACGATCTGCCATGACCTTTCCTGGGAAAGCCACATTTCAAACCTTGCCTCCAAAGCCAGTCGCCGACTGGGAATCCTCCGTCGTACAAAGTCCTTCCTCGGCCCTCTTGAGCTCCTGACCACTTACAAAGCTTTCGTCCGCAGCCTGATGGAGTACTGCTCTCCCCTCTGGGCTGGTGCTCCTGCCTCCCACCTTTCTCGGATTCACACTGTGGAAACCAAGGAATTTCAGATCATTGGCATCTCCCACAATAAGGCTGAGTCTTTGGGCCTCTCACTCATTCACCGCAGGTTGGTCGGTGGTCTTTCTGTCTTCTACCATCTCCTCTCCAGCCTCGCCCCCCCCAGCTCTCTCAGCGATTTGTCCCCACCACATTTCCGCAGGTTGCTCAAGGTCCGCCCACAACCCCCTTCTGGTAAAACTCCCAAAATCAAGAATATCTGCTGTTAGGGTTCTTTCATTCCTCTTTTTTCCTGCCTTTGGAACAAACTCCCACACTCTCTTCAATCCCACTACTCCCTCCAGGCCTTCAAAGCAGCTGTTCACCACCACCTCTTATCATCCTCCATCCAAATCCTCGATCTTTTCTTCCCCCGATAATCCACCCAAGCCCACCTCCTTCAAATTCCCTGCTTTCCTTCCTGAAAGTCCCTGTAATGTCTATCTTCTATTCCCCATGTTCCCCGTCCCATCCCTCTCCCTTCCCCAGATCTCCTAATGTCTCTGTTCCCCACTGTTTTGTCCTTCCCACTCCCTCCTCTCTTGTCTCATGTCCCCCATGATGTGCGTTGTGTGTTAGCTCTCACATGAGCCTCGACAAGGTATACAAAAAAATTAAAAAGCATCCATTTCATGACCCAGCTGAACAGCCAATGGCTAGCGTTTTGCTCCAGCACGTGAGCAAATTCACATCAGGACAAACAGCGAGAATTGCACTGCTATTTCATCATCCCGAGAGGGACCAGAGCCTCAAGCTTTGCTTCCAACCGCCTTCTTGATTATCGAGCCCCTTCTCCTAAAAGAGTACAAGCTTCATGACTTAGCTGAACAGGCAATGGCCAGCGTCCTGTTACAGCATGTGAGCAAATTCACACAGCATTAACAATGAGAATCACGCAGCCTTCTTGACCATGTCAAGAAGAAGCCAGAGAGGTCCTATGTGTTCTGACCGCCATCTCCACACCATCATCCTCCCTCTTATGTCACACTAACCAATCATCAGCCTCGGGGGCGTGGCCTGTCGTTACGAAGCCGGGAAGGCAGGGTTTTTGAGTGCTCGGAAACGTTTGGCTCTGTTATTACTGTTGTTGTTGGAAGAACGTGGTTCCTTTTTATATCCCGTTTTGTAAAAGCAAAAATGTAGAAAAAGGTCACAGGGGGAAATCACATACTGGGAGAACTATCCTTAAACCCTGACTAGTTAACACAGCACCACTCCCCATGTGGTGACACTTAATAACTTAAGCTCACAGTTTTCCCCACTAAATTTACATCGAGATTTCTCCTACTCATCCACGGACCATGCTGCACGATACAATCCTGCCTTTACTACCAAACTCCTCCACCTACCCCACAAACATAGCATAGCCCCCCTCCTACCCCCCCCTCCCTCGCACCATAGCTCCTGCAAGGTTAAATGCAGGCGTTACCATTCCAGCCTTATCACTTATCAACTCACACCTAATTAGCCGATGAAATAAATTAGGAGGGGCTGCGGGAAGCGAGCCATAGCTAACTTACCTGTTTTTATTATTCTCCACCCCTGAAACACAATTCAAATATTTACAAAACTCTTCGTTTCTCGCTCCTAACTCCTGGGGTGGGTAGAAAATGTCGGAAAGCACATAAAAATATCTACCCTAACAAACAAACCCTTGACGAAAATCTCATTAATGTTTGTTCTCACATACACTCCCAGAAGCCTGAATCCTCCTCTAGGATCTGGTAGATCCAAAGTTCTCTCATCCACTGTCAGAAAAACTGTGGCCACAGCTAAAATCCAGGCAGACATTTCCACAGCCCAGTGGACCCAGTTAAAAAAGGCAGACATTTCCAAAGCCCAGTGGACCCAGTAAAAAAATGTATCTCTCGGGTGCGCCAGGATGAGGGCGGAAGAAAGCCATAATTTTTTACTTTCTGTAAAACATACGTCTGCCTTCAGTTGATATCGATTTGTGATATTCATTTGTCATTTTTTTTTTTTGATTAAAACTATGCAACAACCTGGAAATATTGCATCAGCTCCAGGAAGACTTAAGTATATCAATTAGTGCATGATTAAACATAACTTTAGATTTTTCTTATTTAGTTCACAAATTAAATGAATACCTGACGACGCGTGAACCTGTTGGGTTCCGGTTGTGACAGCGGTTAAAAAAAAAAGGATAGCTCCAGCGAACTATACTGCTGAGGTTGTTTGCATTGATCAAATTCTCCCAAAGAGTACTTGACTGAATAGGGAATTGATTTTTTAAATAATTTTTTTCGTTGCCAGATTTTAACAAAACTTGTTACTGCACACCGCAGGAGAATGGTGAGTAAGGTGGCCCTAAAATTTTTGCACTATCGTGTACCGTTTTGGCTGAATTTCGGCAACATACATACATACATATTGTTGTGGCCACGGGTACCGAGACACCAGCTTGTCACTCAGGGGGATTAATCCCCGGTTGTCCTCAGTCGAGCCGGACCTGGGGCCACCGCTCAAAATTAATGCTGTGGTACGGTGGGTTGTTTTAGAACCACAAACGCCACCCAGTCAACCACGAGTTCCAGTGTCCACCGTCTAATTATTCCGTTTAACTAGAGGTCACGTGGTGACCTGAGCGGGGAGCACGCCCTCGGCAAAGCACCAATGTTATCTCGATTAGATTTTAATTCGGGCGGTGGAGCGTTTTAACCGCTGGTGCGTGCCGACTATTTTTTGTCAAATCTGTGGTAATTACCTCCCAGTGTATCTCGGTTCGAACAATGCCAGACCAATGGAAGGAAAGGACAAACATGGACAGGTTGGAAATCGACAAATGATTTATTAATAATTAAATAAATAAATAAAGAGAATTTTTTATATTCTGAGGTAAATAAAGAATAAATTTCAAAGCAAAATCAATCAAAATGCCAGGGAAGAGACAAAGAGCAAATGCTTATCGGGAGTTGACTTACAGCTAAACACAGATATGGGTTCCCAACAGATCATTCGGGGGGGGGGGGGAAGAATCGTCTCGCTCACCAGAGAGTAGTCGTCCGTAAAGTGAAAACGTCCTGAAATGTGTGCGTGCGTGTCACGTCCGTCGCCAGCACCCAGCCTTGCCGTGCACCCTCTCACGAACAGCCTTGAATGCCAGTCGACGTCTGGAGGGCACAGAGATCGTATGTTGCGGGTTTAGACCCTGTTGTTTTTGGTGACCGACCCGTGCCCCACTTGTTGGCGGTGCTGCTTACACCCACACGCGCACCACATGCTCGCTTGCTCACTTGCGGGCTTGCACACTTCCTCGCTTGTACGCTTCCTCTCTGGTTCTCTTCTTCCCTCACGCGCTTCAACTCTCGCTTTCTTTCTCGTTTTCTTCTCCCTCCTCTTTCTCTCACCTCCGCTTTCCTTTCACTTCTCTCGCCTCCGCTTTCCTTTTTACTTCTCTCTCCTCAGAACGGACCTCCAATTCGTTTTATATCTGCGGCCGTCTCAGCGGGCGCAGAGTCCGCCCCAAGCTCAACCCGCCCCACTTGCGCACGGTTACCATAATGACCCGTGCGCTCTCAAAAAAGGCGGGCGTCGGAGCTCGCGAAAGAATGTTGCTGAGGAAAAATAAGGGCGGGCTTCAGAGCTCGCGTAAGAACATTACTGAGGAAAAATAAGGGCGCACGTCAGAGCTCGCGAAATAAATGTTGCTGAGCAAAAATAAGGGCGGGCTTCAGAGCTCGTGAAAGAAATGTGTGTAAACGTGTCTGTCGTAAAGAAAAAAGCTTCCCATAAGAGAGGGGGATCTATTCTTTACCCTTCTCAACGTATCACATTTAAAATCCCATTAGACATGGGGATGGGGCTAATCTGAACATGGATTTAAGGAAATAACTGTCTAAGGACCTGGATGTGTGGATGCATTCCTCAGACCGGATTCTGAAATCCATAACAATATATATATATATATATATATATATATATATATATATATATATATATATATATATATATATATATATATATATATATTGTTGTGGTTACCAAATTCGCAAACCACCATTCAGGTCCCTTAGGTGAGGTATCTCGGTAAGTACATGTGTAGTTAGGCCCAAACCCGTTGTCTAGTGGGAATACATGTCATTTATGCGTGCTGCGACTCTTCAGGATAGCCGTTTTTCTTTTGCTATCTTTATTTTGGACCAACCGCCATGATTACCACCACAACCACAACATCAACCACCAACCACAACGCCGCTTCACCACAACTGCCACGACCTTCCCGTCACACCTCGCAACAGTCGCATCGCCACCGTTCTTGCGCCGCCTGTGGGTACCGGTGTTGGACTCGTGCAGGGCGCGCGCCGAACAGAGTGTATAAAATCACGGATTTTGTGCTTCAAAAACGGATCAAAAACGACACACGCCCACTTTTTGCCGTCCAATCGGTGAGCGAGGGGCGATTTGGCCCCGCCTCCAGGGCGTTGGAGGGCGATCGATATATGCAAATTTATGGATCAAAAAGCATTCATGCCCACTTTTTCTCGGGCCAATGGGGAGCGAGGTGAAAGGTCGAAGGGAGGGGGTCAAAGATGAGAGGGCGAAGCTACGGGGCTGACAAAAGGACCGTGTTCGTCAGTCCAGTGGAGTCCAGAGGCGGAGAGTAGGAGAGTAGGAGAGTCGGAAACAGAGAGTCAAGACTTCGCGGGCAGTGGAGTTGGCAAGAAGGAGCTGGTCGTCGTGTGCGTTGAAGTCGGAACGGAGGGGACAGAGCTGTGGAAAGGCAGCGACACCAGACGAGGGGGTGCTCGCGTCGGGAGCTGCACCCCAGGGAGGCCGACAGCGCGACCTGGCCGAGGTGGAGACGCTCGTCGCGGGATAATAAAAATCCTCTATACCCCGAGCATCAGCAACCCCCTCCTGTTTCCCCCCGCGCTGAGATAGTGCGACCAAGGGGGCCCCTTTCCCACCCCCTACCAGACACTGTCCGCGAGGCCCGCGGAGTTGAGGCGCCATCGCCGCTCCGCGTCTCATCACCAGACGGGTAGGCCCGACCCGGTCTCGGCCTCAGGCCCGCCTCATCCTTGAGGGTATTCTTTTCCTTGGTTTTGGGTATATGTTGTCGGCGCCGTCTGTGAAGTAAAATTGTATAAGTGTTGCCGTGTGCTCGGTAGTCGGTATTAGCTCTGCATTGTGTTTTCGCTTTTACATTTGGTTTTTGTGTAAATTGCATTGTGTCTTTTCTGTGTGCTTTTGGTGGAATTGAATGTGTGCTTTCCGTTCGTCGCGAATAAATGTGCTTTGTGTTGAACTGTTTCCCGCTTCGCTTCGTCATTTCCTTCATTGAATCCTCATCTTGCTTCACGTAAAGGGTTGGTAGTGGGCTGAATACGCCCGATAATTAATCGAACCGTCGAGGTCGACGATAACACCGCTCGGTTATTCTGATAGTACGGAACGGGTCGCTTAAGTGGCCCGTGTCCGAAGTCGACCTGCGGCGAGGTGCGATCGCCCGGTCTACCCTCCGCGTGGGTACTTAGGTAGGTCGAATTTGGCGAGCAACCCTATCCCACGCGGGGGCTGATTGGCTCGATCGCGGTGAGACCGAAAGGTCCACCCGTGACTGGTTCCCGGCGTTAGTCCGAGAGGGTCACGACTGGATTGTCCGTCCGGTGGGCGACGTGCCGCGATTCGAGTTACGTGGCCGTCAGCACGCCGGCGGGCGCGAATACCGCAACACTGGTGTCAGGAGTGGGATACAAATTCATCGCCCTCCTCGCGGCACTGGTATTGGAGAGCGGGACAACAGGCTCTCCTGTCTCCAGCGAAATTCACGGGAATCGGTCCAGGGGTGAGAGAAGCGACCCCCGATTCCCTCCAAATTACGAGCGAGCAAATTAACCCTTTAAGAGAAGCAAGATGGCGTATCAAGGCGAGTGGGAGCCGGGGGTATTAGAAATGGATGTAGAATGTGTGGAATCCATGGTCCAGGATGGAATCCCCGAGCAGGAAATGTTGATTGTGCAGGAACACGGACTCGCCCAACTGAACCCAGAGCCCGAAATGGGTGCGGCAGCGGCCGCGGTGTATGACACCTCCCCCCCCCTCCTCTCCACCAAAACCCTTCCCCAAACCTTGCCGACATGGCCCAGCTATGCGCCATGCTGGCGGCAATGAACGAAAAGATGAATGCGAAAATGATCGAAAAAATGGATGCGAATATGAAAAACGAAATGAAAGGCATGAACGAAAAGATGGATGCGAATACACAAAAAATGGATGAAAAGATGGATACAAATACAAATGAAGTGAAAACGACGATGGATGCGAATACACAGCAAATGAGGGAAGAGATGAAAGAGCTGCGGGGTGAGACGCAGAACATGGGAATGAGCCTAAAAGGAAGCTTGGAAGAACTAAAAAACGAAATGAAAAAGGAAGTCGACACGATACGAGCGGAGGTGACCGGGTTAAAAGAGAAAGTAAAAGGAGTGGGAGTCGCAATGGAAGAAAGTAAACAAGAGAGGGTAAACGAAATAAAGACGGTGGTGGGAAAAATAGACAAAGTAGGAAAAGGATTGGGAGAAGTAAAACAGGGACAAGACCAAATAAAGGAGGAAATAGGGAGGAACACGATGGCGATAGAGGAATTAAAAAGAGAACAAGGGAAAATAAAGGAGGGATTGGGAGCCGTGAAGGAGGACTGTGAGAAAAGACATCGGGAAATGACAGACAAAGTTGAAAACCTGCGAAAGGAGGTAAAAGCGGAGACACAGAAAGGATTAAAAAAGGTGACGGAGGAATGTAGAAAGAGACATGAGGAGGTAATTAATGAAATGGAGCGGAAAGCCGGAGAAAAGACAGAGGAACTGGGGGAACAGATAGGAAAAACCGGGGCGAGACAGAAGAGCAGTTTAGGACAACGAGGGAGGAAATATCCAAGACAAATAAGATGGTGACACAGGTACAAGGGGAGGTGGAGCAAATAAGAGAAAAAGTCGGGGAACTGTCGTTAGGAACGATAGGGGAGGAAATAAATGGGGTAATAAAGGGAAAAATGGAGGAAATGGAGAAGAGACTGGCGGATAGGGTGGAGGCCCGGTGTGAGAAGCAGGGTGGCCTCCTTCGGGAACAGGGGGAGAGGATATACTCCCTCGAGGCGGATCGTGCCCAGGTGGGGCCGGTGTCACAAGGCGGAGCAGGAGGCTTGCCCGATGCGGGGGTGAGCATGCCAAGCTTGGGGAGGGTAGAGACCGCGGGGTCTTTTGGCCTAATGGGGGTACCCAGAATGACTGTTCCAGGGGTGTGCGGAGTGTGAGTCCAATGGCTTGGGAGAGTAAGCGGGACGACGCGGGGCACGGACAGACGCAGACAAGGGTGGTGGAGCCCCCGGGCAAATGGCTCGGACCCTGCGGGAGTGAGGCACCATTGGGACTGGGGAGGTACACTCCTCCCGGAGTCCCTAGGGAACGGGAGGAGACCTCGAAAGAACCGAGGGTGCCGCTACCCCCGTACGATGGCAAGACGGACTTGAGGGCATATATGGCCCAGTTCCAGTGTGTTGCCAGAGGCAATGGCTGGAACGAGGTGCAGGGTGTGGCACAACTCACAGCGGCCCTGCGTGGCGTGGCTTTGGAAGTCCTGACCACAGTACCCAGTGAGGGGCGACCCTGGAGGATCTCCATTCGGCCCTAAAAACCGATTTGGCATGGACCAGCAGAGCGAGCTTGTTAAAGCTCAGCTCAACGGGCGCAAACGACGTCCCCAGGAATCGCTGGGAGAATTGGCACATGACATTCGCCGCTTGGTGGGGATCGCGCACACCAACATGCCACCGGAGTACCGGGAGGAGATTGCCCTGGACCATTTCCTTCGAGCAATAGGGTGCACCGATGTCGGAGCATTGCTCACCGTATGGCGCCCGGACAACCTCCAGAAGGCGGCTGATACTGCTGCCTGCTGGGAGGCAGCCAGAACGCCATTGGGAGGGGCTGGGCGCCACGCGGTGGCAGTCCGACAGGTGGACCCCGTGCACGACAGTGCGCTGGGAGCTGGGGCAACCCTGGGCGACCAAGCGCGAATGGAAAGGATGGTGCAGGGCATGTTCGACCGCCGGTTCGGGAGACCTGTGGAGAGGCGGTCGGGCCCGGGAAGGGCGGGAGATGGGCCATCGGGGGGTACCCCAATTCGGAATGGAGGGGGGTATAATTTGGCGTACTGGAGGCAAACACCTTACCAGAAGAGGTGTTATAATTGTGGCGCAGGGGACCACCTGCAGCGGAGGTGCAACGCCCCGCGCAGGGAAAGGCCCCCGCGAAGAGAAGAGCCACGGCCCCCTAGCCCACCAACTCCGCCCCGGGTCAATAGGGATAGCCAGGCCCAACCATCACCCCCCCACCAGTCCCCGGGAAACTAAGAAGTGCCGAACATGTAGGGCCGTGTTCGGCAGACTCAGACGGAGAAGAGCCCTCAGAACTGCGACAGGTCATCAGTTGTGGCCAAATTGGCAAAGGTAGCTTAACAATTCGGTGCAAGATTGCCGGCGTAGGGGTAGACGCCGTGGTGGACACAGGAGCAAGCGCCACGATCATCAGCCCTGTGGTCCTTGATTCGAGTGTAGACGGTTGGGATGAGATCCACCGTCTGCAAAACCATAGTTTGCAGCTAGCTACCGGGGCAACGGCCCCTATCATAGGACGTGGTTTCGTGTCGTTTAAATTGGGCACTGTGAAAACCAAGATAGAGGTTTGGGTGGCAGAGGTGTACGACCCATGTCTAATAGGGTTGGATGTGCTGACGGCCGGTGGTTGTAAGATCGACTTGGGCCGGGGGTCATGCAGTTGGGTGGTGAAGAGTTGCCGTTAGGAGGCGTGAGCACGGATGAGAGGGTGGAGCTGGAGGCTCCTGACTCCGTGGTCATTCCCCCGGGTGCCGAGGCGGTGGTCCCGGCCCGGTGGCGAGCACCCCCAACGTGGCAGGGCCCCTGCGGCCTAGCGGAACTACCGGCAGGGCCGTCAACCCCGGGCTTAGTCGTGGGCCGCACCCTGGTAAGTACCGACGGGCCAGTAGTGCCCGTACGGGTGATAAATGTTAGCACGGAACCACGCACTATCAGGAAGGGCACGAAGGTGGCAGATTGCATCCCAGTAAAAGAGGTCGCAGAGCTGAGGGACGATAACGTCGAGCCGGACCGGCCCCAGAAGGAGTCTCCAGACTCGATTAGGAATTGGCCCGGTCCCATTCGTGAGATGGTAAATCGGAGTAGTGTAGATTTGGAGGAGGCCCAGCGGGAGGCCTTATACAAGCTGGTCGACCGACACATCGGGATCTTCTCCTTGTCACCCGAGGATATTGGACGTACGGGCCTGGTGCAACATCAGATCCACACCAATGGGGCCCGGCCTGTCCGTCAGCCTGCTCGAAGGCTCCCATGGAGCAAAAGAGAGGAGGCTGATGAACAGGTTGAGAAGATGCTCAATGCAGGTGTCATCGAGCCCTCGGGAAGTCCTTGGATGTCACCAGTTGTGCTGGTTAAAAAGAAGGATGGGACCACGCGTTTCTGTGTGGACTATCGCCAGCTGAACAACGTGACACTCAAAGACTCCTATCCCCTGCCTAGAATTGACGATACCCTCGACGCCGTTGCAGGCTCTAAATGGTTCTCAACTCTGGACCTCAAGAGTGGGTATTGGCAGGTGGAGATGGATAAGACGGGGAAGGAGAAAACGGCATTTTCCACAGGGAAGGGACTGTATCAGTTCACTGTGATGCCGTTCGGCTTGTGTAACGCCCCCGCCACCTTTGAGAGACTGATGGAGCGTGTACTCGGCGGCATGCCGTGGCAGTCATGCCTGGTGTATCTGGATGACGTCCTGGTACACGCTAAAACATTCACCCAGGAGATAGCCAATTTGGACCAGGTGTTTGGGCACCTCAAGCAGGCAGGGCTGAAATTGAGCCCAGAGAAATGCACTTTGTTCGCGACAGAGGTGGCCTATCTCGGACACGTGATAGGCCGCGAGGGGGTGAAGACCGACCCCGGAAAAATTACAGCGGTAGAGGAGTGGCCCGTACCTACAACTGTCAAACAGGTGCGGGGCTTTTTGGGACTTTGCTCCTACTACCGGCGTTTCGTGGCAAACTTTGCGGAGATAGCCAGGCCCCTTCACCGGTTGACGGAGAAGGGGTTGAGATTTAATTGGACGGAGGAGTGCCAGGAGGCCTTCCTCAAATTAAAGGGGTGTTTGACATCCGCACCTGTTTTAGCGTACCCCACCGATGACGGGATGTATACCCTGGACACGGATGCAAGCCAGGAAGGATTGGGAGCAGTCTTGTCCCAGACACAGGGGGGCGTGGAAAGAGTGATCGCGTATTACAGTCGGGCCATGAGTAGGCCCGAACGAAATTATTGCGTAACTCGCAAGGAACTATTGGCTATGCTGTCTGCCGTGGGCCATTTCCACCCGTACTTGTACGGGAGGAAATTTTTGGTTCGAACTGACCATTCCTCCTTGCAATGGCTCTTGCGGTTCAAGGAACCGGAAGGCCAAATTGCAAGGTGGTTGGAAAAATTGCAGCAGTACGATTTCAGTGTGGTCCATAGAGCCGGTAAGGCTCATGGGAATGCCGATGCGCTCTCTCGACGCCCCTGTCTGAGGGAAAACTGCAAATATTGTACGAGACATGAGGAGAGGGACCAATTGGCAGACGCCTCCCGAAACTCCCAGTCCGTGCGGCCCGGGTGGTAGGCCCAACTTTGCCACTAACCGCGGGAGAGGAATTTGGTGGATTGGCATGGAGCACGGCCCAGCGGGAAGACCCGGTGCTAGGGCCAGTGTACAAATGGGTCCAGGAAAACAGGAGGCCCAGTGGGGAGGAAATCGCCCCATTCGGGGCGCGAACAAAGGCATACTGGGCTCAGTGGAGGACCCTAGAAATGAGGGACAACATCTTGTATCGCAAGTGGGTGGAGATTCCTTCTGAACAAACTTCTTGGCTGGTGATAGTCCCTGATGGGTTTAAGACCCAAATTTTGAAACAGGTGCACGGTACCCGCGCCGGCGGCCATTTGGGCAGGACCAAAACAAAATCTCGGGCCCGCCGGCGGTTCTATTGGGTTAACATGGGGCGCGATGTACAGGACTGGTGTCGAGCATGCGACACCTGTACTGCAAAAAAGGGACCGCCACAGAGGATGAGGGCCCCACTCCAACTACATCAGGTTGGGGCTCCCCTGGAGCGAGTGGCCATGGACATTTTGGGACCACTGCCCCCCACTCGCCAGGGTAATAAGTACGTCCTCGTAATTATGGACTATTTCACCAAATGGCCAGAAGCCTTTGCCCTTCCCAGCCAGGAAGCAGGGGTTGTGGCCAAGGCCTTCGTAGAAGGATTTACATGCCGGTATGGGATTCCGCAGGAGCTGCACACGGACCAGGGACGAAATTTTGAGAGTGAATTACTAAAAGAGGTGTGCAGGCTCCTGGAAATTCGAAAAACACGGACAACGCCCCTGAGACCACAGTCTGATGGCATGGTGGAGAGGTTCAACAGGACCCTGGTCCAACAGTTGGCCCTCTTCACCGCCACTAACCAGGAGGACTGGGACGAACACCTTCCGTACCTCCTGATGGCCTATCGCGCGTCCCAGCACGGGTCTACCGCATGTAGTCCGGCGCTGTTGATGTATGGACGGGAGCTGAGAAGCCCCGTCGATTTATTGTGCGGTCCGACGCCTGAGCGGCTTGATAGGCCCCCGGGGAGGGCTATGCCCGTCGGTTGGAGGAGGGCTTGGAGAAGGTCCACGCCTTCGCACGACACCAGCTCCAACAGGCGGGCATAAAAATGAAGCGCAGGTACGACCACCGGAGCCAGGTGAGCAAATACCCACCGGGGGCAAAGATTTGGTTCTTTAACCCCCGGCGAAGGAAGGGCAGATGCCCGAAGCTCACCTCACCTTGGCAGGGCCCGGGGGTTGTCCTGGCGCAAGTCAGTGACGTGGTCCTAAAAATTAAAATGGGACCACGAGCCCTCCCTCGGATCGTCCACGCGGACCGCCTGAGGCCTTACAAGGGCGACCTTACGCCCTCATGGATATGTCTTGCCGGAGGAGTCGGTGCTGGAACAGCCGCTCCCGCAGAGGCGCAGGGCTCTCAGAGTTTGCAACGAGTTCACGAGCCCAGTAGGAAGGGAGGAAATCCCCCCCCTGGGAAATTGATTAATGGGATTATTTGGAGACAGTGACTGACAGTGAGTGTGTAGAGGGGACGTAGTTTAGCTACGTAGTGTTAAATGGAACGTGCTGTAGTTTAAGGGACGACGTGGGAGCACGAGTTAGTTAGGGGGTGAAGTTAGAAGGATGGCAGAGTTCAGTGGTGTGTGTGTTGAAGAGTTGGTGAGTTGTGAGGTGAGTACTTGTTGAGTGAGTGAGGCCAGCGGGTCTGTGTGAGTGGAGCGAATGGGGAATGCATGGTGCGATGAGTGATTGGGGGGAGGAGTGACTCCCGCCCAAGGGACCCCGGGGTCAGTGTAGAGTGAGTTAGCTGGGTTAGTCAAATTAACAAAAATGGAGGTCGTTTTGTTGTTGGTGGGAAAGTAGGCTCGAGACCCATTTGGAGGGGTGCAGGAGCCCTGTTGACGGGCTTGGGAGCGTGGCTGCGAAAGGTGAGTATCGCTGAGTGGGTACCCCGGGCACCAGGCTAGTCGGCCGCGGTAGGCCAAGGGCCCATGGGGGGCCGGGATAGAGTAGTGGGCACGGGTGCGCCTGCTTGGTGCGGGGGCCCGGGGCGCCATTAGCCGCGTGGGCAGTGTTGTGGGCACGGGTGACCCTCGGAAAGGGGCCCGGGAGGCCAGCCTGCCACGTGTGCATTTCAGGGGAGGTGCCATGGGGGGCACTCCCCGGTGTTAGGGAGCTGGTAGGCTCGGAGGCAGTGTAGTGCCCGGGGGTGCCATAGCGGGAGATTTGGCAGAGGGTCGTGCCTGCTAAAGGGAGCCACGTGTCCCAGCCAGGAGACCGTGTGAGGGCACGGAGAGAAAATTGGGGGGCGAGGCCCGAAATTGTAAGGACACCAACACAGGCGACGGGAATCTGGGTTGTTAGAACCAATAGTTTAAGCGAAAGGCGCTTGTTGAAAGCCCCGGGGTAGTTTAACAGTTAAATGGTTAGGGTAGATTAGGAGATGTACCCCTCCGCACCATCCATCCCCTCGCTCTCGTTGTGGGCCGCTGGACCCACTTTGGTTATAGATCGCCGAACTCTGGGGAGGCCATTCTGAGGCTTGAGTTGGGCCTCGACACAGGACGTTAGCTCTCCCTTATTCCCCTCCGGGAAGGGAACGTAGGGGTTGGGAGTAGGCTAGGTGACAGGATAGGTTAGCCGAACAAGGACGATAAAGGAGGTTAGGGGACGATTTATAGTGGGGAAGTAAAAATAAAAACAACAAAAAAATAAGTGGGGGCTAAATTGGTTTTTCACAAATTAAGGGAGTGGGTATGTACAGTGACAGGCAAAGGCGATAGGTTGGGAGGGAGACAGGTAGGTAGGTCCGAGCCCGCCTTCCAAGTGGCCAGCACCACCGCACTCCCTCCACCAACCTCCACTGAACGGCAAAGGCTGGCCAGCTTCATCTGCTGGCTGTGTTACTTCAAGGCCTGTGCCGGCCCACTTGATCGGCAGCTGTTGTGTTGCTGCAAGGCCTGTGCCGGCCGGATCATCTGCAGCTGTGGTACTTCAAGGCCTGTGCCGGCCAGTTCATCTGCCGGCTGTGTTTGCCTGCAGCGGCCTTCTTCTGCGGGCTGTGTTGCCTGCACCTTTGCCATGCCATGCCCACTGCCCACGTTCACCAGCCCCGTTCAATTTTTGCTTTGCCCCCCCCCCCCGGTTCATTGCCATGTGCGCCAGGATCGTAAAAGCAACAGTTTGCAAGCTGCAAGAACTGCCCTGTTGGCAGCTACAACACGGGCCTGCAGTGGCGGCCCGTGCACCGTGTTTGCGTCCATCCATTCATCCATCCATTCGTTGTGTTCATTGCGTGTGCCACTTGAGCTGGCACGGAGACTGCGTTGTGCAGCCCATGCACCGTTGTGGTTCACTGCGTTCAGTTCAAAAGGGAAGGCCTTGGACTGCGTGTGAGCAGCCAGCCACGTTCCCTGTCACCTGCATTGTTTGAGCCAGAGACTGCATGCGGGCAGCCTGGCTCCCTGCTAACTGCTTTCTTTTTGCAGAGTTCAATGATCCTGGGCCATGGTTTAGTGTAAAATTTGTAAGTTAAGGTTAAGATGTACTGTAAATATGAGTGCGCCCCCGGCATGTATGTCTTAGCGCCGGCAATTTTATTTAAGTCGTCCGTGTGAGTGAGTTTGTTTAGGTAGTTACGCAGCCCTCAGGTTATTTATTTTGGGGGACACGAATACCATGAATGTCGCACTCAGGGATCCGTAGGTAAAATGTACTAGGGGAAAACTACACATGATGGCACACGAAAATTTGACGACTCGGGACGAGTCTGTAAAAAGGGGAGGGGGTAGTGTTGTGGTTACCAAATTCGCAAACCACCATTCAGGTCCCTTAGGTGAGGTATCTCGGTAAGTACATGTGTAGTTAGGCCCAAACCCGTTGTCTAGTGGGAATACATGTCATTTATGCGTGCTGCGACTCTTCAGGATAGCCGTTTTTCTTTTGCTATCTTTATTTTGGACCAACCGCCATGATTACCACCACAACCACAACATCAACCACCAACCACAACGCCGCTTCACCACAACCGCCACGACCTTCCCGTCACACCTCGCAACCGTCGCATCGCCACCGTTCTTGCGCCGCCTGTGGGTACCGGTGTTGGACTCGTGCAGGGCGCGCGCCGAACAGAGTGTACAAAATCACGGATTTTGTGCTTCAAAAACGGATCAAAAACGACACACGCCCACTTTTTGCCGTCCAATCGGTGAGCGAGGGGCGATTTGGCCCCGCCTCCAGGGCGTTGGAGGGCGATCGATATATGCAAATTTATGGATCAAAAAGCATTCACGCCCACTTTTTCTCGGGCCAATGGGGAGCGAGGTGAAAGGTCGAAGGGAGGGGGTCAAAGATGAGAGGGCGAAGCTACGGGGCTGATAAAAGGACCGTGTTCGTCAGTCCAGTGGAGTCCAGAGGCGGAGAGTAGGAGAGTAGGAGAGTCGGAAACAGAGAGTCAAGACTTCGCGGGCGGTGGAGTTGGCAAGAAGGAGCTGGTCGTCGTGTGCGTTGGAGTCGGAACGGAGGGGACGGAGCTGTGGAAAGGCAGCGACACCAGACGAGGGGGTGCTCGCGTCGGGAGCTGCACCCCAGGGAGGCCGACAGCGCGACCTGGCCGAGGTGGAGACGCTCGTAGCGGGATAATAAAAATCCTCTATACCCCGAGCATCAGCAACCCCCTCCTGTTTCCCCCCGCGCTGAGATAGTGCGACCAAGGGGGCCCCTTTCCCACCCCCTACCAGACACTGTCCGCGAGGCCCGCGGAGTTGAGGCGCCATCGCCGCTCCGCGTCTCATCACCAGACGGGTAGGCCCGACCCGGTCTCGGCCTCAGGCCCGCCTCATCCTTGAGGGTATTCTTTTCCTTGGTTTTGGGTATGTGTTGTCGGCGCCTTCTGTGAAGTAAAATTGTATAAGTGTTGCCGTGTGCTCGGTAGTCGGTATTAGCTCTGCATTGTGTTTTCGCTTTTACATTTGCTTTTTGTGTAAATTGCATTGTGTCTTTTCTGTGTGCTTTTGGTGGAATTGAATGTGTGCTTTCCGTTCGTCGCGAATAAATGTGCTTTGTGTTGAACTGTTTCCCGCTTCGCTTCGTCATTTCCTTCATTGAATCCCCATCTTGCTTCACGTAAAGGGTTGGTAGTGGGCTGAATACGCCCGATAATTAATCGAACCGTCGAGGTCGACGATAACACCGCTCGGTTATTCTGATAGTACGGAACGGGTCGCTTAAGTGGCCCGTGTCCGAAGTCGACCTGCGGCGAGGTGCGATCGCCCGGTCTACCCTCCGCGTGGGTACTTAGGTAGGTCGAATTTGGCGAGCAACCCTATCCCACGCGGGGGCTGATTGGCTCGATCGCGGTGAGACCGAAAGGTCCACCCGTGACTGGTTCCCGGCGTTAGTCCGAGAGGGTCACGACTGGATTGTCCGTCCGGTGGGCGACGTGCCGCGATTCGAGTTACGTGGCCGTCAGCACGCCGGCGGGCGCGAAATCCGCAACAATATATATACACAAGACGACCCGTGAATTGGGTTCCCGCTGTGACAGCGGTTGATAAAAACAAATCATTTCAAAAAAAAAAAAAAGATAGCTCCAGCAAACTATACCGCTGCGGTTGTTTGCATTTATCAAATAATCCCGAAGAGTACTTGACTGAATCAGGAATTGATTTTTTAAGATTTTTTTTCGTTGCCCGATTTGAACGAAACTTGATATTGCGCATCAATGTGAAAAAAAAACAAAGAAAGAAAAGAAAGTCGAAGAAATTATTGTGCGTAATCTTCTAAACACAATTTTCTTTATTAATGAACACGGAAGTATCAGATCAAAATGGCGATGTTTATTTTATGCTTAAAAATAAATCATTCTTTGTCTACACTAAATGTTTGAGATTTTAAAATAAATCATTTCAATAAAAAAAAAGATAGCTCCAGTGAACTATACCACTGAGGTTGTTTGCATTCATCAAATAATCCCGAAGAGTACTTGACTGAATGGGGAATTGATTGTTAAAAAATTTTTTTTCGTTGCCCCGATTTGAACAAAACTTGATACTGCACACCGCAGGAGAATGGTGAGTAAGGTGGCACTAAACTTTTTACGCTATCGTGTACCGTTTTGGCTGTATTTCAGGAACATACATGCATACATACAAGATGAGAGTTGTCGTAATATAAAGATAGATAATGCATGGCTTTTTGTGTGGACGCATTGTAAAAGCTGCCGAGGTTCTGTGAGCAGTGCCAGTCAATGTAATGTTGTTCTTTATCAATGGTGAGAAGGTGCCAAAGTAATGATTCACTCCCTTGATCTGTGTAACAATCTGAACCTCCATACCCTGGGGAACCTCAAAGGGGCTGTTGTGCTCTTTTCTGATTGGCTGTACTTGGGGCTTGCCTACATTGTTTAGACTGTCACTCCTTTCCCAGTAGCAGAAAGCAGTTATTTTGATTTTGAACCCTGGAAATAGTTACTCTTTCGCAGATGAAAAGCTATTTCTCTTTTATCCTGCTTGTTCAATCATTTCCCCCACTCGATATACAAGATGGGTCAAGGGTTTTTCCTTGAGAGAGTTTCATTGATGGATTTCTTTTTCTCTCCCATATGTGTGTACATATGCAATTGAACCTTCTCTTTTGTTTGCTGAACCTGAGTGGAAATTGAGTTAATTTCTTCCACACTTGACTCCAATCCAATAATTATCATCCAATGGTTCACTCCCCACTACACATTCCTCAACTTCAAACTCCTTCTCAAGTGGTACAATTTCTGGAGTGTCCTTCTCAATCACTGGATTGAAAAAAGACTGACAAAGTCCTTCACAAAGTTCAGCATGGTTCTCATTGTCAACAAGTCCAGTATTTGGCAATTCACCTTTGTCATGCAATTCATCCAACTGTTTCTCCTCAATATCTATTACTGATGAATCTATAGGACTGACATCTGGAAAGGATTTGTGGGGTATATCAGCAACCGCAAGTTCATCCAATGAAAAATGCTGAACATCATCTTCATCACCAGAATCCTCTACATTCACACCAAGTGGGGGCATTTTCTCTTCAAAACCTGCACTTGACTCACTTTGGTTTGATTCAAGATGAGCCTCTTGCTCCAATAACAGGAAGTTACAGTTGCTGCAACTGTCCTCCTCAACAATTTTTTCTTTGGATTGTTTCAATCCTGGCTCAACAAAACAAACTTCAGGACTTGCCTTTCTGTGAGTGCCAAGTTCAGGAAGCAGTACTTCAGGAAGATCACTTTCCTCACCCAGCACCTTCGCACCTTCAATGTAATTTGCCTTCACAGTGTCCAATGTGTCATTCCCGACTGTACAATCATCAAAAAACATTTCTGTAGATCCACTCTCAACTACAGCTGTACCATCTGCATTACAACAGAGAGAAGCACTAGACTCGTCATAACCTTCCGCCTTGGCATCACTTCCACAAGGTTCATAAACAGTGAGTAATTGTCCTCAACAACTATCATCCAGATCTGCATTCTGGGATTGGTTCTCTGCAAATTCCTTTCAAAAACATCACTTTCCCACTTGTCCATTTTGTACGTTTGAGGTGAAGTTTGTATGTTTGAGAAGAGCGAGAGAAGAAGGAAAGCGCATGTCTTGGCCTTCTCTTGGAGTTGCGGCAGTCGCCTTGCTATATGATCAAGGAGAAGGTGGGCCATTTAGTGTGTGGACACCTAGAGCTTAGAAGGAAGGGTGTGGCAATCTTGATTGTGAGAAGAAACTGTACGCAGTCTCTGGGCTCCAGGCAATGATGACTGCCACTCACATTTTTACCTCACATATATGGCTGAGGTACAGCTTGGCGCCATTGTGGTGCATCTCATATGTGGTGCCTATGCGGTTTGACGAATACCACGCTCCTAAAAAAAACATCTCTGGACTCAAAGCTGAGTGCTGGCACAAAAGGGGGGGGGGGATTTCTTTTATTTTTATCTTTCCCCTTGTCTGTTTTTATGACTGAGTGGAGACGTATCACATTAGGATTTAGCTTACTTCACTTGTCATTACTTTCCACTTTGATTTATTTTCATTATCACCCTTGATTTGTGTTTATTCAAGAATAGTTATTGAATTTCTTCGTGTTTGTTTATTCATCGTGGGTTTGAGGATAAACCCGTGTGCTTCCGTTCTGGTGAAGTGCATATCTGCTTCCTCCCTGTGCACGCCACAATCGTCGAGAATCTCCACTGTTCGCCTCCAAGTTAAAACTGTTCTGCTATCTGTTCAGGCTGGTGTTAACGGGGCTCAACACGACAATATATTAATATAGTATACTGCCGGACCCCGACATTTGCGGTCCCGCTATTCACAGACCCCACATATTTGTGGGTCAAAAATAGTGTCCTGCTTCTGCATTCACGCATTCGCGGTTTTTTATTTTCATTTTTTTTAACACTTCAGGCCTGGTCTCCTGTATCCACCACCACTGATATTAATTTATCCTGGGAATTATTCAACAGAAATGCACATATTTATCCCACCTTCTCTTCAATTACCCAAAACCATCTTCCCACTCTTGGTACTCTGAATCCTGTGGTGAAGCAGTTGCTGTAAACCAAACTGGCATTCTCCTCCTGGAAGGCAAATCTGCCTGAAGGCAATCTTAGACCATTCCACAAAGCCCGGACCAAGTGTGTGTCTACTCTCGAGAGAGCCAGAAAACAACATCTGTCCAATCTCAAGAATAAACTTTCAAATTACTCTCCCTCCTCTAAAATCTGCTGGCACCTTGTCAACTCGGTCTCTGGTCTTTGCTCCCTTCTCATCACTTCAAATGGCACCTCAGCCGACTCCGCTCGTTTAAAGGTTGAATGCCTCAATTGTGTGTTTGCTGCAAAATCTTGTGTCCCTAACCCCTCTCTCTGTACCAGCCCTTTCCAGTCATACCCAATTGCTCCTGAATTTTGTCTTTTAAACCTGAAAAGGGGGAAAAGTTTCTGGCAACCCTCGACTGTGACTAAAACTAGACCTGATAGCATCAGCTCACGTGTACTAAAAACCTGCTCTGGTGCTCTTAAGCTTCCTCTCTCTGTCCTTTTCACCCTGTCATTTAGCAGAGGTCATCTTCCATTTGCTTTGAAATCAGTCAACATCACAGCATTACATAAAAACGGTGCAAAAACGGATCCCCTGAATGACAGACCATTTCTTCTGCTCTACTTGTCTAGGCGGGAGTATCATATGGCAGTATTCTAGGCCCCATCCTCTTCCTAATCTTTATCAATGATCCCACAGACTCTGGAAAATCCTCTTATCTCTTTGCTCATGACTCCATTCTGTGCCGTGACATGTCTCATCCTTCTGACAGACAAGCAGCAGCCTTCTTCCCTCCACTCAGACCTTGACAAAATCACAAGCTGATCAAACGCAATTTTGCTAATGTATCCATATTGTCCACCCTTTGCATTCTCCCTCACCCCTCATTGTTACCTGCATCCCTTGTTTGTCCGTCTCCATCGACTTTCTCCCTCTGCCCTGCTGTTTATGTTTCTCCGTTCTGCTCATGTTTCCTTTGTTATGTTGCATTCCGATTTGTTCTGTGCAATTGTTCCAACGTGAGCTTAGACATTGTAAAAAAAAAAAAAAAAAAAAAAAAAAATGCCCCGACATTGGCAGACCACGACATTCGCGAAATGTTTCAGGAACGTATCCCCCATGAATGTCGGGGTCCGACAGTATATAGACACACACACCATTATATATATATATATATATATATATATATATATATATATATATATATATATATATATATATATATATATATATATATACATATGTATTGTTGCGGATTCGCGCCCGCCGGCGTGCTGACGGCCACGTAACTCGAATCGCGGCACGTCGCCCACCGGACGGACAATCCAGTCGTGACCCTCTCGGACTAACGCCGGGAACCAGTCACGGGTGGACCTTTCGGTCTCACCGCGATCGAGCCAATCGGCCCCCGCGTGGGATAGGGTTGCTCGCCAAATTCGACCTACCTAAGTACCCACACGGAGGGTAGACCGGGCGATCGCACCTCGCCGCAGGTCGACTTCGGACACGGGCCACTTAAGCGACCCGTTCCGTACTATCGGGATAACCGAGCGGTGTTATTCGTCGGCCTCGACGGTTCGATTAATTATCGGGCGTTTTAGCCCACTACCAACCCTTTACGTGAAGCAAGATGGGGATTCAATGAAAGAAATGACGAAGCGAAGCGGGAAAACAGTTCAACAATAAGCACATTTATTTCGCGATGAACGGAAAGCACACATATACAATTCCACCAAAAGCACATGTAAAAGAAGAGGACAATGCAATATTACACAAAAAGCAAATGCAACAATGCAGATCTATCCGACTACCGGGCACACGGCAACACTTATACAATTTTACTTCACAGACAGCGCCCACAACACATATTCCCAAAGCAAAAGAAAAGAGAACCACCCTCCAGGATGAGGGGGGTAGGCGGGCCTGGGGCCGAGACAGTGTCGGGCCTACCCGTCTGATGATGAGACGCGGAGCGGCGGTGGTGCCTCAACTCCGCGGGCCTCGCGGACAGTGTCTGGTAGGGGGTGGGAAAAGGGGCCCCCTTTGTCGCACTATCTCAGCGCGGGGGGAAACAGGAGGGGGTTGCTGATGCTCGGGGAAAGGAGGATATAACCGTCTCGGGTCCCGCGGCGAGCGTCTACTCCTCCACCTCGGTCGCGTTGCTGGCCTCTCCCTGTGCCGCTCCCGGCACCGACGCGAGCACCCCCTCGTCCGCCTTCGCCGCCGTCACCTCTCCACAGCTCCGTCCTCTTCACTCCGACTAGTACCACTTCTTTCCAGCTCCACCGACGACTCTCTTGAATCCCGCACACTCCACCCTCTCGACTCACGAACGCAGTCGTTTTTATAAGCCCCGTGGCTTCGCTCTTTCACCCTTGACCCTTTGCCTCCGACCCTTCACCTGGCTCCCCATTGGCCCGAGGAAAAGTGGGCGTGAATGCTTTTTGATCCATGAATTTGCATATAGCGGCCGCCCTCCAACGCCCTGGAGGTGGGGCCAAATCGCCCCTCGCTCACCGATTGGACGGAACAAAAGTGGGCGTGAGTCGTTTTTGATCCGTTTTTCTGCGGAAAGTCCGTGATGTTTTTGAACACGCTGCTCGGTGCGCGCCCCGCACGAGTCCAGCATTGGTGCCCACGAGTGGCACGAGATGACGGTGATGCGATGGTGGCGAGTTGTGACGGTAAAGGTCGTGGCGGTTGTGGTGAAGCGGCGTTGTGGTTGGTGGTTGTTGTTGTGATGGCCGCGTTGTGGTTGGTGGTTGTTGTGTGATGGCTGTTGAGACGTGGTTGGTGGTGGTAATAATGGCGGCTGGTCCAAAATAAAGACAGTAAAAGAAAAACGGCTATCCTGAAGAGTCGCAGCCCGCATGAATGACATTTATCCCCTCTAGACAACGGGTTTGGGCCTAACTACACATATACTTACAGAGATATCTCACCTAAGGGACCTGAATGGTGGTTTGTGAATTTCGTCAACCACAACACTACCCCCTCCCCTTTTTACAGACTCGTCCCGAGCAGTCAAATTTTCGTGTGCCATCATGTGTAGTTTTCCCCTAGTACATTTTACCTACGGATCCCTGAGTGCGACATTCATGGTATTCGTGTCCCCAAAATAAATAACCTGAGGGCTGCGTAACTACCAAAACAAACTCACTCACACGGACGACTTAAATAAAATTGCCGGCGCTAAGACAGACATGCCGGGGGCGCACTCATATTTACAGTACATCTTAACCTTAACTTACAAATTTTACACTAAACCATGGCCCAGGATCAATGAACTCTGCAAAAAGAAAGCAGTTAGCAGGGAGCCAGGCTGCTCGCATGCAGTCTCTGACTCAAACAATGCAGGTGACAGGGAACGTGGCTGGCTGCTCACACGCAGTCCAAGGCCTTCCCTTTTGAACTGAACGCAGTGAACCACAACGGTGCATGGGCTGCACAACGCAGTCTCCGTGCCAGCTCAAGTGGCACACGCAATGAGCACAACGAATGGATGGATGAATGGTTTGAACTGAACGCAGTGAACCACAACGGTGCATGGGCTGCACAAATGCAGTCTCCGTGCCAGCTCAAGTGGCACACGCAATGAACACTACGAATGGATGGATGAACACAAACACGGTGCACGGGCCGCCACTGCAGGCCCGTGTTGTAGCTGCCAACAGGGCAGTTCTTGCAGCTTGCAAACTGTTACCTTCTGATCCTGGTGCACATGGAAATGAACAGGGGGGGGGCAAAGCAAAAATTGAACGGGGGCTGGTGAGCAGGGGCAGTGGGCATGGCATGGCAAAGGCAGCAGGCAAACACAGCCCGCAGAAGAAGGCCGCTGCAGGCAAACACAGCCGGCAGATGAACTGGCCGGCACAGGCCTTGAAGTACCACAGCTGCAGATGATCCGGCCGGCACAGGCCTCGCAGCAAAACAACAGCTGCCGATGAAGTTGGCCAGCCTTTGCCGTTCCGTGGAGGTTGGTGGAGGGAGTGCGGTGGTGCTGGCCACTTGGAAGGCGGGCTCGGACCTATCTACCTGTCTCCCTCCCACCTATCGCCTTTGCCTGTCACTGTACATACCCACTCCCTTAATTTGTCAAACCCCAATTTAGCCCCAACTTATTTTTTTATTATTTTACTTCCCCACTATAAATCGTCCCCTAACCCCCTGTACTGTCCTTCTTCGGCTAACCTATCCTGTCACCTAGCCTACTCCCAACCCCTACGTTCCCTTCCCGGAGGGGAATAAGGGAGAGCTAGCGTCCTTTGTCGAGGCCCAACGAAGCCTCAGAATGGCCTCCCCAGAGTTCAGCGATCTATAACACAAAGTGGGTCCAGCGGCCCACAACGAGAGCGAGGGGATGGATGGTGCGGAGGGGTACACTTCCTATCTACCCTAACCATTTAACTGTTAAACTACCCCGGGGCTTTCAACAAGCGCCTCTCGCTTAAACTATTGGTTCTAACAACCCAGATTCCCGTCGCCTGTGTTGGTGTCCTCACAATTTCGGGCCTCGCCCCCCAATTTTCTCTCCGTGCCCTCACACGGTCTCATGGCTGGGACACGTGGCTCCCTTTGGCAGGCACGACCCTCTGCCGATTCTCCGACGATGGCACCCCCGGGCACTACACTGCCTCCGAGCCTACCAGCTCCCTAACACCGGGGAGTGCCCCCCATGGCACCTCCCCTGAAACGCACACGTGGCAGGCTGGCTTCCCAGGCCCCTTTCCGAGGGTCACCCTTGCCCACAACACTGCCCACGCGGCTAATGGCGCTCCGGGCCCCCGCACCAAGCAGGCGCACCCGTGCCCACCACACTATCCCGGCCCCCCATGGGCCCTTGGCCTACCACGGCCGACTAGCCTGGTGCCCGGGGTACCACTCAGCGATACTCACTTTTCGCAGCCACGCTCCCAGCCCGTCAACAGGGCTCCTGCACCCCTCCAAACGGCTTTCGAGCCTACACTCCCACCAACAACAAAACGACCTCCATTTTGTAAATTTGACTAACCCCCGAACTCACTCTACACTGACCCCGGGGTCCCTTGGGCGGGAGTCACTCCTCCCCCCAATCACTCATCGCACCATGCATTCCCCATTCGCTCCATACACACAGACCCGCTGGCCTCACTCACTCACCAAGCACATGCCTCCACCTCATAACTCACCAACAACTCTTCAACACACTCACCACTGAACTCTGCCATCCTTCTATCTGCATCCCCTAACTCGTGCTCCCACGTCGTCCCTTAAACTACAGCACGTTCCTTTTAACACTACGTAGCTAAGCTACGTCCCCACTACACATTCACAAGTCTGTCACGGTCCTCAAAATCAAAAAAATAATTTCCCATCCTAAATCTCGCTACAATCCCTCTAACTAATCCATTCCACGGACTCCATGAGGACTTACCCCTGCCCCGTGGAGCCGGTCTAGCTAAGCTTACCCTTCCCCCTAACTAGTTTCCATCCTGTGCCCTGGTAAGGGGGTCTTCCACCCCTTGCCCAGGAATCCTGTGCACCCGAAAGTGAGGCTTGTTCTTTTTTTTTTCTTTACATGCGCAGCGCCAGCGCGGCAACTCACAGCTTGCGCACTTTGCATCTGCCCGTGACGTCATGCAGCTGCACGTGTTCCTCGTCCCTCCTTGGACGGTACCATCCGGCAGGGATACCCCTCCTGCCGGATTCCAACCCCACGTGCAGCCATGACGTCACCGTGCGCATAAAAAAAAACACAAGCCCCACGTCTCGAGGGGTTCCCCACACGAACACATGTGCTTTGCCCGTTGGAGCTTAACACACACGATCGCGTGGAGAACCCGTCCGGTCAAAATCCTTAATCCTGCCTAAGCTTTGTCCGTCCGCGGGATCGGCAAATCCACCGCGTGCGTTTCCGGACGGGGACTTCACTCTCGCAAGCGAGCACGTGGGGGTCTCGTGCGTTGCACAGCACGGACCTCGTGCTCACTGCTGGGTGAACCCGGCACGGTCCCCGAAACAGCTGCAGCCGCTACTCGGCTTTCTTTCCTCTGTCGCAGTCTCCGTCGTCGCCATTCGACCCACGCACACCTGCGTGTTACGACGCCAACACTCCACACCATTAAACTCACACCGGGAGACGCGGCTGCATGCTCCCGCATGCCAACCGACATCTCCCTCACATACCGCTCTCTCACACACACGGTCTCCCTTGCATAAACCATACCACTCACACGTGGTGCCTCATCCACACACCGTGCCTCTCACACACGCGGGGGCACTCACCCGCAGTGCCTCACTCACACTGGCCGTTTCATCCACACACACAGCCTCTTCCACACACGGTGCCTCATCCACACACGGCGTGCTGGGAAGCACGTACTCCGGCACCATCGCCACCACACCACTCACACACGGGGTCGCTTCCACACACGGGGACGCACTCACACCTTGCACCACACACACAGGGACAACCACACTGGGGATTCGTGTCCCCACAAGGGTCTCCGGGGCCTCTATACCCCCCAAGCTCTCCAAGCACCCGTTCGCAGCACTCCTCCCCTCGACCTCGCAAAGCACGACCGAACTCACCTGGTCGTGATCCGCCTCAAGGGGGCAGACTCCCTCCCCTCGTTCCTGGAGGAGGCTATCCAGCTGCTCGCACCGGGCCTCCACCCAATCCACCAGCTCACCCCCATTGTCCTCCACTACCTCCGTGTGTGTGTGTGCGTCACTTACCCCGTCTTCATCGTGCAGTCTTCCCTCTATCGTTCCCATCTCCCGTGTCTCTGCCAACTCAGTCACCTCTTCACCCTTTACCTCCCTTGTCTCTACTATTTTTATTTCCTTTGTCGTCACCTCGTGTCTCGTCTCGCACGTTTTGGTCTCCCCATTTAATTTTTCCCTTTCGGTCACCGTTGCACCCCCTCCCAGCTCGTTCGCTCCTACACGTGGAGTCGCCATTTTTAGCTCCCCGGTTACTGCCTTCATGCCCGCCTGCAGGCTTCGGCCCATGTTCCGCGTCTCACCCCGCAGCTTTTTCGTTTCTTCCTTCATTTGCTTGTTCATGCCTTTCATTTCGTTTATAATTTCATGCGCATTCGTTTCCATCTTTTGTGTATACGCATCCATCCTCGCTGTCATTTCCGCATTCATTTTTGCCAGCATAGTGAATAGCTGGGCCATGTCGGGTGCACTTGGGTGAGCCGTTTCGGCAGGGATCGGGGAAGGGTTTTGGTGGAGAGGGGGAGGGGAGGTGTCATACACCGCGGCCGCTGCCGCACCCATTTCGGGCTCTGGGTTCAGTTGGGCGAGTTCGTTTTCCTGTACAACCAACATTTCCTGCACGGGGATTCCATCCTGGACCATGGATTCTACACATTCTACATCCATTTCTAATACCCCCGGCTCCCGCTCGCCTTGAGACGCCATCTTGCTTCTCTTAAAGGGTTAATTTAGCTCGCTCGTAATTTGGAGGGAATCGGGGGTCGCTCCTCTCACCCCTGGACCGATTCCCGTGAATTTAGCCGGAGACAGGAGAGCCCGTTTTCCCGTTCTCCGATACCAGTGCCGCGAGGAGGGCGATGGGTTTATATCGCACGACCTGACACCAGTGTTGCGGATTCGCGCCCGCCGGCGTGCTGACGGCCACGTAACTCGAATCGCGGCACGTCGCCCACCGGACAGACAATCCAGTCGTGACCCTCTCGGACTAACGCCGGGAACCAGTCACGGGTGGACCTTTCGGTCTCACCGCGATCGTGCCAATCGGCCCCCGCGTGGGATAGGGTTGCTCGCCAAATTCGACCTACCTAAGTACCCACACGGAGGGTAGACCGGGCGATCGCACCTCGCCGCAGGTCGACTTCGGACACGGGCCACTTAAGCGACCCGTTCCGTACTATCGGGATAACCGAGCGGTGTTATTCGTCGGCCTCGACGGTTCGATTAATTATCGGGCGTTTTAGCCCACTACCAACCCTTTACGTGAAGCAAGATGGGGATTCAATGAAAGAAATGACGAAGCGAAGCGGGAAAACAGTTCAACAATAAGCACATTTATTTCGCGATGAACGGAAAGCACACATATACAATTCCACCAAAAGCACATGTAAAAGAAGAAGACAATGCAATATTACACAAAAAGCAAATGCAACAATGCAGATCTATCCGACTACCGGGCACACGGCAACACTTATACAATTTTACTTCACAGACGGCGCCGACAACACATATTCCCAAAGCAAAAGAAAAGAGAACCACCCTCCAGGATGAGGGGGGTAGGCGGGCCTGGGGCCGAGACCGTGTCGGGCCTACCCGTCTGATGATGAGACGCGGAGCGGCGGTGGTTCCTCAACTCCGCGGGCCTCGCGGACAGTGTCTGGTAGGGGGTGGGAAAAGGGGCCCCCTTTGTCGCACTATCTCAGCGCGGGGGGAAACAGGAGGGGGTTGCTGATGCTCGGGGAAAGGAGGATATAACCGTCTCGGGTCCCGCGGCGAGCGTCTCCTCCTCCACCTCGGTCGCGTTGCTGGCCTCTCCCTGTGCCGCTCCCGGCACCGACGCGAGCACCCCCTCGTCCGCCTTCGCCGCCGTCACCTCTCCACAGCTCCGTCCTCTTCACTCCGACTAGTACCACTTCTTTCCAGCTCCACCGACGACTCTCTTGAATCCCGCACACTCCACCCTCTCAACTCACGAACGCAGTCGTTTTTAAAAGCCCCGTGGCTTCGCTCTTTCATCCTTGACCCTTTGCCTCCGACCCTTCACCTGGCTCCCCATTGGCCCGAGGAAAAGTGGGCGTGAATGCTTTTTGATCCATGAATTTGCATATAGCGACCGCCCTCCAACGCCCTGGAGGCGGGGCCAAATCGCCCCTCGCTCACCGATTGGACGGAACAAAAGTGGGCGTGAGTCGTTTATGATCCGTTTTTCTGCGGAAAGTCCGTGATGTTTTTGAACACGCTGCTCGGTGCGCGCCCCGCACGAGTCCAGCATTGGTGCCCACGAGTGGCGCGAGATGACGGTGATGCGATGGTGGCGAGTTGTGACGGTAAAGGTCGTGGCGGTTGTGGTGAAGCGGCGTTGTGGTTGGTGGTTGTTGTGATGGCCGCGTTGTGGTTGGTGGTTGTTGTGTGATGGCTGTTGAGACGTGGTTGGTGGTGGTAATAATGGCGGCTGGTCCAAATTAAAGATAGTAAAAGAAAAACGGCTATCCTGAAGAGTCGCAGCCCGCATGAATGACATTTATTCCCTCTAGACAACGGGTTTGGGTCGAACTACACATATACTTACAGAGATATCTCACCTAAGGGACCTGAATGGTGGTTTGTGAATTTCATCAACCACAACAATATATATGAAAAAATTTAACAGCTGAGGGCCCGGTACGGGAGCCCGGTTTGAGTTCCACCGGTCGTTTCAAAATAATCGCAACTGCCATCTAATTCCACAGCCCCAAGCAAGTTCCAGGGTCTGTTTGTCACATTACAATACTCGTTGGGACTGTGTATTTAACCGAGTGATGCACCGATAAAGGTGCTCGCGACTTTCCTAATCTGGCCGAGCAACTACAGATTGCGAGTGCTTTGATCCGGATTGAGCTAACTCGTCTAATGAAATCACCACAACAAGTAGAATCCAACCCCGAGACCAGGTACATATTGTTACGAATCTCTGCCCGGCGGCGTGCGGTCAGCCGCTTTTCGCCGAATCACGGCCGTACGCCCACTGGACGAACAATTCAGTCGCGACTTTCCGGAACAACACCGAAAACCAGTCACGGGTGTGCTCCAAGCGCACACCACGGCCTAGTCAATATTCTACCCGCGCGCGACAGGGTCAATCGCCGAATTGTCGATATACCTAATTATTCGCGTGGGCAGCCTACTGAGATACCGTACCTCAGCGAGGTCTGCTTAGACACGAACCGCTTAAGCGGTTCGTTCCGTTCTGGGATAACCGAGCGGGATATTATCGCGAGACCTCGCTGGACCCGATTCTTTTATTGGCTATCAAAAAGCCCGCTACCATTCCGAAATGCAATACGGCAGTTCAATGGGGAAAATGACATGACGAACAGGTTCACATTCAAATAAGCACATTTATTATTTTACACGTATACAAACATTCATGCAATGAATTGGTGAAACACGCATGCAGTTGATTTGTGATGAATGCAGGACGAGACCAAGACGCGAGCAAGGCGAAGCGCTACAACCGTCTATAATTAATCATGTACAGTCACTTAACAGTTTCTCTACTTAACGGGACATGGCGCCACAACTTCCACACAAATAAAAGCAAGGAAAAGATCCCCTTAAAGACAAGGGGTCAGACTGGACCCCTTCGGGTCTTTATGTCCAAGGAGTTTGGTTGACCGAAGGAACTCCAAGAGGCCGCCGCAGGTTACCTCCACCCTCGTGGTGACTGGCTTGGGCGTCCCTCTTGGACCCTCTCCAGCTCCTTACCGACTGTGGGGACCCCAGACTCTAGGCTCCAGCGCGGCTGCCCACAACTCCACACTCTGACACGAGTCCAGACCTCCACCGACTGACTCTCCACTCGACCACCCGACCATCAACAAAACCCACTCACTGCCTTCAGCGCGCGCTTTTATCTCCCCTGGTGTCTCGCCCCTCCCCTCTTCCAGCTCCCGCGGGACTTTCCAGAAGGAGGGCGTTTTCCTCGCCGAATCGGGGGCATTTTTCTCCCTTTTCCAGGGCATCGTTTCTTCATAGCTAGTCGTGTCACTTCATAGCTCCACTCGCAGGGTTGGTGTTTTCTCCTGCTGCGCTTGGTGCGCAGATGCTATTCGCTGGGGGGTGGGGCCGTCGTCCGCTTTCCCTCGTTGAATGCCAGGATCTGGTAGTCATCGCTGAGGTAGAAACGTGGTGGTGTGGTTGTGAAGGTTGTGGTTGACGTGGCATGGTTGTTTGTAGTGGTGGCGTGGCTGGTGGTTGGCGTTGTGGTTGAGAAGGTGGTTAGGTGATGATGGTGGTTGTGGGTGTGGAGAAGGTTACTGGTGGTTGGCGTTGTGGTTGAGTCGGTGGTTAGGCGGTTGGCGGGGTGGAGAAGGTGGTGAGGCGATATTTGCGGTTGTGGGTAACGTGGTGAGGATGCCATGGTTTGTTGAGATGCGGGTGTGGTTGGGGTGGTTGAAAGGCGATTGGTCCAAAATAACGATAGTCAGAGAAAAACACGACCTGAAAGATCACAGCCCTGATAACAGGAATAATTCCCATTAGACAACGGTGGGGAAATCTATCTGAACACACACTTATCGGCATAACTGATCTAAGGACCTACATGGTGCTCTGCGAATTTCCACAGCCGTAACACTATACTTAACAATTAAATGGCCTGGGAGAATACAGGATGTATTCATCATTATCATGAAGTGGGATATTTTTGTGATTTTATTTGTGACAAGCCTCAGGAACTTTTCAAGATATCAGATTGAAACTGACACAGCTTATTTGTATGCATGTGGAGTATATGTGTATAAAATATGGTCAAAACTAGTCAAAGGTAAAGGGCAATGCCATCCAGAACATGTAGAGCACCTATTTGGCCACAATTAGAAAATGTATTAACCAGATTTGTTATGCACAACATTCCATCAGGCAAAACACTTGATAGGTCAAATTTTCCAAATTATGAAATTGCTGTTTCCATGGCAACTCTTGTTTATTTGGATTTCGCAAGTATCATGGTATACACGACATATATATATATATATATATATATATATATATATATATATATATATATATATATATATATATATATATATATATATATATATATATTTTTTTTTTTTCAACCATGAACAATAGTTATTCTTCTGAGCGAACCACCATTGTCTATAAAGTAAATATGTACTACGTGTCACGGCTCACATCACCACTTTACATTGAATTCCCGTTTCTACCAAGAAGCACTCAAAAAATTGTTCATTGGAGGTCAGACATCTATAAAAGCGTCAGAGACGGGTACCTGCTCGTATAGATAATTACCCACATTCATCCTATTTAGGCATCAATTGCATAGTTTACGAGGATTTTTGCAGCCAGGAAATGAGATTACATTTGAAATATCTACTTCCAGCTTTAAGTTTCTGCGAAAGACAGAACCGCCACTGCAAACAAGCAGTGTGTTAGCTGCTATCTCTTTGGAGACATCACTCTCAGGATTGTAGAATCTGGTTCTCTTTACCGTGATTATTCAATCCGATCTGACAACGCTGATGATGTGCTGGGCTCTAAAACAACAACAACAACAACTTCATTACAGATTAAGGAGCGTGTAAGAGCACATGGGGGTGAGGTCTAACATGGAGACCAACAGGCATGGGGGCTTGGGTGACACCCACATTATCAGTCAGCCTAACTTTTACCTCTGCCACCGAAGGTGAAGGTTATATTTTCACCCCTTTCTGTATATTTGTTTGTTTGTTTGTGTACAGGATATCTCAAAAAGTTGTGGACGGATTCGGATGAAACTTGGTGGACATGTTGGGTGTGTGACAAGGACAAATGATGAGCTGTTGGTGAAGATGCTGATCTGGATACGAGAATTTTTAAAGTGATTCTTCACCATTAAGAGGTAGGGCCAAAAACGATATATAGCATATTTCAAAAATGTACCGGGACCGATATGTTTTCGTGGATCGGGCATTGCGTGGCGCAGGTATGTGCTCTACCGAGTGCCCTTCTACTTTCTTTTTTGCAAATGCCAGCCCACCCCTTGGGAAGGCAATTGATCTATGGAGATGTTTATCGCTCAGTGGCTTTAATCAGCATGGATTGAAATGTTCCCAAGCATTGAGGTGGGAAGCTTATGTTGTCACCTTGAATGCCAAATAAATGTTTGGCTGGTACCCCCTATTGGTTAGAGTAGACCAAATACGGCAGGTACCCCTTGCAGCAAATGCTAGTGTGGTGGGTCCATAGTAAGTATTCCATTGAAGAGGTACGATTTGGCATTTAAACCTTGTTTGTTTGTTTATTTATTCATTCATACACAGCCTTTGGCTGTTTGGCTGCATCACTGCTGGGAGCGTGACTGTCGCTGATGTTTTCCAGTAAGCTGGTACTCATTTTGCCAATAGTGTGGCGGATATGTGTATAATTTTCAGAACGATTGTGGGTTTGGTGGTATAAGCACCAAAATTGGCACAGTTCATCATAAGAACATATACATTGATTTTTGCTATAGTGCCAAGCCAGATTTTTCGTTGCACGAGAAATATGGGCAAAAATCCAAGATGGCCGCCACCGCTGGTTGTGAAATTGTAAAATCGCCATATCTTTATCAATAATTGACATAGAAAGTTGTATAAGGTGTCTATACCTATGTTTTCATACCCATAGAAAATGATTAGACACTCAGATTGAACATAACATGCTTCCGTGCTCATATAAGTGGTATATGACTGCCAAAATGTGCTGATTTTATGCGACTAATCGATTCTGAACTATAAATCTAATCAGAATGTCGTTTGTTGATACACCCCAGGCTCCCAGGCGTAAAGAGTTCAGTAAGAGCAAAATAAAATCAAGTCAAACATCATCATGATCATTTAAAACATTTATAAACATCAAACTTTCAATAATTCAAGCTATAAAACAATAGTTTCAATGCCATGAACACAATACTTTCATTAAGAACTTTTGACCAGAAACCATACACAGTAATACTTTTGATTGCTTGAACACCAAACATAATTACACATAAACAAATATAATCACATGTTGTGATGAATAACAAATAACATTTAATAACACAACATCATATTTGTATGGACATGCATCACTTTCAAAACACAATCCTGACTGAAAATAAATCGCAATAATAGTGTTGAATTGGAAATAAACGCATGATTGCACAACATAATACCAGTATTATGTGAGAAAATGTTAAATAAAATGTCAAATCCAACTTCAAAACAATCCACTAAAATGTATGTGTTTCATTTATCTCACACGGTGACAATCGTAGCTCTGGCTTGAGGTCCTCAACCATCTCGTTCATTTCCATTTTGTTCACAGTTTCCGCTACACCGGTACAGTGATGTACACTTGAATGCTGCTTTTACGCATTTACAGTGTCCGACGCATCTTTTTTGCACCCACACTTCAGTAGTTCTGAGCACGAGGCCGCAGCTTCTGGTAGTACTGTCCAACTAGGCTCCCATTTGAGCGTCAGACTTCTTCTCCACCCCCAGGAACTTGGCGATGGAACATCTGGTGACCGCACATGCATCTGTCCCCATTCAACTCCGGCCAATTGCATTGAATGGTTTTAGCGATGGCGAACAGTGGTTGATCTAGCATTACTACTGGAACCTGTACTGGGTTCAGGAATTCCACCGCCTGCTTGACAATGTCCATTGAATGTCGAATCATTCCAATGGATTTCAAATCATCTGGAAATAGAGGTAGGAGGGAATTGATGCTTGGCTCTATGTGTTCAGTGTGACGATTGCCGTGATATGCAGACCACGAAATTGGGTCGTCCGTGCTTTGGGTGTTATCACTTCGCTGCTCCCTTGTTTTTTTCCAGCCAAACATGTTCATCTCCTAATGCAGTTTTCAGAAGGACGTCATTTGTTGCAGGATGATCTTCAGTTGGGGGTATCACTGGTTCCTTCGTTCTTAGTGAAACTGGCTTTGCATTTGTATACGATTCTGGTAGGCTGTAGTGTGAACTGGAATGTGCAATTCTACCAGAGTTCTCTGTTGGAGTTCTCTCTCGTTCTGTACCATCTGATTCAGTAGCTCTATTTTGGAACAAAGAGATGCCTGTGCCATGGAATGATGTATGTGCAGTTGTTGATGTCGGGTTGTGGTCTATGTTGTCAATTGCTGCCGTTGTAAACAGATGTCTTCTCAAAATTAGCGGACATACAACTCCATCCTTCTCATACTGAGTAGCTGCCGCAGTCGCCATATTTGTAGATATGTCCAGAACTCTGTCATAGGAAATGGAGACACCAAGATGGAATAAGGTTTCTACCAACTCACGCTTGTGGGTTTGTCCGTGAATCAAGAGCCCAAGATAGACAGGAAGAGGTGTTTCTTTGTCTGTGTTATGACGTATTCCAGTTGACGAAGCCCGTCTCCTTGTCGAGCTGTTGAATTGAAGCAATTGTGGCACAGTGAGAGCAGATTGACGAAATGTGTCTGGGTCCTTGTTTTTTATATTTGTTCCATCCATTATCATGCTAACTAGTGCAAGTAACGATTGTGGTATGGCTTCTTCCTGGTAGTTGTTTCCAAACGATCCAGTGAATGTCGAGGTTTTCTGTTGAATATCTCTTCTGACTATCTGTGCAGCCTTCGCTAGGCATATTGCTTCATCGTCGTAGTCATCCAAGGTTGCCTCTTTCAATGCTAGTCCAACATCATCTTCAAAGCTCAGCATGACATTGCGACCTTGCTTGAATGCACGAAGACCGGGTGTATTGGCAAGTAGCCATATCTTTAAGTCTGTTGAGTGAATCCGACCAGACTGTTCAACGCCAAAATCGAGAAGCCATTCACTGTAGAGCTGGATGAGATCGGCAAGACGAAACACCGGGGCAACGTTATCGTCGTTGTTTCGTGCATCTTCAATGAAACCTATAAGTTCGGCCAGTGCTAAGCCATGGGACACTCTGTCAGATATGCCTATGTTAGTATCTTCTCCACTCCAAGTGCTAGCATTGTACAACTTGACAAGGCATTTGGCATGATACCGTGCATCTAGAGCTACAAGATCGCCGCTGCTAAGCTTTCCTATCAACTTCTCATCTTGCAATTTGATTGCACAATGCTTCACTCGTGCTGTGACCTTTGGCATCATTGCGTCATGTAGTGGTTGCTCTTTGGTCTCTGGTTGGTCACAGAAAAAGCATGTGTTTTTTCTGGTTTGATCGAGATCACTGTCGATGTGCGAGGAACCTTGGCGGGTATAGTGGGACTTGCTTTGCTGGCCTTCGATCAGATTTTCAGACATGCACATTGTTGATTCCAATCTGGCGATACGACTAGATGAGCACTTCAATCTGCATGAATTGTGCCACTGGGCCTCGTGTGCTTCCAGTGTATTTCCAATACCAGTACAATCATCGAGTTGTGATATGTCAACTGGAATAGGTTGTTGTTTCATTTTGCTGAAAATTGTCAAATTGTCACCCAGGGTTTTGTAACCTGCACCAACACCATGAGCTTTCCTTGATTTTGCTGGGCAATGGAACACTTCAGATGTAACACTTTGGGAAAGACTACACATTGTCCAGTCAATAGGTTTGGGAACACTGATGCTGGCTCCATGGATAAGCTTACATTTCTTCTTGGCCGACATGTTCAAACCTGGTTATTCACCTGAAATGCAGTTGAATGTACTAGTATAATGTTTAAATTCATAATATTGTGCTCTTAATGGAGTGCTTGCTCATGGCTATGAATATAAAAATATATTATCCAAATAACATTCTAATTTGATTATTTCAGAATTAATTACACAAAATCTCTACATTTTGGCAGTCATATTCCATTTATACTAAGAATGGAACACTTCATGTACAATCTGAGTGTTTAATTAGTTTATATGGGTATGAAAACTTAGATATAGACACATTATACAACTTTCTATGTCAATTATTGGCAAAGATATTGCGATTTTAAAATTTCGCAGCCAGCGGTGGTGGCCATCTTGGATTTTTGCCCATATTTCTAGAACAACGAAAAATCTGGCTTGGCACTATAGCTAAAATCAATTTATATGTTCTTCGCATGATTTGTGCCAATTTTGGTGCTTTACCACCAAACCCACAATCGTTTCACATATCTGCCGCACTACAACGTCAGGAGGATGACAGGCTGAGTTAACCCTCCTGGTGTTAATTCAACGACTGGATATGGGCTCAAACTCAAGATCCAAAGATCTTAAGCCAGCCACCTTTACCATTAAGCCAACGCCAGGCTTAAACCTTGCTGATGGACTGCTTCACCAAAAATGTCTAAGATTAATCATTTGTACAATGCCATGATCGGTCAAGTATTTTTACAACCTGCTGTGTGGGTCCGCTTCATTGGCAGACATCTTGCCCAATTTGCAGAGGCTATTTTCACCGCAAATAAATTTGAACCATGGTCAGTTGGAGCCATGGGCTTTGGTGGAAGCCGCCCCATTTCAATGACCAATTACTGGAATTCTGGATCACATTTTGCTAGTTGGTACAAAGAGTATTTCAAAATGCGTATGAGCAAGGTTGTCGTCACTACAGTCCACAACATGCTCATGTTTTTAAATACAGTATATTTAGAAAGTAGGAAAACATATCTTCATCCTTATTACATGTACTCGTATATTGACAAATATCTAATCGGATTGTTGTATCTCCTTTGTTTCTTTTTCGGTGCACACACCAGATATTGCAGTGGTTTGTAGCATCAGTATCAGAGATCCAAAAAGCATTTAATTGGTCTGGCTCTTGGATGGTTTGGAGGAGTTTAGCCTGTGGCCTTTCGTCAATGCCCTGGCAGATTGCCGTTATTTTTCGCAGCCACAGACCAAACGTGTTGTTTAGTGCTTCGGCGCTTCGCGGTACACGCAGGCAAATTGGGTGCTGCAGCTTTACGACGAGCATTGCAAATTTGGTGAAAAGTAATTGCAATGCCGATAGCTGCGAGGACGGATGAGGTTTGAACTGGTAGCAGTGCAGCTTCTGTACAGTGGTTGTGGATGTGCAGACACGTTGGAATGTGAGCGGTGCCATGAAGGAGGGCCTGCACATCCATTCATCTGCATGCAGTGACCCCGTTCCATGGTTCTTGGCTTGCCTGATTCACTCAATCCTAAAGATCCTTCATTCTTCTCTGGTCTCAGATTTTCCAGGGTGCAAGGATGTGCATAAGCTGCCTCGGCATCGATTGCCGGACCGGCGTCATATCTGCAAGGAAAAATGGGAATATAACCACCAGCTTGCTTCCTGCAACAATTGCTTCTTCTTACATTATTTTTTTGTTCCCAGCCTAATAGCATGGCCAGTGGGTGTGAAGTGTTTAAATTGGAGAATCAGTGCAGCGTTTGTAAATCAAATTGTGGCAATTGTTTTGCCCGCTATAATAATAACCGAACCCGACCGGTAGTGTGTATTAATTTTCACCTTTTTCATTACAAGACATTCATGACAAAATAAGAGATAATTATGTTGAGGTTATCAATGTTTTCAATGTAAGGAAATTAAATTACCGTGGAACAGTTTTGTAAGAAAAATGTGGGAATTAAGCCAATAAGGGATACAGTGTAATACATGCCAGCGAAGAATTCGGTTTTGAAAGGTTTAATAATTTTAAAAGATGACATACTCGCAGAGAAGAATAGCCACATGATAAACCTCAATCGTTAAGATATTTGTTTATGATGCAGGAAAACCTAAACCGACACGACATTGAGGATCCCATTACCTAGAATCTAGATAGATACTTCAAGCTATTGGAAGTTCTCTTGAGTGTTCATGTGTAAATGTGGAAGTAAATAATTATTTAATAAACCGGCTATCTCACAATCATCATCCACCAATTCTCCTGTGCTATTCCCTATGGGGTCCACACTTGTTTAAACTTTTTCTTTACCCCTTAAATATTTAAAGAATGTCTTGCTGTTATGTTGAATATTTTTGACAATATCCTTTTCAGACCCTCTTTTGGCTTGCCGAGTTATTTTCTTAACTAGTCCCTGTTTACTCATATACTGATGAGTCAGACTCTACTCCTGTTATTTTGAACTTAATGAATGGCTTCTGCTTATCCTAAAGAACTCTACTGCTTACATCCAAACTCATCCACCTTGGTCTCTTTCTGCCTTCCCCTTTACAATTCATTGGAATATAACTACTGTGCACCCTGAACAATTGATCCTTGAATGTTTCCCCATTTCCTGATGCAGACTGCACACACGTTCACTTTACCCAATCTAGAGAACCGAACTTCTCATACTGTCAAAGTTTGCCTTCCTCAAATATAATACCCTTACCTTACTATTCCAAACTCAACATCTCAACAATACAGTTGCATACACTTCACACATTGTGGTCACTTGTACACATTACACACTATTTGTGTAGCACACACATTGTGGTCACTTGTCCCGAGATGTTCTCCTTCCTCTACTTCCGGTAGACTTACTACCATATTTTGAGCATTGCTTAAAAACACCAGATAGAACAGCACTCGGTGGAGCGCATATCTCCACGAGGCTGAACCAGTTTAAATCTTGTATCTCACTGATAGGGCAGATCTGGATCCGGATCTTCACCAAAATCTAATCAGTTCGTTCTTGTCACACACCCAACCTGTCCACAAAATTTCATTCAAATTCGTCCGCAACCTTTGTAAGATAACCTGCTCACAGATAAACAAACACGGGTGAATACACAACTTCCACCCACCTTTGGTGGTAGAAGTAAATATCTAACACCACCCACCACCCTTAGCCCCCTCAGAAAATAAAAAAAATCACCCCCTCACTCCCCAAGGGCTTTTCTACAAAATGGCTTTCAATCAACCCTGTGATAGATTTAGAAAATCCTCCTCAGTTCTGCTATTTTCTGCTACCTAGTTCTGCTACCCCTCTCTCCGGCTCCTCCCTCATACCAGGAATACTATAAAGGAGGAGGAGGAGATTGGGACCATACTCTTTGCAGAGCGTTGGTGCTGCCTAAGCAGTCTCCTTGGCTATTGTGCACTATCCTGGATGGGTCACCACTTCGACACAGTATACCAGCATGCTGGCACTCATTTTGCCGACCTCAGAAGGATAACAGGCCGAGTTAACCCCACCTTGTATTAATTCAACAGCTGAGCGGGATTTGAACTCAGGACCCTAGGATCCAAAGCCCGCCACCCTAACCATTAAGCAAACACCAGGCATGAAATAGAGGGAAACATGGACAAATCAGGAATGCGGGGAGGACAGAGGGGTTGGGGAGGACAAGACAGATACAGAAGCAAACTCTAGGGAAGGTAAAAGCTGGAAGCTTGCAAGGAGCTGGGTTTGTGGACTGGGGATTAATGGGGGTCGAAAAGATTAAGGTTTGGGATGGGGGATGATGATCGGGGGGAGGGAGGGGAGGTCCAATTTGAGATGGTGGTGAACAGCTGTTTTGAAGAGCTGAATGGAATAATGCGATTGAAGAGAATGTGGAAGTTGATTCCACAGGTGGGGTAAAACAAGGAACAAATGAGTGGAGGTGAGTGGCGATTCTGAACATTGGGAGTTTCACCAGAAGAAGGTTGATGATGGACCGCATGAACCTGCAGAAACCTAGGAGGGGAAGGGAAAGCACAGGAAGAGCAGAGGGTGCAAGACCAGCGAGAAGACAGAGGAGCAAACGACCTGTCTGTGATGGGAAAATTATAGGCCCATCGTCTAAGCTTCGCCATGGGAGATTGCAATGATCTTTGAAGGCCTTGGTTTCCACGGAGTCAAACTGAGCAAAGTGTGAGGCAGTGGGGCCAGCTCAAAGGGGTGAGCCTTACTCCATCAAGCTGCAGATGAAGGCCTTGTAGATTGATAGTTCAGGCGTGCCAAGGAAGGACTTTGTACAATGAAGGATGCCAGGTCAGCTACTGGCTTTGAAGACCAACTTTGAAATGTGGTTTGCTGAAGAAAGATCATGGCTGATAGTGAGACCCGGAGTTTGAATCATCTGAAGGATGAAGAGTTTATTGGAAGTTTATAACCAGGAGTTTATCTGAAGGATGAGGAATGTCATTGCTGAGGGTGGAGTCATAAGAAAATAGATAAAGAAGATTTTGCAGAGAGCCAGAACACTGCCTTGGGCACTCCAGCCTTAATTGGGTGAGGAGATGAAAGTATTCCGTTCAGAGCCACATGTTGGCTACGAGAGTAGCCTCGAAGCTTGGCTACGAGCACCCACATAATCCATACAACACTCACAACCCCACCCCCTTTCCACCACCACCCACAATAAATGCACCAACCTCAATCCCACCGATGACTGCACCAATTGCAACACCATTGTCATCACCCTCAATTCAAACACCCACATCATCATTATTAGCCACAGACACCTGCGCGCACACACACACACACACACACACACACACACACACACACACACACACACACACACACACACACACACACACACACACACACACACACACACACACACACACACACACACACACACACACTCCACAATCCAAAGTCACCCACACTCCCACTCATACCCACCACACTGAAACTGACCTCCGTACCCGTCCTACCCATTCCGTCAACCACTCGCACATTGCACGGTTCAAGCTCTATCCTCTCCTCAGCAAAACATGAGTATGTCTACAAAGTATGTCACACAACGCGAGTACATATGAGGTTGAGGAAAGAAGAGAAAAAAGTAGACCTTATATGGGCTGGATGGACAGGGTGAAGGCGGTGACCAAGCTGTCACTGCCAGAGCTTTGGGAAGAAGTGCAGGATCGGGATGTTTGCAGAAATCTGATCATCAATGTTACCAGAAGTCCACCACGACTTTACGGAACGAGAAAAGTTTAACTTAGTTTATTACAAATCAGCATCTACATTTGGTGCCGTAAACATCTTTGCTTTCAGATAATAAGTTTTGTTTTTTTGTTTGTTTTAAATATTTTCGCAAATAAGTTGAACTCCATTTCAAATTCACATTGTATACCCACCTTTTGGGTGGATAAACAGCTAGTAAATACAAATGAATTTAAGTGAAATGTATATGATTGATTTGTAATTTATGATTCAGATAATACCATTGCAATTTTGAACTCTACAAAAAAACAGAGGGATTGTTTCACAGTCAATGCCAAGACTAGAATGAACTGGAACACAAAGATGAAAACCCTTTGATATAAATAACCAGCAAAGCTCCATAAATCTCACTGATAGTCTCTTGCTGAAGTAAATGTAGATTGAATAAGGCCGCTGCAAACATAAATGCCACTTAGATTAAATTTATTTTGGAAAATATTTGACAGCGCTCCCTTATCCATCGGAACTCACGAAGTCGAAGCGGTTCATTATATGTGCACGCACCATTCTTCGAAGGGACCGCAAGCTGGTTCTCAAATCTATGAGCATGTTAAAAATCAACACGGTGTCCTTCACGAAAAGTATGACAATCATTGCCAGGAACATGAACAAATTACAAATTCTTACCCAAATGACCTTCAGTCAAAATGTCTGGCTTGTTCAGCTGGGTGGTGAAAGCCTAGGGCCAAAAACGTTCCCCAGCAACCCCACAAGATGGTGGGATTAATTTGGGCGGTTTAAAGGAATTAGTTTACCATAGTAGTTCCAATGCAAGTGATGTTTTGAGTTATATATACTAGCATAACCCACGCTCTGCGCGACATGTTGGGGTGGGTGTGTTTGAGAAAGGAACTGATGCAGAGTATCAGTAGTAATTTTACTTTAATGCAGTAAGTGGAATACGATTTCACTGTTTCAGAACCATTTTATGAACTTTTTTGTACGATGCACCTCATATGGTCTTTGAGATAATGTAAGCCGAATATCACGTTACTCGAGCGCAGAACAAAGTCGAAGATAGCGCGACACGAAACCACAAACTCGGAAATAATATACAAGATTGTTACGGGCCGGCGGGGTCGGGTCAGAAGACCACTAGGTGGGGGAAGCGACGTCGATTCCCACCAGACTCCCTGGATTGTAGGCCGTCGCTCACGGATAATTCTGTGACGCAGCGGGTCGCTTAACCGACCTTGGATGCCAATAACTCAACCGCGTGACCTAGGGTCCTCCTGCCTATGGAATCAGGTTACCTAATTAACAACGCAGTTTAACCACCGGGGAACCACGCCCTCGGTACACCTTGTCCGAACCGGATCACTCTACTGGATCGGATGCAGTTGAGCGACACTGCCAAGGACGTACCGGCTAGAAGGAACGGACCGTTGGGAATAAAGACCCGGCTAAACCTGGATTCGAACCATGCTGGACCAATGAGGGAAAAGACAAAGGTGAGCTGGGAGCATTTCTACAACAATTATTTATTTTCAGCAAGCAAGGAAAAGCATGTGGAAACAACAAAGGTTGATTGGGAATGTAACGCAGGGAAAGAGGAGAGGGGTGTGGAGAGGTGGGGGGTGTGACAATTATACATGCAACTTACTAAAGCAGACACAGTGCAGACTTGACATGATATTATTCACAGTAACAACAATAAAATATTTTCTTCAGGCTTACTTAACAGACAGGCATGAGCACACTCAGACACACACACAGAAAAAAAACCCAAATGTGGAAAAGGGACTTTTGCAGCCAGGGAGGGAAGGGGTTGAGGTTATAGTTTTCGGTACCTGGGTGTTTCGGGGGAGGGATGCTCCGTGGTGCGGCACCCGAGAATAGCCAAGTTGTTCTGGCCACAGCCGCACGTGTGGAGATCGTGTTCTGAACAGGAGGAGCTTGAGTGGAGAGGGGAGGAGTCCAGAGGGTGAGGGTGGAGCAGTAGGTGGGGCCAGAAACAAGAGGCGGTTCATCGATGTCATGTGGGCGTAGATGAGGAACAGGAGGTGGGCCGTCGAGGCGAGACGTGGGCAGCGTCGAGGACAGGAGACACAGCGTGAAACACACACACACACACACACACACACACACACACACACACACACACACACACACACACACACACACACACACACACACTCACTCCTTTCACGGAGGACTTCTCCATGTTTTATAGAGCCTGGAGCTCGGGGTAGGGGCCATGCCGAATCTGACGTCATCGCCCAAGTCGGCGTTTTGACTGGCCCCGACCCCTCACGTGGTCCGCCATGCTGGGCCAGGTTTCGGCCAGACGCCGGTATAGCCCGCCCACCTGGGTGCAAAAGCGTACGTGACTCGTCACACCTGTCTGGCCTCGGGTGTGGAAGCTCAAAGCCCAGTCCACTCCAGGGTGCATGTTGCGATTTTGCCTCAGAAGTGATCGTTGGGGAGGGTACCGTGGGTTGTCATGCTGTGGTAAGCGAGACGAGGGGCAAGCGAGGCAGATTTACCTCAGGAGTGAAAAGAGGAAGAGTGGGAAGTGGAATGGAGGGGAAAATGATTTAATAAACCTAACTAATAGCCCATCGCAATGCACTCCCTGCTGTCCTGCTAGACAAAAGGTAGGGAACTAACTACACGTACACGAATGGGATAACTATCTTGAGACACCTATCTGTTGCATGCATGCGGTTCTGAGAACCGCAACAAAATGTGTGTGTGTGTGTGTGTGTGTGTGTGTGTGTGTGTGTGTGTGTGTGTGTGTGTGTGTGTGTGTGTGTGTGTGTGTGTGTGTGTGTGTGTGTGTGTGTGTGTGTGTGTGTGTGTGTGTGTGTGTGTGTGTGTGTGTGTGTGTGATGAAAGTGCAGTATGGGAGGAAAATTAGACCTCAACTACAAAGTCATGAGAATGGAAACAGATTTTTTGGGGGGAAGCTAATGATGGGACATGCGGAAGAAAAGGTTTATCGTTGAAATGGCATTGTATTTTAGTGAAGGCATCCCCAATCTTAAGGAATAGATGTCAAAATAAAAGGCTTAAAGGGGAAGCCAAACGCAATTTTTTTTTCTTTCTTTTCTGAAAACCATTGAAAATCATTAATCACGGTGTAACTTGAAGGGTAAAAACATTTGATTAATTTTTTTTTTTCCAATCACAAAGTATCAAAAAAAAGCCCGAGAGTGTCGATTTTCGATTTCGCCAGTGACGTCACAATATGAACTCACCTTGATCTGAATGGCGGCTTTACACAGAGAAACAGTGCAGGTCGAACTCGGATTCCGATACCGATTCCACCGTCATCAGCAACACCGAAGGGTCTCAGTATGTGGAAAACAATCAGTGGGAGTTTGAAGAAACGGTTGGAGAAATTTTTTTTAGTGATGGAAATGCTTTTGAGCGAATTATGGAGCCATATCGTTTTGAGCCTTGTGCGAGCGATTCAGAGTAAGAAGGCGAAACTGAAGATGGAGGTGAAAAAGATCAAAATGCTGGTTGCATGTTTACTTTTCGCGTTCAATTCACAGCTTTTAAGGGAGGGATTTGTATTAATTGATCAATCGATTGATTTATTACTTGAGCAGAAATACCCATCATCGCCCGACAGCACGGACAAAATGGGCACCGAATGCTTTGTCTCACCGTCACAGGCTGACCACGTGTCTTGTATGTTACGGGATGGTCCCGTTTCACACGTTTCCTGGATGCCATTTGTGTCCATGCCGTGTCCCACCGTCATGTCTGTGAAATGTCGATGTCCCACCCCAGTGCAGAGGGGAATGGTGCAAGGGGGAGAGGGAGTGTGGGGTGGTGGTGGTGGTGGTGGAGATTGTGGGGGATGGTTGAGGAGGGTGGGGACCCTGAAAGTTTTCGCATCTTGGGTCAAATCCTCTCGGAGGGGTGGATGATGACACATGCATACATACATCCATACTTTCTCTCCACTATAAATAGATGGTGGTTCATTTGATTTGTAGAAATTTGTGTTGATAATTGATAATTATTTCTAGGTGCTCTTGTGGTAACTGCCGGGCAATGACAACAGGTGTTTGATTCACCGCTCAGATTGTCTGTGTGTATGTGTTGGGAGCTGCGTGGAGATGGTGGTACAGTTTCGAGTGACTGCTACTTCTGCTTAATTGTGGGGATGGTACCCTCTCTCAATCGTGGCGGATAACCACAAGATCTAGCCATCTCTGTTGTTCCATAACACTGCACTGTAAAATGTTCCGAGCACAAAAGTGATCATTGTGTAGGCCCGAGTCACATCAGGTATTTCGGCAAACCTCGTCCAACTTCTGGCAAACTTAGAGTCTGCCGTTGGTGAAATACATCGCCTTTTGGCTGTTGGGCAAGCATGAAACCATCTCAATTTGTATTTACCACGACCATGAAGGTCGCAATGACTCGACATTTTGTGGAAAATCGTAAATTATTCGCAGTTTGAGTCAAATCCTACCGCAATGTAACCTGGAGACATTACGAATCTGGCGGTTTACATACAGGTGTGACATCACGGCTAATCTGAAGAAGAAAATTTCGAACTATATAATTCAGAAATCAGAAAAAAGACATCATATCTATTTTGTAGGGTATGAAATGAAAGATTAGTGTCGAGGTGGTCGGAGCGTTTGGGTTCCCCTGTAACCCAAATTAACATCGACACAAATCATTCTTCAAAATATTATGTCGGCATGTTAGATCCAATAGGGCAGGTTAGATGCAGATTATTGAGGTCGTTGAGGGAAAGAAGCATTGTTTATACCTTTTTAATGTTTAAAAAAAAAGAAAGAAACCAGATTGAGAAGAATAATTCACTGATGGAAAATGCTCAAGTGAAAGCTCAGTCTCTCTGCATGGAAGATTTTATCCATGAGATTGACTGAAAATCTCTCTGAATGGAAGATTCTTTGGAGGAGAGAAGCTGGAATTAACTGGAATAGAAATGATTAGCAGAGGCCTACAAGTCCTTGGAAAAGGTATGTAAAAGCAACAACAATGAGCTTAATTATTTTATTGCTGGTTTGCTTTCTAAAGAAGCTTCATTCCTCTTTTTTCCTGCCTTTGGAACAAACTCCCACACACTCTTCAATCCCACTCTTTCCTCCAGGTCTTCAAAACAGCTGTTCACCACCATCTCTTATCTCCCTACATCCAAAATCATGATCTTTTCTACCCCCATTAATCCACCCCAAACCACCTCCTTCAAATTCCGTGCTTTCCTTCCAGAAAGTCCCTGTAGTGTAAGGACCTGAAAGTCCCTGTCGTGTCCATCTTGTTTACCCTGTGTACCCCACCCCCATCCTTCGCCCTTCCACTCTGTTCCCCTCGTGTCTCTGTTCCCCACTGTTTTTTTTTTCCTTTCTTCTCCCACCCCTCTTGTCTCCTGCTCCCCTTGTTGTGCATTTCTGTGTGTTAGCTCTCATACGAGCCTCAACTAAGTACAGAAAAAAAGAGGCTTGCAAACAATCTATCCATTTTTATTTGGTGCTCAAAAGGAAATGATTAAGTCCAAATGAGTTGATACTTCATTATACATTGAAAGAGGGGAGACTGAATAAATTGATGCTTATTGGCTGCATTTTGAAGAAACTGAATTACAAATGAATGTGGAGAATGGTGCTATGATTATTATCAAAAGATGGGAATTTAAATTTGTAAATAAATGGCAAGGGAGAAAATAAACGGTTGTTGGGAACCAAACAGTGGCATATGCAGTATGTGAATCAAAGCAATCTTCCAAAAAACACGAATTTGTGTATCGAGATCGGATCGATAACCTTGCACAATCAATCCGGCGACAATTCAAAGAAAAGGTGCTGAAAGAATTGATGTTTTGCTCACAGTGGAATAGTTGAAAGTGCTAAATGAAAATGGCACGCTCAACTAAAAATGACAAAACCGATGTTAAAAGCTATTCAATAAGGGAGATATACAAGTGGCTTTTATCAACTTCTACCTTCATTGGGGTCTGGTTTCAGTGCAGTTGGGACTCACAGGAGGAATTTCACCAGCCGTAAAGCTATCGATGAAAGAAAGCTCAAAACGAAATTGAAAAGCACGACAAAAGAGATACAGAAGCAGCTCAAAGGAATTCCATCTCGGTAAGAGGTTTGTGGGATGTTGCGATATATTTTATTTAAAAGCTTGAAAATCTCCCAGAAAACACGATGGTAGTTGGAGACAAGGTTACTTCCAAAGCAAAAGCAGGTCTTAGAAGTTCCAATAAGGAGTAATCGCATATTTCTTCTTTCCTAAATGAACTGATCAACGATTAACTCACTGAAGATGCCAGCAAGTTGGCCATGCCCACACGGAATCCTAAACAGGGTATGGATGAAGGAGGAGAAAATGCAAATGGCATCTTCTGTCATCGAGCCAGCAAGCCGGGAGCAACAATTCACAAGTATTGCCACATCTGATTCAATTTAAATGCTCTCATGCTGGCGAGGTGCTCTATTTGAAATGGTTTGTTCGAGATCTGTAGCTTTTTGATTCCTAGGGTCCATAGCATAAATTTGTGTTTGTTTCAAAGCCAGTAACCAACTGCAAATTAATAGCAGGATTACCGATTCATGAGTGCTTTAGTAAATTTGGGAAAAGAAACAAACATCAAAATTAAAGCTTGAAACGATGAGTGAGTTACTGAGCTTGGAAGATGTATTTGCATGAAGGATGAACTGCTTGAGCAAATTTAAAATTTTTTAAATGCCAAAAACAATATGATACACATCAGGAGCAGCAATGATGGAAATACCTTTCACGAAGTTTTCATCTCTCCATCAAGCATTTGATACGAATCACGATGTTTAAATGTAATAATAATGTTTAAAAAACAGTTATGAGAAAATTATTTTTCTTGGGAATTGTAAAAACTTGGGAGTTTCTTGGGAAACTGTAAAAACAGTTACAAAATTCTTGGAAAACAGCTTTTACCAGACATTCTATTGGCAAGTCTTCAATGCCATATATTGTGAAAAATTATGCCTGTATAAACTCTTTCATCTCAACAATAACATATATTTTTACATTGTTACCTCCACCCAACGAAGGTGGACGGGGGGTTATGTTTTCACCCATGTCTGTTTGGTACTTGTAAAATCCAAGATTGACAAGTATATTGGTTGGTCTGGTCTGTGATTGTTTGTCTGTTTGTCTTTCTGTACGTCAATCGCTGACATGTCACAATTTTAAACTGATCTTCATGAAATGGTGGAGTTGGTCAAAAGCAAGAAGCCTATTGATTTTGAGGTCAAAAGGCCAACACAAAGGTCAAAGGTCAACAACTGTCAAATTTCTAAAGTCACCTATTTTCGTCCGATTGACTTGAAATTTGAAGAGGATTTTCACATCTGGTCAGTGAATTCAATCCCTGAATTATTTTTGAGGACAACATATGCCAGATTTCAAAAATTGTCAACTTTGCATATCTTTTGACTTGACATTGGAAAATAATTTGCATATTCAACTGAATATGCCAGACCAGAATATGGTCACTGAATTCAACCAGCAATTATTTTTTATGGTCAAATTTGTTTCAGGGATTTCACAAGTATCATGCTCTGCACGGTCTTTCTTGTCTGTTTGTGTGCAGGATATCTCAAAAAGTTGGATGGATTTGGACAAAACTTGGTGTACAGGTTGGGTGTTTGACAATGACGAATCGATTCCATTTTGGTGAAGATCCGAATCCGGATCTGGACACGAGATTAAAAAAAACATTTTTTTTTCAAGTAATTCTTCACCATTGAGAGATGGGGCCATAAACGATATATAGCATGATATTTCAAAAAGTTGTCGATGCATTATGACAAAACGAGGTGGATTAGTTGGTTTGGTAACAAAAAGAAGCCAATTCGATTTTGGTTCAGGTCCTAATCCAGATCCGGCCTCTCAGTGGGATACAAAATGTAAACTGTTGAGCTTGGCGGAAGTGTATGCTCTACCGAGTGCTGTTATAGTTGTTTATGTTTAAACTGACATGTGGAAAAGGACAGTTTTGCCTTCAGGGTGTCGAAAGAACAATATATTGATTTATCAATCTACCATGTCAAGGCTCAAAATTAACAAATTGATGACCAAGGTAAATATGATATAAACAGAGACTGTAGATAAGAAAAAAAAATGATTACAAATTGATCAATCATCCATATCCAAGATATGTAAGCGTTTTACTGAGGCTTGATCATTTGATAGAACACTCATTGAGCTTATACATAAATCACATTCAGAATCCACAAAGACAACAGTAGACATCAGTGTACTTTTAAAAGATTTACAAGATTATAATTAGAAATGAACATGATAGAACCAATATCAGAAATATCTGTGGAAAAAATTAGTGGCACTTGTATATGTGGAAGATTTGCATTGCTCAGCCAGTGGGTCACCCAGATAGCTCATCACTCAGATAGCTCAGATGGCTGGGCACTGGTATGAGTTGCCAGAGAACCTGGGTTTAATTCCTGGTCTGGGCCTGGAATTTTTCCACATATATTTATTATGACAAGGAGATTAGTAGACATTGGACAAATACACAGCTTCTGAGATTTGAATCTCAGATCCCAACAATAGTTAGTCATGGGTTCAGATGGTAATGCTAAAAAGGCCAAACCATTTATAATCACTGAATTTTTGTGGTAATGTCAGATATTAGGTTGTAATTTTCACATTACGCTTTATCAAGATAGTTCATTTTCTTTCCCGGGAAGAAAGGAAAAGGTTGTTCAGTTCAACTGGTTCGGGTTCAATATTGTGATCTGGGGATCTCAAGTTAGAATTCCAACTCCGCTAACAATTAATTAAATGGCAAACCACGAAGTGTATGCCTCGTCACAAAATTGCTTTTGGTAGCACATACTCTCGGTGGAATGACTACAGAGACAGGAACACGACAGAAGAAAGGTGATTTAGCAGCTACTGTGAAAGTTATCTTGGAAATGAAAACTGTGAAGGCAGCTGGAAAAATTAGTGAGGGAATAATGGTAGGTTATACAGGGTGGAGAGTGAGGAAAGAGCTAAATACATTTTGATGCTTAAATTCTAGTTTTCAGATAATATGTTGAGGAAGCCAACAATTTTAAGTGCACAAGGTTTCTTTTCAGCTACTCAAAGGTTCAATAACCAGTCTTGTAGCATCCATGAATGATGTAACAAAATATATAATGAACCTTTAATCACAGAACTGTAACACTGACAAATAAGTTATATGTAACAATATTATTAGCCCCTGTTGGACTGAGTCCAAAATAGGGGCTTATGTATTTGGTCTCGATTTTTAGATCCTCGTGGAGGATCTCTAAGTCTTACTCACGTTGTTGTTCTTCGTCTTCTTCTTGTGGGCTTTGTTGTTTCACAGCCTACAGCTCTCATCGAAACTTCCTGAAACTTGGCATATATATGTAAAAATACCCTGCGCAGACAGTAACCATCTCCGATTTTGAAAATTCCTCCTCGAAAAAAAGTTATGACGTCAAAATATCTCCGCTAATGGAAATCGCCTAAAAAATAATCTCTGAAACTCGGCAAGCTTTTTGTACTCTGTTTGCGGGAGTCGAACAGGGCATTAGCAGAGATGAATTACCGCACATATGATACATCACTATGACGTCATATCAATTTTTATGACGTCATTCCTATTTTTTGACATTTTTTGTTTCACAACCCAGAGTTTTCATCGGATCTTCGTGAAACTTGCCATGTATATGCAGAAAGCCCACGCGCAGGCAGTAACCATCTCCGATTTTGGAAATTCTTGCTAGAAAAAAGGTTGATATCATAATATCGCCGCTAATGGAAATCGCCTATACCATTATCTCCGAAACTAGGCAAGCTGTTTGAATTTTGTTTGCGGGAATCAAGCCGGGCATTAGCACAGATAATTTATCGCAAACCTGATACATCACAATGACGTCATATTCATTTTTATGACGTCATCATTAAGAGGACGAGGATCTTAGCTCATTTGAGCTTGTTGTGGCCATGTGTGCATGCATGCATCTGCAACCATATCTCGGGCATATATGGACCAATTTTATTTGTACTTGGCACAAAGACAACACATGATGGTATCCATAAGCATGTCTTTTTTTTCGACACCAGATACAAGATGGCCGGCTGGCGGCCATTTTAGTTGTAAAAAACAACAACAACCCGGTGTTGAACACGTCCTTACCATTTGCCGGACATGCATTTACCGATGTTGTTCAAACCTGGCACACAGATAAAGAACGATGGCTTACCGAAGCGCATCATTTTGTTTCAAGATCAGATCCAAGATGGCCGACTGGCGTCCATTTTAGTTGTTTAATAAAAACATGTTGAACATGTCCTCAACCATTTCGTTGTCATACATTTACCGATGTTGTTCAAACTTGACACGCAGATAATGAATGATTGCTTATGGCGCTGTCACACCTTGACGATTTAGCCAGCAATGGCAACGTATAAAAATGTATGTAAAACGTTGGCGTACGCTGAAATTTTGATTTTTTTAAGTTTTGGTCGTATTCATAACGTGTTGGTCGTATGCATAACATATTAGTAACGGGCACAGGACGTTTCGTTGTCTTAAAGATAACATACCAACGAATGCTTAGCGTGTTGTCAGCGTTCACAACCTATGCCCAACGATAGTTTAACTTAGTCATAGCACGCTGCACGTATCGCCAACGAACTCGTGCCGTAGCCTGTTAAAAACCTGCCGCACGCCAATTTAAATCATAACCGCCTGAAAATTGAAAGTGTCAACCACGCAGTCCACACCTTGACGATTTAGCCAGCGTATGCCGACCTATGAAAAATTTGCTGAACCAAGCTGGCACATGTCGAATACGGTATGGGTAAGTTGTGCATACGTTAAGAGCACGCTGAAAAACGATGAAGTATGCCGTCATATTTCGTGGTACGTCTCGTACGTCGTGAAATTTCAAGCATGCTGAAAATTTTACGACGTACTCGCCGTATGGCTCACACGTTCCGCTACGCTGGGAATAAGTTGTAGGCACGATATGCGATCGTTGACACACGTCGACACAAGTTCCTTGTAAGTTACTCATAAGTCGAAACAACGTCGAGGTAATGTTTAGCATACCAGAAACATATTTTCTCCATCAAGGCACATTTTCTTTTTTTCTCCTTGGCTCCGTGAAGGCACGTGACGAAATATCTGAAGTTGTTCTTGTTGTTGTTTTTATTTTTTTAGTCTATCACGAATTTTAAAATACTAGTACGTGCCCGTAAAAAATATTAAAATAAGTAATAAAGAAATATTCAAACCGCGAGCAACAAACAACAACCACACAGGCCGTTTCTTCGCTCTCCCGAGCCCGGACGTGCGTGACCCGGAAGTTCACATATTATTCGCAGTTACGATTATTCGCAATTTAGATTTAATACCCAATTATTCAATTAGCGCCAAAGTATTTTACCTTTTCGCAATGTCGTGGCAAGGAAAAACAAAAAGAGAAGAGAAGAGAGAGAAAAAAAATTTACTTCCTGGTTCGGAGCATACCAGCACTCTGATGTTACCGAAATTTATGCACCGTCTAATATGAAAACGATCATAACTTGGGGCATAGTGTTTATCTATAAATGCGCATAAGAAATAGAGAAATTATTAGAATACACGAAGTCATCACTATCCGGAAGTCCGTACGTTGTAACCTGTAATGGCGAACGCGGCTGAGCTTCCCTTCCCCATCGGCCATGCCCACGCAACAACGTGTCTTGTCATTGGTTTGGTAAATAAATGGCCATAACTTGGGAAGCACTTGTCCGATTAATATCAAACCTTGAAAAGGCACATCCTCAGGTCCCCAGCAATATACCTGGCAAGTTTCAATTAGATCGGACCAGTGGTTGTTGAGAAACAGCGGTCACACACACACACACACACACACACACACACACACACACACACACACACACACACACACACACACACACACACACACACACACACACACACACACACACACACCTGGAATTATAGATAGATATTAAGACATTTGGTTTTAAGTTTCGACGTCGACGTGACAATATCCTCAAACAGAAAATATTCACAGAGGAGGAACTAAGAATAAGACATGAGCAAACTGAAGAGGCAATCCGACGTGACGTAACGGCACGTGACGAAATATCGGAAGTTATTGTTGTTTTTTTAAATGCTGCCAATACGCCATTATACGGTAGCTGTAAATTAGAAACAGGTTCAGCAAGTTCTGTGGTCGTCCGGAAGACGTCAATCAAATACGTCTACATACATCAATATGCATTGGAGGTACGTTGCACATAGGTTCAAAGCACGTTACTCATAGGTTAGAAATAAGTTTTGGGTACGCTAAGGATTACCTCGACGTGTTTCGACTTATGAGTAACTTACAAGTAACGTGCCTCGACGTGTGTCAACGATCGTGTAACGTGCCTACAGCACGTTACTCATAGATTATAAATAAGTTTCGGGTACGCTAATCATTACCTTGACGTGTTTCGACTTATGAGTAACTTACAAGTAACGTGTGTCGACGTGTCTACAACTTATGGCCAGCGTAGCGGAACGTGTGAGTCATACGCTGGCATACATCGTAAAATTTCAAGCATGCTAAAATTTGAGGACAACCGCAAAGTAAAACGATGAAAGCCAGCGTACTACGACGTATGGCATGTTTTTCCGCGTGCTCTTAACGTATACCAAACTTACCCATAACGTATTCGACGTGTGCCAGCGTTTTAGACAAATTTTTCATAAGTCGGCATACACTGGCTAAATCGTCAAGGTGTGACAGCGCCTTTACATATGCACATCATTCTTTTGAGATCAGTTCCAAGATGGCCGACTGGTGGCCATTTTGTTGCAACTTAAATGTGTCCCCAAGCATTTCTCAGACCAGCATGGTCCGAATTTGTTCAAACTTGGCACAAGCACAGCACATGATACCATGATACATGTGCGCCTCACTTTATTTTGCAATCTTAACAAAGATGGCTGACTGGTAGACTGATAGCCATTTCAGTTGTGCATGAATATGGGGTACCCCTTTAACTCCACACAGGAAAATTACGACTACACCAATGGGAGCTATGACATTTTACGTCTGTTTTATTTGTTTTAGTTGAATGCTTTCTTTAAAGGGAAGAATCTTGGTTGAAATAGTGAACTGAAAAAACATAAACCCTTTGACCCCGAGCGGCCGTTTTACCAGCTGCGATTCAAACCTCCATACATCCAAGCAGCTAGATTTTTCTCCAGGGAGCCCAGGGTCGGGCAGCCAAAAGTCTAAGAAGTTCAGGGTTCATATGGTGAAAGCAAATTGCACAAAATTTGTGGGAGAATAATGAAGTGCAACATTCAAATCCTCAGTCTGAAAGTTAGATACAATATACTTCACATAAATAACATTCTGTATTTGTATAAGTTTGTGAAACAACTCACTGTGTGTTGCTCGTTCAGAATCAAGTCCTTAACACAACAAATAACTCCGGGAAGGATTGTGAGGAGAGCAATACGAGAACTATTAGGTGGCAGTAACTCAATCATGTTGTTACAAGGTATGATGGGTCCTACAAAAGGTCTCTGTTTCTTTCTCCCTACTCTCCTTCTTGCCCCACTTATCCTTCTCCATGGAAAACGTTAGTAAAAGGTGAAAGATTTATATGCACTGAAGAGAAACCAGAGTACGTGTGGCTCACAACTAAATAATTTCTTCTACTCTCCATGTCAAGGCTGGAGTGCTCCAAGGCAGTGTTCTGGGCCCGGCCCTATTCCTGATATTCATAAATGATCTCTGATTCTCTGGAAAATCCTCTTTCTATTTGCTGATGTCTCCACCCTCTACCGTGACATCGCTCATCCTTCAGACAGGCACGCTGCTGCCTCTTCCCTCTCTTCAAACAATACAAAAAATATTAATCACAAGCTGGTCAAACACTTGGAATATGTCTTTCACTCCTGACAAATCTCTCCATTTCTCTATCTCTCTCTCTCTCGCAAACCCTCCCCCAATCTACTTTCTTAACAATCATCTTGAGGAGGTTTAGTCATTCAAACTCCAGGGTCTCACAATCAGCTATGATCTTTCTTGGGCAAACCACATTTCAAACTTTGGTAAACCTCCAAAGCCAGCTACCACATGGGCATCCTCTGTCGTGCAAAGTCCTTCCTTGATACACCTGAACACCTATCCACCTAAAAAGCTTTCATCTACAGTTTGATGGAATACTGCTCTCCCTTCTGGGCTGACTCCCCTACATCACATCTTGCTCAGCTTGACACCGTGGAAACCAAGGCCTTCAAGATCATTGGAGTCTCCTTTGATGAAGCTGCATCTAATAGTGTGCCTATTATTTCACCATCGCAGATAGGTCAGTGGTCTCCAAGTTCTACCACCCTCTTTCTGGTCTTGCACCCTCGAACCTCTCCATGCTTTGTCCCCACCCCTCCCCCACCCTAAAGTATCTGCAGGGCATACATCGTCAAACTGCAACCCCAGACTAGTGAAACTGATGAAATCCAGATCCACTGCCCAAGTCCATTCATATGTTCCTCTCTTTTCCCACCGAGGGCACAAATTTCCACATTCTCTTCAATCTCATTCTTCACTCCAGGTTTACAAAACAGCTGTTCACGACCATCTCAGATCACCCCCCATCCAAAACCATGATATTTTCTCCACCCGTTAAACCACCACCACCAAATTCCCACCTCAACAAATTTTCCTTCTGTATCCATCTTGTCCATCACATGTATTCTCCCCTACCACTGATTACCTGCATCCCTTATTTATTATTTGTCCATTGCTGCATATTTTTCCCATTCCATTTGTGCTGTGCCTTTTGTTATGCTGTGTCCTGATTCATTCTGTGTTCTAGCCCTTCTATGAGCCTTGACTCTGCTTACAAAAAAACAACTTGGAGCCACGTGTGCAAAGCTCTCATTCATATGGAACCCAGTCAGGTTTTCTGGGATACTGGAGACCGTGCCCTCGTGCGGAGTGACAGTGTGTCGGCATGCTTCCAGTTGTCTCCTTTTTTCATCCTGGCAAGGCTCTGACATAGAAGACAGGGTGAGGGATAGCATTATCGGTCCAACTCGATCACCTAGTGAGTGATCCAAGGGAAAGAGCGAACAAAGGGGCTGCTTGGCTTTTCTTAACTCGCCAGAACATCCCCTCCCCTTGGGGTTACACCAGCCAACTCCAGTGCAGTGACCACTTGCAGCTGCTCCACAAGCCCGTACGCAGCCAATCACATCCCACAAAGGGCTTGACCACTAGTGGTAGTCTGTGCGTGTGCATGAAGCATGAATGGGAGCCCCGCATACTGGGGCCTTCCCCCACCAATCGCTCACTGAGGAGGGAAACTGCCATTGAGCTAATGACATGGCCCCATCGAACGGACTACTCACCATGATTAGCGTCACCACCACGACAACCTGACCTGGCACAGACCCAAAGCAATCTCAGAAGCGGGGGGAACACGGGATATGTCTTCAACCTATAATCCAATGGCAGCTGGGAAATATGATATAATGATGGACACCTTCACACTAAACTTTGACATTTATAGAGAAAGAATATTCCAAATCCTTATTTCAAATGTAACTGGTGTTACTAAATTATATCTCTGATCCCTTATCACTTAAACTAGAAAAATTACTTAAACTAGAGGGGCACTTGGTAGAGCGCATACCTCTGCCATGTAATGTCTGATCCATGAGAACATATCAGGCCCAATACATTTTTTGAAATATCATGCGATACAGTACGATATGATTTTTGGCCCTATCTCTCAATGGTGAAGAATCACTTTAAAAATTGTAGGAGTTGGATCCGAATCCAGATATTTACCAAAATCTAATCAGTTCGTCCGTGCCATACACCGAACATGTCCGCAAAATTTCATCCGGATCCATGCACAACCTTTTGAGATATCCTGCACACAAACAAACAAACAGAGAGACAAACAGATAGAAAGGGGTGAAAACACAACCTCCTTCACCTTCGGTGGCAGAGGTAATGAAATAAACACTTATTATTTATGCAACAGTGTTAAAATTGATATCCCATAAACCACACAAACACACCTGAAACACCAAAGAGAAACCAGGGGAGTGGGGGAAGGGGGCACACATTTGGAACCAATGACATCTTAGCAGGACTTCACACACAGGTGAGCAGAAAGAAAGTGGTGTGCAGGAAAAAAGAGAGGGTGAGTAATCACTCACAATTATGCAGGAAGGAAAAGCTGACCAAGATGAAAGAACACTAACCCGAACATTGATTAAATTACTTACCTTCTCTGTACTCACTCCGTATTTCCCATTATCCTCATTTAACAGCATCCACATTCATTTAAGGATCTCCAGGGAGTGGATTTGGTCAAGGCATGGCACACAATGCCCGAGCAGTCTATATTAATTGTGGGATCTTTAACATCCATAATGTGAAGGCTTGATTCACATGTCCCTCCTCAACACAATATGCTCCCTATCGATACCGATTCAGAAAGGCAGCACTTTTGTCTTTGCTTTGATCATGTTCGTGATTGAACTCAACTCACCTTAAAGTTAAGCATCCCACCAACTGAACTATCTTGCCACCCAAAATATTGCATTGCATTGCTGTTTTGGCAATACAACTTGAAGGAAAAACATGTCCAATTTGGGACTATTGCCATCCTTAAAGAGCTTTGCTATGGCAGAAACGTATTCTTTGCTTGCAAGTTGGTTTTGATAGAAAGTACCTTAAGCCTTATTTTGTAAGCTCCTACTCCCCACTATTTGGATATCTCCTGGAGTCAAAGCTTGAGGGTCATTTTCTGACAGTATCTTCAATCGTAGCCATAATGTATGATTAAAGCATGAGTCATTGGCATCTGCTTATCATGTGTGATTAATCATTGTGGAGTCAATGAATTATACAACATTGCTGGATGATATGTATCATGTCATCCTCCTTCTTATGCAGAACAAGGCTGCAGAGAGCATCATTGTCCTTCGTATGCAGCACAAGGCTGCAGGTTACATCCTTAGCTGAGGGAGCAGGTATGCCGCTGATGCAATGCCTCTATTACAGTGCACTGGTACTCACTTCATCAACCTCGGAAGGATGACACACTGAGTCAACCCCACCTGGTCTTAATTCAACAGACAACAGGGGCTGGGGCTCGATCTCAGGACCCTAAGGTCCCAAGCCAGCAACCCTAACCACTAAGCCAACACCAGACATTGTTTCATATCAAATCATTCTAAATTAATGTGTATTCATGGTTTTGAGTGGTAGAATAATATAAGCAATACAGGGAAAGGGCACAGGTGATCTGGAGGTCTACGAGTTGCAAATATCATGGAGTATGACAGTACTCCATAAGTAAAGATGGCAATGGAAAAAAATGGCACTCTATTCTTTCCCATTCTTCCCTCCAGGCTTTCAAAACAGCTGTTCACCACCACCTCTTATCTTCCCCCATCCAAATCCTCGATCTTTTCTACCCCCGATAATCCACCCAAGCCCACTTCCTTCAATTCTCCTGCTTTCCTTCCTGAAAGTCCCTGTAATGTCCATCTTCTCCTCGCCATGTTCCCCGTCCCATCCCCATCCCTCTCCCTTCCACAGTTCACCTGTGTCTGTTCCTCAATGTTTTGTCCCTTCCACTCCCACCCCTCTTGTCTCATGCCTCCTTGCTGTGAGTTGTGTGTTAGCTCTCATACGAGCCTCGACCAAGGTATACAAAAAAAAAAAAAAAAAAAAAAAAAAAATGGCTGCCCATTGAAATGTGAACAAAATGGTACTCTGAAAAAAACCACTATTCAGTGAAGTTATAATTAAGCATTTAAAAACCATACCTTTTATCCTCGAACGTTTTCATAACAAGAAAGAGCAATCAGAGATTGCACACCCTCACAAGGACTTGTTTTGTGTGGAAAATAAATGGACGGATGTACTAAATGAAAGGTCGTTGATTGCAAATGAAGGTCTGGATGGTCTCGTTTTAAATGTGTAATGGTTAAAAGGTCTGAAAAGTTGTAAAGGTCAAATGGTCTCAAGGTCGAAAGGTCTGAAAAGGTCTCAAGCAGTGATCTTCACTATTTTTTAGAAGGGGTGGGGGGGCACTTTTACCGATAAGACATTGGTGAGAGCCACCACACTGCCTACAGGACTCCGTAATGACTGCTATTATCCCCCCCCCCCTTATTGTTCTTTGTTTTGGTGAACTGGCCTGCAAGCATAATTGTTTTTATATTGCCATCTCCTGAAGTAGTTATGTGACTGACACTTTGCGTTGGAACACTCATTTCAAACCATTTGGTCAATTTGAAAGCATTTATGGCAGATTATGATATAGTACTGCAGCATAGCAAACCAATTGTTCAAATTTGCATAAAAGCACCAAAATTGGTACACATGTAGAATAATGTATTCATTAGCTGTAGGTAGGAATAATATTCAGCTTTGGCTGACCAAGGCACAATCTCGGGTGGCTCCATATCTAGAATTGTTCGGAATACATTATTCTACATGTGTACCAATTTTGGTGCCTTTATGCAAATTTGAATAATTGATCTGAAATATCAGACGACGCTGCTGGACTATAGGGGTGTTTTCACATTTGGATATTACCGGCCACACGTCAAGGGCTGCACTTTAGGCCACCAGGGGCCACCAATAACTCACGGGCATTGCAATGAAGAACAGAGGTCTAAAGGGTCAAAATGGTCAAAAGTATCTAAAGAGTCTTAAAAGGTAGAAGGGGTCTAAACGGTGTAATTTAAGGTCTAAGGCAGGCATCGGCAACCTCAACCAGGCCGCGGGCCACTGGGCCACGTTCGAGCCACCTCGCGGGCCGCACCCCCCCCCTCCCAACCCGAAAAAATAACAAACACACCTAAAATCAATGATAATAAATGTAATTGTAAATTGAACCTTAAGACCTTCAGCCATCTGAAAAAAACAACAAAAAAATATTTAAGACCAAGTTAAGTGGAATCGAAGCGAAAATAATTTATTGTGACGTACAGAGACTGTGATATATGTGGAAGAATCATATGTCCACAAATGTTAAATTTGCCGTCGGTTCAGAAAAAATTTTCGCGGGCCGCACCTAATGGAAATCCGGACAAGGCGCCGCGGGCCGCATGGGAGGAGATCGCGGGCCGCATTTGGCCCGCGGGCCGCAGGTTGCCGACCTCGGGTCTAAGGGTCAGAATTATCTGAAGGGGTCTTAAAGAGTCTTAAAATGTATGAAAAGGGTCTGAAGGTAAAATGGTTCTACAGGATATTAAACGGTCTGAAATGTGTGAATGTCTAAAGGGTAGAAAGGAGTCTAAGGGTCTTCAGGGTTCAAAAGGGTCAGAGGATCGAAAGGGTTTTAGAGGTCTAAGTGTTCTAAAGGGTGTATTGGGATCCATAGGGTCTTAAGGGGTCTCAAGGGTGTTAGGGTTCTCGAAGAAAGTAATAGGTGTCATCAGGGTTTTAGGGGTCTTAGAGTTCAAAATGGTCTTGGGGATATAAAGGGTCGAAATGTTTTTTTTTGGGGGGGGGTCTCAAAGGGTCTTATAGTCTTTATGGGTCTTCATGGTTTTAATGGGTCTCAGGGTTGTAAGGGTTTTAAAGGGTCTCGCAAATTTGTTTGCAAAATCATCGATTTGTTCATCCTCAAAATGTTGATAAATGTCATTGTGTGTAGCACAATAATGGCTGAATAAATTACAATGATTTCAACTGAGGGAAGCGACATTCTCTCTTGGGTGTCTTGGGTATTGCACCTGTACCATAACAACAACAAAAAATTTAATCACATTTAAAAATTAATACACCACAAAAGCACACCAAAGCGATTATGTCACGTTGGCATGACAGTGCACGGCCTGGTTTTACACTTTCGTAGAATATGGCCATCGTAGCTTTGTGAAGATGGTAATCACTAATCAGAGAGTCATACCTGCAGCATTGATCATTTTCCAAACGAAACGATTTGAGTACGAGAGAGGTGGGTTGCTCTAATTAAAGAGGCAAGACCAATCAAAGTTCTCACGTGGAATGAGATTTATCTTCCCCAAACTTGCAACCATTTAACAGTAGTGAAGACAGTGGCTTCACCCATTCAGCCCAACATGCTGAGGCAAGCCCTGAAATGAAACGACAGTGATAAATCTCCCAAGAAAACCATCAACTCAAACACCAACCCAGAGATGAACAGCATTCATGAAATCATTTCAGCAGCATGCTTTTGTCACGTGCTACCAACAACTATCCTTCATGGTGGAATATAACCAGTGCCATTTTAACCTGGATGTTACGCAGTGAAACAACTTTACATCATATCTAATAGTATAGGGCCATCGGCGAGCCCAAAACCACACGAGGCTGCCGTCGATTGCGACCAACTCAGCAACAACTCAATCATTGGCCAAAAATCATCGCGAATGGTCCGCACACCTGTTAAACTATCTCCCTTTATGTTTACTAGTAGGGGCCCGTAGGGGCGGGCCCGAAGGTGCGTAAATGAAGACTGGATTGGGGCATTATTTCAATTAGATTAGACCAACCGTATCGTAAATGGCCATAACTTGGGAAACACCTGGGAAACATTCAGGTCTCCAGCATCAATTGTGACATCATATCAAATGAAGAAGAATTGTGATGCCCCCTCCCTCTCGCCCCCCCTCGCTTCCCCCTAGTCTCGCCACTCCTCTCTCGCCCCCCCCTCTCTCGAATTGTGACGCCCCCTCTCTCTCACCCCCTCTTTCCCTCCTCTCTTTCCACCCCTCTCTCCCCCTCTCTCACCCCTAGTCTCACCCCTCTCTCACCCCTCCTCTATTCCTCCTCTCTCTCCCCCTCCCTCTCTCACCCCTAGTCTCGCCCCTGTTCTCTCCCCCGCCTCTCTCGCCCCAACTCTCACACCCCCTCTCCCTCGTCCCCACTCCCACCCCTCTCTCTCCCCCTCTCTCCCCCTCCTCTCGCCCCCACTCTCATCCCCCCTCTCCCGTCCCCCTCTCTCGCAGATATTGGTCGACAGATAAATGGCCGTAACTTGGAAACCGCTCGTCCGATGAATATCAAACCTCACAAAGGCACATCCGCGGCTCCCCAGCAATATTCCTGGCAAGTTTCAATCAGATCGGACTGTCAATTGTGCAAAAAATAATAATAATAATAATAATAAATACATAAATAAACATTAATTGTGACGTCATTCGTGACATCATAGCAGCGTGTCTTGTCATTGGTCGACAGATAAATGGCCGTAACTTGGGAACTGCTTATCCGATTAATATCAAACCTCGAAAAGGCACATCCATGGGTCCCCAGCAATATTCCTGGCAAGTTTCAATCAGATCGGACCGTCAATCTGGCAAAAATAAATAAATAATAATTATGACATCATTCGTGATGTCATAGCAACGTGTCCTGTCATTGGTCGACAGATAAGTGGCCATAACTTGGGAACTGCTCGTCCGATCGATATCAAACCTCGAAAAGGCACATCTGCGGGTCCCCGGCAATATTCCTGGCAATTTTCAATCCGATCGGACCGGTGGTCTTCCGGTTATTAATAATTTGGGAAAATATTGGCATGATAAGGTGAGAATGTGGAACGACACCTTCAGCTGCCATATATACACCTTTTCAACACTGAAAAAGCAATAAAATGGCCGTAACTTGGGAAGCGCTCGTCCGATCGATATCAAACCTCGAAAAGGCACATCCGCGGGTCCCCGGCAATATTCCTGGCAAGTTTCAATGAGATCGCACCGGCGGTCGTCGAGAAACGGCGGTCGTAGACAGACAGACACACACACAGAGATTGCTGGAATTATAGATAGATAACGCCAGGACGCTGATTAGATCGTCCCTGGCAATCAATAAAACAACCCTGAGAGACTGAACCCGTCAAATAAAGTTCACACTCACCATCCCGCTCGCGGCTCTCGGTCCTTTATGTCCTCCCCACAGAAAGCTGTGGGCGTGGTCAGGGACGGACATCCTGACAACAGTTCATGGGATGTGAACACTAACATATTGGTTTCCATTATCACAGCAGGCTCCAGCCCCAGCATCAACAGAGAAGTAAAATGTATTTCCAAAGCATTTTCCTCTTCTCTGCTCTTTTACTGCCGACAAATTGTTCAGCAAAGGTAGATTAAACAAACAAGTTGATTTATCACTTTCCTTTTTCTTCTTCCCTTTATAAGGGGTGAGGTCCAAAAATACCAAGCTTCTGCCCAACCTTGCCCACGACACTCCTCCATGTCCCCTTTCTCAGCCAACTGTCACCACTCTCCAATCATCCCTACCTTTATTTATATCACTCCTCACACAATCTTCCCATCTCAACCACGATTACCTCGTTTCCACCTACCTTGCTCCCTCAACCTACCCAATGTATTATCCATTCTTTCTTCCCCAATCCACACCAAGTGTCCAGCCAACTTCAACCGGCTTTACTAGATAATGACGTCATTGGCATCCAGATCGGGAAAAATGGAGTTAAACAAGTCAGAAAATACATTTTATAAAAATGAAAAAACATGTAGGAAATACAACACCACAATCCTTTTACGGATTGTCATCACGACAGCTTTTGACATTTTTCCATCTCAATCCCACAACAAACTAGTAAAAAAGGCATAAAATGTCATAGCCCCTGTTGTTTTAGTAATTTTCCTGAACGGAGTTAAAGGGCTAGCCCATATTTATAATTACGGTAAAACTAAAATGGCCACCAGTCAGCCATTTTTGATCAGATCACAAAATAAAGTGAGGGGCACGTGTATGCCATCATGTACTGTGCTTGTTCCAAGTTTGAACAAAATCGGACCATGCGTGTCTGAGAAATGGTTGGAGACACATTTAAGTAGCAAAAATGGCCACCAGTCGGCCATCTTGGATTTGATCTCGAAAAAAATGATGTGCATATGTCAGGCATCATTCGTTATGTGTGCGCCAAGTTGAAACATCATCAATAAATTCATATCCGAGAAATGGTTGCGAACGCGCTCAGCACCGGGAGGGGTTTTTTTACAACTAAAATGGCCGCCAGTTGACCATTTTTTATCACACCACGAAATAAAATTATGTGCATAAAGAATACCATCATTTGTTGTCTTTGAGCCAAGAACGATTAAAATCGGGAAATGCATATCTGAGATATGGTTGTGGACGCACACATGCACGGACACGAAAATCGAGACCAAATCCATAAGCCCCCGTTTCGGATTAAGTCCAACGGGGGCTAATAAAATATAGAATTACACCAACTCACACTACAAATCTACAACTACCTCTAACAGAAATCTTCATACAATTGTTACTATTGCCACCTAAAACAAAAATGTCAAAAGATGGCGTGATGGCAATCTGTGAAAGGATTGTGGTGTCATTCTGACCTTGTCATTCCATGCTTGTCATGCCTTCTTGTCATTCCTTCCTACCTTCTTGGTTGTTTTTTGGGGATCCCCAACCAACATGTTTTTCTCATTTTTACAAAATGTTTTTTTCTGACTTGTAGATGGAGGAATGCTGTTGATACTTTGGTTTCCAACAGAGGCGGCGACATACCACAAAGTATTTCTTGCATGCTTTGAAGACAGCTCCACCACCCTCTCTTGAATGATCTGGATGCTTCGCCGAGGCTTCCTCGGAGGCCTAACAAATGAGGCAGCATTGTGGCACTGCACCTGGTGGGCTTCCATACCCTTTAACCCACAGCTCCTCATTAACTCTGCGGCTGCAAGGCATCTGAGTCCTTAATGTCATTACAATTCCCGAGTGTTTTCCAAGCCTGAACGATTCAATGCAAGCTGTATAAAGCACTGACCTGCTGTGAAGATGCTCTGCTCACAACTCATGCATGCAATTTGCCTTAAATTGAAGAAGCCATGTGGCAAGGTAATTTTCTCTTCCAGAAAATGCACCAGCATGTGTGGCAGCATGCAATCCTGGGCTTATCAGACTTAGCAAATGATGGAGACTCATATAAGGTAAAAGTGCACGATTAGTCTGCAGCAATCATGCAAGAGGCACGATACATACTTCATTGGCTGAGATTCAGTGGAGCTAAGCAATTGCACTGCAGTCCATCATTGTAAAAACCTCACCAGTTGTTAGTGTGGCTTATTTTGGTGCCTCTTCCGTGGCAGATCAACTCAATTGTACCAATAAAATCAATCGCATGTGTTTGACATCCTGAGCAGCGCATTCTTGCAATCTCTCTTATTGAAATTCATTTTGTAGAAGTTGTAAGCAATGCATCACTTGGTTATGAAAAATGGAATGGCTGGTGTCACGCTTAAAACTTAAATATTGCTTTGTTGAAAAGGTAGAATTTTTTGAAATACATGAGGGTACAACAATTGTATTTCCCAGCTGCCTTTGGATTGTGAAATGTTGAGAAGATTGAGTGAAAACGTATTGTTAAGCATGAGGGTAAAGGGGTGGTCAGGGGGCTCCTTGTTGCACTTGTGCAAGGTAAAGTGGTTTTATGAAATAGATATATATATATATATATATATATATATATATATATATATATATATACATATACATATACATATACATATACATATACATATACATATACATATACATATACATATACATATACATATACATATACATATACATATACATATACATATATATATACATATATATATATATATATATATATATGTCGAAACATGTGGAGTGTGACAAGCACTCACCCGATTTCCATTGGACATAGTCCTACACCAGAAGGCACGTGATGTGATAGGCCGGTAAACATGTTTCGATTTACCCGCCGATCACATCAAGTGCCTTCTGGTTGAATGGCTTGCCTTAGCAGGAACAATCGTCTTGGTGGCAGACAGATGGTTGTTTTTTGCGGATTATGCGGTTTTACCGTGTGAGACATAATCCGTGGTGATGCTCACCACAACAGTCAGGAGGTGAATCTGAAAAAGTTATATATACTAGGGCATGCCCGTAGATGCGTGGCCATATGTGCAAACCCTTCCCCCCCCCCCCCCGCAAAAAAACTCAAACCACGTGCCAGAAACAACAACCACACAAGCCGTTCCTTCGCTTTCACGTGCCCGTACGTGCGTGGCTGTACGTGCAAATATATATATATATATATATATATATATATATATATATATATATATATATATATATATATATATATATATATATATACTTTAAAACCGCTTGCCAGAAACAACCACACAGACCGTTCCTTCGCTCTCGCGTGGCCGTACGTGCGTGTCCGTACGTGCATGGTCGTACATGCATGGTCGTATGTGAGTGTCCATACGTGCGTGGCCGTACATACAAAAAAAACTTTTTAAAAAACTTTCAAACCGCGTGCCAGAAACAACAACCACACAGGCCGTTCCTTCGCTCTCGCGTGCCCATATGTGCGTGGCCGTACATGCAAAAAAAACCCAAAAACTTTCAAACAACCACACAGGCCATTCCTTCGCTCTCATAAACGACGACTGGATTGGGGCATTGTGTTTATCTATAAATGCGGATAAGAAATTATTAGAATACAGTAAGTCATCACTATCCAAAAGTAGTGTATGCCCGTACGGAATGTTCACATCATTCCACGAATTATCGCTTGCATTGAAGTAACAACTGCTGTGATACTTACACACAGAGTTAATTAAAATCAAGTTTACCTCTCTGTCTTTGCTTGGCATTACATTCGCTTCCATTTACCATTGGCACTCCTACCCCACGGTAACTAAGGCACCGATTGAATCCATCGTAACCAGCACAGCATGTGACGTCATCGTCGGCCGGCCGTGCACCGGCCTACGCAGCCACACCCATGCAGCAACGTGTCCTGTGATTGGTAACTAAATGGCACATTGGCCACGCCTACGCAGCATGTGTCCTGTCATTGGTTGGTAAATAAATGGCCATAACTTGGGAATCACTTGTCCGATTAATATCAAATCTTGAAAAGGCACATCCGCAGGTCCCCAGCAATATAGCTGGCAAGTTTCAATTAGATCGGACCAGTGGTTGTCGGGAAACAGCGGTCACAGACACACAGAAACACAGACCCAGACACAGACACAGACACACAGAGATTGCTGGAATTATAGATCGATGAAATGAGGTCAATTAGATGACAAATGAAGGGGTTGAATGCAGACTGCAGAGCAATAAGTAAGGAAACCCGTCGTTGTGAATCATTTTTACCACCAAATTGAGATGTATTTCGTTGGCAAGCATGTTGAGTAGAGCTGAATTCCTTAACACTTCCAAAGGCGACAGCGTTTTGACAATTAGAAACAAAAAAAAGTTGTGCACTTTTTTTGATAAATTATTTTTGGAACAATTTTTCTTCAAGAAATAAATAATAATAAAAATCGTCTCCATGTACATTGTACACACCTTTATCTCGTTAGCACCTCTTCAAAAACAACATCGCTGAGGAAACGACGCTTCTTTGTTTCCTCATCCAGGGCAAGAATACGGAGGCTTTTCATGGCCAATTATTCAATTAGCGCCAACGTATTTTGCCTTTTCGCAAGGAAAAACACAAAAAGAAGAGAAGAGAAGAGAAGAGAAGAGAAGAGAAGAGAAGAGAAGAGAAGAGAAGAGAAGAGAAGAGAAGAGAAGAGAAGAGAAGAGAAGAGAAGAGAAGAGAAGAGAAGAGAAGAGAAGAGAAGAGAAAAAACCCGTAATGGCGAACGCGGCTGAGTTTCTCTTCCCCATCGACCACGTCTATGCAGCAACGCTTCCTGTCATTGGTTGATAAAAAATGGCCGCAGCAACGGTTCCTGTCATTGGTTGGTAAATAAATGGCCATAACTTGGGAAGCACTTGTCCGATTAATATCAAACCTTGAAAAGGCACATCCCTAGGTCCCCCGCAATATATCTGGCAAGTTTCAATTAGATCGGACCAGCGGTTGTCGAGAAATAGCAGTCACAGACACACACACATACACAGACACAGACACACACAGAGATTGCTGGAATTATAGATATATATATATATATATATATATATATATATATATATATATATATATATATATATAAATATAAATATATATTATAAAATATATAAAATATATACCGAGTGACATCTCCCATGCTCTTCCAGCTGCAGAAAGCAACCAAGAAGGCCAACACAAGGTAAGCACTTTGCTGTTTCAAACCCTTCACAGAGTTCCTCCACAGCGATAAAGACATTCACAAATAGTATACACATAAGAATCCCAATGCTACTCACCCCCTTAGCTGCCAAACCGGTTTCATCGCTTATTGGCGAATCATCAGCGACAGCGCAGACAGCAATGCACACCAATGAGGCTCCCAAGTATGTAACACGTGCAAATGTCAAAAGCAGTCAATATATAAATAATAAAGACTGACCGACCCACATCTTTCACCTAAGAATGGAGGTGGTACATGCTTTATTGCACATGGTGGTACAACATTTGCATATGGTACATGCTTGGGAGCGTCATTGGTATGCATTGCTGTCTGCACTGTCGCTGATGATTTGCCAATAAGCGAGGAAAGCGGATTGGCAGCTGAAGGGTGTGTATCATTGGGATTCTCATGTGTGTACCATTTGTGAATCTCTTTGTAGCTGTGGAGGAACTCTGGGAAGGGTTTGAAAGAGCAAAACACTTACCTTGCGTAGGCCTTCTTGGTTGCTTTATGCAGCTTCTTCAGCAAGAAGAGCATGGGAGGTGTGAATACATTTATATAATCCTCGCCACCTGGGTGTAGTTGAATAGGTGAGAGCTGATTGGCTATTCCCTCCATTCACATGTGAGAGATGTGGGTGGGTCTTTCTTTATTATATACGAGCAAATCCAACCCGTCGCTTCGCCGACAGGTCAATAAAGTTGGGGGAGGGGGGGGGAAGAGGGAGGGAGAGAGAGAGAGAGAGGGGGCAGGTGTAGGGTAAGAGGTGGAAGGGGAGGCAAAGAGGATGAAGAAAGGGGAGTTAGAGGGGAGGTGGAGAGATCGACACCTCACCAAACGTTGCTATTCACTGTGGGAGGGAGCGGTGCATGTGTGTGTGTGTGTGGGGAGAGGAGGAAAAAAAAAGACAGGTGTGGGGTGGTGGGGTTGGCAAAGAGAAAGAAATGTGAGGCTTAATGACCGAACAAGAAAAAAAAAATAAAACAGTACACACATAAAACAGTGCAAAAAAAAGTACACACAATGACCCAACAGAGTTTATAAAGTAATCCGCTGGCACATCTGCAAAGACTTTAATATTTCAGTTACGGAAAATTTATGGGAAAATGAACCAAAAGCAATCACTGAAAACCTTGGAGTACTGCTCATGTACGACCTTATGATCCCATCAGGCGTGAACATCGAAAGCAAAGCATTGCGACCAGATATCAAACTTCGGTGCAAAAAAAAAAAAAGAGAAGAAGGCATTGCTGATTGAGGTGTTGATACCAGTGATTTTGGATTAACGATGCAGAAATCAAGAAAAACACCAAATACCACGATCTCAAGCATGAAGTGAAAAGATCCTGGAAGCTGAAGAATGCCAAAGTTGTTCCAGTGATGATGAAGAACCTCATTGGAATGATGAAGGAGAACCTCACAGATATATTACAAACCATCAATGGGAATACCACTGCAAACAAATTACAGTTGGAAGCCTTCCTGGGCTCAGTAACGATCCTGAAGAGATCCCCTGGCACAAAACATTGAAAAGAGAAAACTTCACAGCTTGGTCCATGAAATCGTGACCCCTTACCGAAATGAACAAGGACAACAAGGAAATCCAACACAGGTAGAGGCCATTCAGCCCATCATGCCTGCGCGAACACCACATCAACCCAAGATCATTTTAATTAATGAAAGAAAGAAAAAATTGTATTTTTTTTGTTGTTTTTGTAGTTTTTTGTTGTTGTAATTTTTTTTTCTTCCCCTCGGAGAGGAGGCATGGGCTTGGTTAAAAACAGACATCAACCACACAACCCCCCTTAACAAGACCCCCACCAACAGCACTCCGTGCACAATCACCCTTCAATACTCAAGCTGCCTAAAAGTCCGACCAACATCCCCATACCCCTCTATCTCCATAACTTCCAGGTACCTATCTAATTCCAATTTAAACTTATCTACTTTTTCTGCTGCCACTACCTTTCCAGGGAGACCATTCCATGCATTAACTACTCTCTGAGAAAAAGTCCCCTGCCTAGCTACCGTCTTAACTCTCCTCTTCTTTACTCTCAGGCTACGGCCCCTGGTTCTGTCACTGTCTACTCTGTTGAATAATTCATCTTCACTTATTTAATCAATACCTTTCATTATCTTAAACATCTCTATCATATCTCCTCACAACTGCCTCCTTTCTAGTGAATAAAGCCCTGTCTCCTTCAACCGCTCCTCATAGCTGAGTCTAGCTAGCTAGGCCCGGAATCAATCTAGTAGCCCTATGCTGAACCTTCTCTATGGCATCTATGTCCTTCCGGAACTGTGGTGAAAAAAACTGGACACAATATTCTAGATGTGGCCTCACTAAATTCATGTACAATGTTAACACCACCTCTTTTGATTTATAAATGATCCCCCTTCGAATACAACCTAAAACACTATTTGCTTTATGTATAGCTGCCTGCTTCCCTCCCGTATCTATTACCATCCCCAAATCCTTTTCCTGTGTGACACGGTCCAAAATTACCCCTTGCATCCTGTAATCTCTATTTTCATTGTTCTTTCCCATCCCCAACACCTTACACTTGCTCACGTTAAATTACATCGGCCAATCTTTTGCCCAATCTATGCAAGTATCAATACTTTCTTGTATCTCTTCACCACCCTCTCTGCTATCCACCTTACCTCCAAGCTTTGTGTCATCCCCAAATTTGGAAAGCTTACTCTTTACCCCATCATCCAAATCGTTGATGTAAATATTGAATAACAATGGTCCGAGTACTGATCCCTGAGGTACCCCGCAACTTACATCCTCCCAGCAAGACATCCTCCCACTCACAGCCACTCTTTGCTTCCTACCACTAAGCCAGTTTGCAATCCAATTAGCTACATGACCAGCCACTCCACAAGCCCTCACTTTGGCTAACAACCTCCGATGTGGTCCCTTATTAAATGCCTTCTTAAAGTCTAGATATACTATGTCCACTGCCTTTCCCTCATCCACCCAATCAGACACTGTTTCATAGAACTCTAAAAAATTTGTTAAACAGGAACTATCTTTGGTAAACCCATGCTGACTACCTTTAATTCGTTTGTATATCTTTAAATGGTTCCTCATCTGGTCTTTAATTAATGTCTCCAAAACCTTCCCCACAACTTAAGTCAAACTAACAGGTCTATCGTTTCCCAATTCTTCTCTGGATCCTTTATTAAATAATGGTGTTACATTTGCTACTCTCCAATCCTCCGGTACCTGTCCTGACTCCAGGGAAATATTGAAAATATCCGTTAGCATCTCGCTTACCTGCTCAGCCACTTCCATCAATACTCTCGGTTGCATATTATCTGGACCCGGAGCTTTATCTACTCTCAGATGACCGAGCTGTTCCTTTACTTCTTCCACTCCAACCTGGATCTTCTGTAAAAGCCTTTCCTCACCGCCTCGATCGATACACTCAGCTATTGGTAATTTTTCTGACTGTTCTTGTGTAAAAGTTGAAGAAAAATACCTGTTTAATAAGCCTGCCATCTCACCTTCATCACTAACCACTCTCCTGGTGATATTCCTCAATGGGCCCACACTGGTCCTAACCTGTTCTTTTCCCCTGATATACTGAAAGAAAGCTTTGCTATTATATTTAATTCTCCTTATCCCTGTCCTTCTCATACTCTCTTTTGGCTTGCAGAGTTATTTTCTTCACTTGCCTCATTTACTCCGATAATGATATAAATCCAACTCCAGTCCTGTTATTTTCAACCTAATAAACACCTTCTGCTTCTCCTTTATAGCGTTCCTTATCTCACTACTCAACCACCCTGGCCTCTTTCTGCTTTTAGTTTTACACCTCATTGGAATGTACTTACTCTACACATTTGATCCTTGAAGGTTTCCCATTTCTGTGATGCTGATTGTCCTGTTGTTGGCTTCTCCCAATCTACATCACCCAATTCTCTCCTCATACCCTCAAGGTTTGCCTTCTTGAAATCTAATAGCCTGACTATCCTGAACTCTAACCCTTAACAGAATCTTTGCACACACAAAGTTATGGTCATTTGCTCCTAAATGCTCCCCAACCTCCACCTCCTCCACAATATTTGGATCGTTACTTAAAAGGAGGTCCAACACGACACTCCCCCTAGTGGGCTTATCTACAACCTGGGTTAAAAAGCAATCCTGGACTAACACTAGGAAATCCTCATCTGCTCTTCCCTTTCCCTGTTCCTCTACCCAATCTATCACTGGCAAGTTAAAATCCCCCATAATCAATACTCATTCTCACCACACGCCCTTTTGAATTCTTCATGTACTCCTCCTTCCTCCTCTTCCTTCATACCCGGAGCCTGATAAAAGCATCCTACCAGTATCTTACTGTTTTTACAATCTCTAATCTCTACCCACACAGAATCCTCAACATTTATTCCTTCCTTAATGTCACCCCTTTCTCTTGATGCAATGCTGTCCTCTACCCAGATTGCTACTCCTCCTATTCTCCCCTTCCTATCACACCGATACAGACTTGTAGCCTTCTAATCCTGTCCTTCAGTTACTCTCCTCCTTAAACAATGTCTCACTCACTGCAACTATATCGTACTCCTCGCTATCCACTTTGACTTCAAGCTCTTCCATCTCATTATTTAAACTTCTGGCATTGGTATAGAATATATTTAACTTTTCCCTTCCTGAAATTCTATTTTCCTGCCTTAGCCTTACTCATCCAAATTACTTCATCCATTCCTTCCTTTATAGCTTCCCCACCCTCCGCTGACGTAAAAAAGCCTGAACTCCTTCCTCAATTCCCACTGCAAACCTTGCTGCCCCCGTTATATTTAATATACGGCCACCATTCCGGAAACACTCTCTTTGTTTCCAAAATGATTCCTAATGCTTCTGAAATGTAAAACCTTCCTCCCAACACCATTCTTCCAGCCATTGGTTGACATCTGTTGCACTGCTCATAATTTCTATGTCGTTTCCTAATCTTGGGAGGATCCCACAAAACACGACCTCACAACCCTTTGCTTTCAGCCGCTTACCCAACATCCTGTATCTATTTTTCAAAACCTCTGAGGAAACTTTCCCGACATCATTCGCACCTCGGTGTACCACAACCAACTTACTCCTGCCGTGACCGGATACAATATTGTTTACCCTTCCTTCAATGTCCCTAACTCCCGCTCCTTCAAAACTACAAGAATTCTGTGTCAACAATCCTTTCTGCAGAATGAAGAATCTACATATTTAATAATCTCATCACCCACAAAAACTGTCTCCCATACCTCATTCCGACCAATTTATATTGCTGCACCTCAACCACTGCCTGCACCCGCTGCACCTCTGCCACTGCCCGCACCCGCCGCACATCCGCCACTGCACCATCACCACTGCCCTCCCCCGTTGCACCGTCACCACTGCCCTCCCTCGTTTCACCGTCACCACTGCCTGTCCTCGTTGCACCGTCACCACTGCCCTCCCCCGTTGCACCGTCACCACTGCCCTCCCTCGTTTCACCGTCACCACTGCCCTCCCCCGTTGCACCGTCACCACTGCCCTCCCTCGTTTCACCGTCACCACTGCCCTCCCCCATTGCACCGTCACCACTGCCCTCCCTCGTTTCACCGTCACCACTGCCCTCCCCCGTTGCACAGTCACCACTGCCCTCCCCCGTTTCACCGTCATCACTGCCCTCCCCCGTTGCACCGTCACCACTGCCTGCCCCCGTTGCACCGTCACCACTGCCCGCACCCGCTGCACCTCCTCCACTGCCCGTGCCCACTGCACATCCTCCACTGCCCGCGCCCGCTGCACCGTCACCACTTCCCGCGCCCGCTGCAC
>NC_140971.1:15360778-15485778 GCF_056783735.1 Eptatretus burgeri
TTTACAGCCATACAGTAAATCATGCACGTACACAGTGAAAGCAAGCAAAGGCAGAGTTACAACCGAATATTTATTCACACATTTACTTAAACAGGTTTACTTTACAAGACGGCGCCACCACGTGCACTTACACAAAAGCAAAGAAAAGCCACCCTCAAAGGCAAGGGTGGCAGACATGTCCGTGGACCAAATGTACGTGGAACCTGGATGAGCGGTCAGGTCCACGAGAACGAAGGGTCTTACCTGCGCCCTCGTGGCACGATGGCGGGCAAGCCGCAATGTCAGGGTAGCTGCGCCTGACTTCGTGCCGCTGGAGTGGCCGGTGAGCTCTCTCCGGCGTTCTCCACGCAGGCACGTGTTTCACAGTCGGTACCACGGTTGGGGAGGGGAACGGATGGGGTTACCGGCGCTCTCTCAGCGCGGATCGGGGGGGGGGGGTTGTTGATGCCCGGTATGGAGAGGGTTGTTGATGCCCGGTATGGGGAGGGTTGTTAAGGCTCTTCTAGCAATGTCGATGCCCTCCTGGCGAGACGGAGGTTATCGGCGCTCTCGCAGCACAAAGCTCGGTTTGGGAGAGGGAAACTGCTGCCGCTCCCTTCAGCGAGTTGGCGCTCTGGACCGCACTGGCTCCGGCAAAACTCCTCCTGGCTGTGGCCTCTATAACGCCCCTTCTCCGGCGGTGGTCCCCACTCAGCCCTCTGGCTTGCCTCTGAGCCCTTCTCCGAATCCCTGCTCCACTCAGCAACTCGCCCTCCTCGCCCCTCAACTTCGACCTGAGCTTCGTTCCGAAGATGCTTCCTCTCCATCGACCGTCCCCCGTCTGCCCCCGTCTGCCGCGAGCTCCGTTGTGCTCGCCCTTATATAGGCCAGCGGAGTGGAAAAATCCAACCCCTGACCTATGACCTTCGACCTCTGGAAAGCGTACCTGGTTAAAATCACCAGGGCCCTGCCCTGTTAGCGTGACCCCTGACCCCAGCAAAGCTGACGTGGTAGGAATCACCAAAGCCTCGCCCTGTCAGCGTGACCCCTGACCCAGAAAAGCGTACGTGGTTGAAATCACCAAAGCCTCGCCCTGTCAGCTCAGCTTTACCCATTCGAGATGATGCGTGTAATGCACCAATCTCCGTCCGCCCACGCGGCTTCGTCCCTCCCGACCAGCCGATGTGTGTGTGTGCGTGTTTCGGGGCTTCGTCCCGACGAGCCGATGGGTGTAATGCATCGAGTCCGTCTGCCATGCGGCTTCGTTTCGCCCGACCAGCCGATGTGTGTATGCGAGTTTCGCCGAGGCTTCTGTCCCGCCGAACTAAGGCGTGTAATGCATCGAGTCCGCCCGCCACGCGGCTTCGTTTCGCCCGACCAGCAGATGTGTGTATGCGGGTTTCGCCGGGGCTTCTGTCCCGCCGAACCGATGCATGTAATGCATCGAGTCCGTCCATGAAGGAGTTCATATGCAAATTTGAGGATCACATCGGGTTTGGAGGCGGGGCTACATGCAAATTTGAGGATCACATCGGGTTTGGAGGCGTGGCTACACCACCTGATGCTCAGCCATTGGACGGATGAAAAGTGGGCGTGTATGATTCCTGATCCGACTTCTCCTTCAAAAGGATCCCATTCACAACCAATGGCACGACGTTCGGTAACGTGTTCTATTTCTCTGTTCAAATCATGTCTGGACGTGGTAAAAATCACCGAACGGGCTTTGGACAGCGCGACTTCGGTGTTGACTCTGGGACGAAGGCGACTTCTTGTTTGCGGGTGGTGTTTGTTGATGGTAGTGGAGGGAGAAAGGCGAAGGTGGTGGGGGTTTGCTGTGGTGGTTTGGGGATGGTGTTGGTGGTGGCGATCTGGTTGTTGGGGGATGATTGGTCCAAAATAATGATAGAGAAAAGAAAAACGGCTAACTCAAAGGATCACAGCCCTGTGAACATGGAAATTCCCTTTAAACAATGGTGGGGAAATCTAACTACACATACACTTCGCATCATAACTGATCTAAGGACCCTTTATGGTGTGTTGCGAATTTCCACAGCCGTAACAATATTCTATCTTCAGTTGACCAGACTACGATGTTTATGTATAGTACGCGTATACCCTGTATAATGAATGTAGTTGGTGGTGGTAGAATAGCATTTTTTTTCTTTCAGGTTCACCAACATCAAACAAAATGACATCAAAACGTACATGCATTCTCCATATTCACGGTAAAACTACCAAAGAAGTCAAACCTTTTGACGACAATACATGGCGGAAAGTTAATTCTGTTCATGAAAAGAGACATTCCACAGTGGAAGACTCAAAGTATTTCAGAATAAGCCTTCCTGCTGAATATGACCAAACAACTGGTTATCACAAATCGTGCTACAAAGATTTCACCGCACTGTCCATTGCAAATGTGGAACAAGATTCAGCTGGCCAATTACGATCACACGTACTGCTTTCTGAAGTAGAACACACAGAAGCAAGTTCTACAGGCATCTTTGAGAAAAAGTGCCTGTTCTGCAATTCCATCACCAAGTCAATTGGGAACGGCAAGCAGTAAGTGTTAGGGACCTGTATAATTGACATGGGTGAGGAAAGCATAAAAAAAATGCAGCTGAACTTGCGCAAGATAACATGATGCTTGCAAAGCTTGGAGGTCTCGACATGAAGGCAAAGGAAGTACGATATCACCACTCCTGCAGGAGAAATTACATACATCATTGCCGAACCGCAGTACAGAAAGATGACGACATGATGTCTTCAAAGTTGGCCGCTCACAAAGTAGCATTCCAGGAACTCCAGAAGCTTATCGATGCAACCTTGGTGTCAAATCAAGGAGCAGAATACCCGTCATCATTGCACGTGCGCTACCTCACTTTGCTTGGAGACGACGAGACGACATATCCCGCTAGAAGCTTGGCCAACAAGATCCTGAAAACATATCCAAATGAACTGACCAGTCATTGTGTAAGTCGCAAGACGGGGACAATCATACATAATGCTAACCTCAGTCAAGATGCCGCAATCAGGCGTGCCAATTTTGATGATCATGCAGTACAAGAAGCTGCATTCTACCTTCGGTCCCTGATATTGAAGGTTCAAAGTGCACAGGATGACTTACCACAAGGCCAATCATAATGGAAGCGTTGGAAGTAGGACAGGCAGACCCTCCTGATGCTGTCCTTGAGTTCTTCAGGGTGTGTACACATGATCAAACAAGCTGCCTTGGGACGAACGCATTGAGAGACTGGTGAAATCTGTGTCCGATGACGTGTTGTACATCACAACTCGCGCCAGAATAAAACCAGGGAAACACCTCTGCATGGGACTCGCTTTAAAAAGTATGACAGGAAGCCGGAAAGTTGTTGAGATTTTGAACCGATTTGGACACAGTGTAAGCCGTCACACAGCCGAGGCCCTAGAGACCGAATTAGCCACTGACATCTCTGGTCGTAAATGTACCACACCCGATGGAATCACCAAAATGGTCGGACTTTAGACCAGTTTAGCATGGAACAATTACGATGAGCTTACAGAAACACTGTCAGGCGGCGGAACCTTGCACGATACTGCAGGTATCTGCTATCAGAACGAGCCGAACATGACACTCGACGAGTCACCCGAAGAACCTTCCTCCCAGCGACAGATAACTTCAGTGGACACTAGTGGGACACAGAGTTATAGTTCGAAATGAGTACTCCACCTAAAGGAACACACTTTGGAACCATATCGCAATAAACCTAAGATGACAGTCTTTCAGTATGCAGTCAAAAGCATACCAAGACCACCGCATCTCACTGACATGGAATATAGAGACATATTCTGGATGATGAGCATCGCACTTGACAAAACACCATTCTGGACAGGTTGAAACTCGCTTTTCACAGAAGATCCACTCCCCAGACAGAGAATTGCCTACATGAAGAACTTTAATCTCCCTCTGACTCGGCGAGACGTAGTGGCAGAAACACTACGACTATCTCAGCGAGTTGCTCAGGAATGTAGATAGGACTTCGTCGTGGTCCACTTTGACTTAGCTATAGCTAAACCAGCTCTACAAATCCAAGCTGTCGAGGATCCTACGTTTTACGTGTTCATCTACTTTGGACCCTTTGACATTGAACTTGCATATTTTGGTGCTCTGGGACACTTCCTCGATTGCTCTGGTGGCCCACAGATACTCACAGAAACAGGCGTTCTTGCTCCGTAGTCGTTGAATGGAATTCTATGAGGAAAACACTTCAATCGGTGTGCGGAATGGATGCTATTCCAATATATCATCAAATAAACATGTATCATGTCGTGTCTTCTTCATTTTGATGATATAATACAAACAACACATTTTGTATATTTATAATTGCAGATGTAAGCGGCTTCATCCTCTCCTCACGACAGCTTTCCATGTTCTCCACTTCCATAAGTTTCTTGAAGACACTGGTCCATTGCCTGAAACCTTTCTGACTGCAGTAGTATCTTCCAGACGAGATCTGACCCCTGATGCATTCCATGGGATAGAAGTAAGCAACGACTACACCATAGTCATGAAGAAGTATACAGAGTACACAGCACTGACCCTCGGCAGTCATCATGGGAACACAGCTAAGTTTTGGATGTTTCACATCGAATTAGTCCATATCTTCTTGCGATTCAGTCGAGCGTATAGAACAAATGACCTGCAGCTCTTCATTTTCTCCTTGGGCCAAATGTGTCCCATCTTCTTTGCTGGGAATCGTCCCAACTACGCTCGATGGCTGGTTCGTTATTATCACAATCTGATGAACCTGGACAACACACATCCTGGTGTTCGAGAAGCCTTAGAAAATGGAGCTTTATCTGTGAGAAGAACCAACAAATCAATCTCGCGAACTCAAGTCAACATCACCCTCGAGCAGACAGTGAATGCTGATGCTGCATCAAGACTGACAGGAATCACTTCGTTCAGTCAGTCTGACAGTGCGAGACAGCAGTGGATGGTCAATAGAGCTGCCAGAGGTTGTATTGTTGGAAGCCTCCTTGACAAAGCTGGCTTGAAATTGAAGGAAGACGTCTCCAAATCATTGAAACCGTATCGAGTCACCCGAGACAATAATGATCTCTCAAAGCTGCTTGACGCAATCAAGAACACCATGAACCCGTTTGATCAGAACACAAATGAAACCCTTCCCTGCATCACGACTGGCACCAGTGTACCAAATGATATCAAGGAGGATCTCTTGGGGTTTCAAGTGAAAGGCCAGGAGTTGTGTGATAATTTCACAGCAGAGAGCTTCAACGATCAAGCTCGCTTCGAGAAACCAATGAGCAGAAGGAAGATGAAGAACTTTGCGAGTGCTGCAGAGACCTGTTTGGAAGGCTACTCTACATCAGTATGTTGGAAAGGATAGATATTGAGAAAGTCTTTCAACATCCACTGACTCCAATTCCACTCGCCCTGGCGCACGTGGATGGTAGCATCAACAAAACTGACAAGTCAAAGCTTCCCCACAAGCTGGAGGGAATGGTTGAAAGCGAGAAACCAGGAGATATTGACGTCACATTAGTTGATGCGATGTTCCTGCTACACACATTGCTGAATCTCCCTCCCACATTTGGTGGGGTAGCTGAAGTAATCCTCCGACAGTTGCGCGAGATGTCACTACGCACTGATCTTGTTTGTGATACGTACATCACTCCGAGTATCAAAGAGGCTGAGTGAAACAGACGAGGATCAGAAGAAATGACGTTTGCTGTGACAGGTCCTGAACAGAAGCGGCCTCAGAATTGGCAAACAGATCTTCAGTCATGTACCTTCAAAGCAGGATTCCTTTGCTTCCTTGCAAACGAATGGAAGAACAACAGATATGCAAGCATCCTGAAGGATCACATTGTGGTCATGGGTCTGGATGGTGTCTGCTACATGTTCAGAGAAAACGGAGGGAGTGTATTCAGAGAAGACACAAAGGCATTGATCTGCCAACATGAAGAAACTGACACTCGACTTGTGTTTCATCTTGATCATATCATGCAAGTATCACCAGCCGCAACGATGAGGGTCAGAAGCAACGACACGGACGTCCTCGTGGTTCTGTTGTGCTACGCAGGTGCCGCACACAACTGCCCAAACGTATGGTAGGATGTTGGACTCGGCAGTAACAACACCAGGTGATAGATCAGTATTCCCAAACTGGTTGATGAATTGGAGTCTACTGTCCTGCAAGCTCTTCCTGGACTTCATGCATTTACTGGTACCGACTTCACAGCATCCTTCATGAACAATGGAAAACAGAGACCCCTTGACATCATGATGAAACACGAACAGTTCATCTCAGCGTTTGCCATGCTAGGGGAGCACAATGTGCCTGATTAAACAGTTTCAACAATTGAGCATTTTGCATGCTCACTGTATGGGAAACACAACTTGCTCAGCGTTGACACTGCCCGCTATGTTATGTTTCAACACACATATGCGCCAAGACAGCTGGGGGATCCACTGGAGAAGATCAAGGGTGTAAACCCAAGCAGCATGCCACCCTGTCGATCCGTTCTGATCAAGAAAATCAAGAGAGCAAATTATGTTTCCTCTCTGCGGAAGAAAGCTGCACGTCAAGATCCATATAGCTTATGTGGCCAGCCGTGCCAACACGGATGGATCCTGGTTGATGGAAGCTGCGCAATCGAGCGGTTTGATGGTGATCAGATGCCACGTCATATCAGCCAGATCACCAGTGAAAAGGAATCCGTCATCGAATCAGGGGACGACGAGGATGTGGAAATGTCACACAGAGAACTTTTGTATGGATCAGATGAATCGGACGTGGACGACGATGATTGGAGATGAGCAAAATGGAAAGCTCATTGTGCGATGACGGTTCAGATACATTCATGGATTCATTATAAAGCCGAAGATTACCAAGACACTTATCCAGATCTATAGGAACATATTGAACAAAAGTCAATAGATTTGCATGTTCATTTTCCAAACTTCTCAACACATTGCTATTAATACACATGGATGACAACCATTTAATTTACGAGACAGATATATCTGATTATCATGATTATGTTGTTATACATTGTTAACAATTTTGTCATATTATGATAATGTCAATAAATCACGATATTGTAATTAAAACGTAGCCTCGACTTATTTTACATTTACATGTATATTCCAAGAATCATCGGAAATTGCGATATTTTACAAGTAACCCCATGTATACTCTTTTTTTTTTCATTACTCTGCAAAATATAAACCGTTTTGCATGATTGTTTTTGCATAGGAAAGGGGAATGATAGTTCTTCAAAAGAGTACATTTGTTTTGTAAATAATCCTCTTGAAAACTTCAGCATTGGAAAAAATACACAAAAAATATAAGATGATAAAACGCGCCGGTAAGTAAAATTGGGGTGAATCATTGAAATCAGGCTAATCCAACTTTTTTGAAGTCAAATTGAGAAACAAAATAGTTCATAGAATCCGGCCAACGATAAGCTTTAGCATGATATCTCATTTTTGGGTGTAGCTATTGGGCTTGAGTCAAAATTAATTACCTATAAAGTTCGTTCGGAACATTTACGAAAAGAAATGCGTTCACGGGAAATTATAGGGTACCCCTATAAAAACGCGATTTGTGGAAAACTGTCCAAGTGGATTTTTTTTTATCAGACCAGCATATTCGAATCCTACAGACATTTTCACTCTAGAGACAACTCTCAGACCTTTTGGTGAACAAAACACAAATAAACCTTTGTGGGCTCTTGGGCTATAAAGGCTTATGGGAGCCACAATTGACTAGGGGACAATTGGACAGGATGAATGGAATGTTATATTAGTGGCTGAATACTTGGGGCAAAGCCATAAAGGGAGAGGAGATAGAACCAAGGCTTTCTGCTAGTCTCAACGGTGATGTTGATGTTTCTGTTGAGACCATGTTCGGGCTGACTGACTCGTACGAAGTTGGGTAGGACTTGCAGCACTTTGACAATGGGGATGTTTCTGAACAGGGTCGAGCAGATTTGGCAGAGCCAATGTTTGAACCATTTGCAGGACATGTAGAGGAGGAGAGTTGCAGCAACGGTGGCTTCAAGTTGGTTGAGCGGGAGGCTCATCTTGATTCAGACCAGAGTGAGTTAAGTGCGGGCTTTGAAGAGAAACATGTCCGCATTTGCATCTTGGGCACCCACCGAGAACAAGGTGCCAACACAATTTGAAATGTAGCAGGCACTTTCTGCTTTTCCAGCAACTCTATTCTCAGCTGGAAGTTCTGCAGTTTGCTCCACCAGATTTTGCGCAATGGGCACCCCAATGTTCCACAGGATACTGTGTTGGAGTGGTGACCCATCCAGTATTATGCCAAATAGCTAAGGAGACTGCTTTGGCAGCACCAATGCTCTGCATAGAGTATGATCCCAATGGATGGATGGAATTATCCTCGCTGCTCATATATGGCATGAGCAAAAATGACTTCTGCTTCACTGCGAAGGTCAGTGTTGAATGCTTTGGTTTGAACTTCTGCTTAAAATGAATGTAATGAAACATTTTGAAAATTTCAAATTATTCTCACTCAGATTTTAACATCACCGTAATGCATATTCCTCTTCCTCCTCTTTTTCTTCTTCTTCTTCTTCTTCTTCTTCTTCTTCTTCTTCTTTGTTAATGGCTACCATTTTCCCAAATTGATTGTGGGGTCGGCCGGGGGAAGCTTGGCCTGAGTCTTCATGAACCAGCTGGCCATGCCTGACCTTTGACAATGTTAGGGCAGGAATTTGTAATTTGGCCAGGGTGCCAGAAAAAGCTTGCCTACTCTTCGTGAAGGACACCATGAGGTCTTTAACATCCACCAACTAATGCTGGCAGATGGGACTCCCAGTTTAATGCCTATCCGAGGGAGGACACACACACACTGATGAATCACCCTGCCTGGGAAACACTGGGATGACAGTTTCTCGCTGAATCGAGATTTGAACCCAGGTTAGACTGCTTAGAGGCGAGTGTGCATACCTCAAGGCCACCCTACCAGCAAAATTCACCACAAATAGATTTGTGGTGGTTTAGGTTTTGACCCTTAAGACCCCTAAGACCCACTAAAACCCAGAAGACCCCTAGGATCCCTGAGACCCCAAAGGCCCTGTCGACCCTGTTAAACCCAATAGACCCCTAAAACCCTCAAGAAACCTAAAACCCTTTAGACCTGAAGACCCTGTCAATCTCTTAGACCCCATAGACCCCTTTACACCCTCTAAGCACCCTTTGAACTCTAAGACCCTTTTGAACCCCAAAGAGCATTAGAATCCTTTCTACCCTTTTGACCTTCACAACTTTCATTACCCTGTAGACCTCTTTGAACTTTAGACCATTTTAGACGTTTTAAAACCCTTTAGACCCCTTCAGACCTTAAATTACATCCTTTAGACCCATTTAACCTTTCAAGACCCTTTAGACCATTTTGACCCATTTAGACCTTTTCAGACCTTTACAACTTTTCAAACATTTGACCTTTACACATTTACAACTAGATCATTTAGACCTTTCATTTGCAGGCAACGACCTTTCACTTAGTACATCCTTCCATTTATGTGCCACCACACAAAGTACACCACACAAAACAAGTACTGGTGAGGGTCTGCAATCTCATATTGTTTTTTTTTTTGTTGTAATTGGAAACCATAAAATCATTCCCTTACCGAAAGTAAGAATCTTAACCTGTAAGCAATTGACTGATTTCCCGACTGCCCAGATCATCATCTATAAAAACCGTTCTTCCTCGAGGTTTCGATCCTTTCAGCCAGAACCTCTCGAAATGATGGATCCACATCAGTAGATTATCTACATCAGAAGATCTACAACCTCAGTTGCATCCAAACAGTCAGTCAACCCATCAATGCAACATCACTATGCAAACATTACTCGCTAGAGGATTTAATGTATTATCATGTATTCATAACTGTCATCACACATTCCATTATATGATAATACATGAAATAATTCACACCTTACCTGAAATATAAACTGTCTGAGACACAGCATGTCCACCACATTTACCACGAAATCAAACTGTTATTCAAATACTGAAACTGTCATGTATAATGGCTTTTCTACACGCTGCACTGCATCTTCGAGCAACCACGAGAAAAGTTATCATTATTATTATTATCATGATCAGAGGCTACCTGGTACTGCCCAGGTTGGGGGATAGGGGGGAGGATACCTTGCACCGCCCTGCTGGGTGAGGTTTTCTCAGTGGTGGTTTCGGGACATGTTGGACATTGAAAAGCGATGGAGTTTTTGGCCTCTTGGTGGTTACCTTTTCTCTGTGGCTGGTGGCAGCACTACCTGTTCTCACATCCCAATATACACTTTATAGCGGCCTTTAGTGGCCTCAAAGCAAACATCAAGGCCAATGTGTGGTAGCTTAAAACCTTGCCCAGAATCTGAAGTACCGACACTGAAAACTTAGGGCCTCTAGAGGTGCTACGGTTCGGCCGTGAAGCAATAACGTACAAACGTACAAACAAACCAAAATATATAAATACATTTTTAATGTGTTTATGGAACTGATGTTTTTACAATTTATCTTGTATTGTTTTATCTTGCATCCCATCATTTTTTTTTTCCGCAATTACCGTTTATCTTTTCAGCTACCTGAATATTGAAGTGACGAGTGAGTAGTGGAGAACTGGTAGTTTCATCTGGGTTTGTTGTGCTGCTCCTGTGTGCATTCATTCTTACATTACACCTGTATTATTTCACCAACATATTGCAAATCGTACATTTGCGACAAGTTAAGAAATAAACTATGTTTGAGGTTTTATATCCAATATATAAAGCTCATTCTAACCACTGATTCACTGACTAACTGACTGATATTAAAGATCGGTACCTTCCGGATGACATAGGTAGCTGAAATTTTGCGATCCAATGGGCATCGAAGCCGATACACTGGGAAAAATCACAGAACAGTCAAAAAGTGTCTGCAAATGAAAATACAAATAAAATAAAAAAAGAAAATAAATAAATGAAAAAAACAAATGCAGGTGAGTGACCCAAGACAATGGGGAAGCATGGTTTGTTATTGCTTACAATGTGTAAGTATACCCTGCCAATATAATTATATGGTATATTTTAGCTTGTAAGATCAGGCCGTCACTGATCAACTGATCAACAAATATGTAAGAAACAGTATAGTGGGTTTTCGCCAAAAGAAAAAGACAAATCACACACCCGATATAATTCTGCAAATTCATCAAGATTTATTACCTCTGCCGCCGAAGATGGATGGAAGATATTGTTACAAATCTACGCCCGCCCAGCGTGCGAACGACCGCTTTAGCCAATGGCAGCCGCACGCCCAACGGACGAGCAATTCAGTCGTGACTTCCTGGAACAACGCCGAGAACCAGTCACGGGTGTGCCTTCAACGCACACCATGGCCCAGTCCGTATTCTACCCACGCGCTACAGGGTCAATCGCTGAATATCGATATACCTAAGTATTCATCGATATACCTAACCTACCGAGGGACCATACATCGGCGAAGGCCTGTTTGGACACGAACAGCTTAAGCGGTTCGTTCCGTTCTGGGATAACCGAGCGGGTATTATCGCCAGACCTCGCCGGACCCGATTCTATTATTGGTATTCAAAACCCAACTAGTATTCCGAAAGCGAGATAGCGGTTCAATGAGGGGGGGGGGGAAGGACACGACGAACGGGTTAACATTCACACAAGCACATTTATTATTTTACACGTATACAATCAAGCAACAAATGGGTGAAACACACATGCAGTTATACAGCCAAACATAATGCAAAGGAAAGAGCTAATACCGTCGATTTATTATGTACCGTCACTTATACAGTTCTACTTGTGGACATGGCGCCACAACATTCATTTGAAAGCAAAGAGAAGCCCCAGGACAGACGTGGGGCAGACTGGACCTCTTTGGGTCTTTATTGCACGGAGCCGTGGAGACCGCAGAGGCTCCGCGAGGCCGCGCTGGTTACCTTCACCTCGCTGGGGCGACCCGCAACGTCCCTTCCCTACGGCCGCTGTCGTGACCGCGATCCAGTCCAGGCCTCGTCTGACGGCCCGGTGATTCGGGCACAGCCGGCAATGCCTCAGAGGAACGAACTGGCCTTTCCGAGTTGATGCTCTCTTTAAGAGCCCGTCCGTCCCTCGCGCTGCTCGGACTGTCCCGAAGCCCGATCACCTCGGACTATTCGCTGCTGGCTGGCAACCTCTCTATTTCTCACACGAACGCGCCGTTATGCGTGACACGGCCGGCCTAATGTGTTCCCCGCTCCGTCTCCTCGGCGAACCTGGACTTCCACTAGACTCGAGCTCCGCTCCTCACACCGCTCCAGATCCCGACCGACTCCTAACCCGGATCGACTCGACTCCCTCAACTGGCACTCTGCGCGCCGTTTTATCGGGTTCATGAGGCGAGATCTGATCTCCGCACTTTCACCTCTGACCTCCGACCTCTGCGCGGAAAGCGGACGTTGTGGAAATCATCGGCGCTGCAAGGCGAGAGAACCCTTGCCTCTGACCTCTGCGCGGAAAGCGGACGTTGTGGAAATCATCGGCGCGGCATGGCAAGAGAACCCTTGCCTCCGACCTCTGACCTCTGCGCGGAAAGCGGACGTTGTGGAAATCATCGGAGCTGCACGGCAAGAGAGCCCTTGCCTCCACCTGCAGCGATGCTGTTTGATCGGATCTCGCCGCTGTTGGCGCAAAGATGGCGTCGTTTCAGAGACGAAGGTGAGGCGATGTTTGTGGTGTGGAGATGTTGATGGTTGCTGGTGAAGAGGTGAGGATGGCGTGGTTTGTTGAGAGGCAGGTGTGGTTGTGGTGGTGGAAAGGCGGTTGGTCTGAAGCGGTTGTTGAGAGCGATGTTGGTGGTGGAGGTGGTTGGTCCAAAATAACGATAGCAAAGAATAATGGCTAACTCAAAGATCACAGCCCTGATAACACGAATAAATGCCATTAAACAACGGTTGGGAAATCTAACTGAATACGGACTTATCGATCTAACTGAACTAAGGGCCTTTATGGTGTTTTTCGAATTTCCATCGCCGCAACAATATGTATACACCCCTGTGTTTTTGTTTGTCTGTTTGTGAACAGTATATGTCATAAAGTTGTGGACGGATTTTGACAAAATTTGGTGGAGAACTTGGGTGTATGACACCGATGAAATGATTAGATTTTGGTGAGGATCCGATTCCATATCCAGATCCGAGAATTTTAAAGTGATTTTTCACCATTGAGTGATCGGGATAAAACGATATATAGCACGGTATCCGAAAAGGTTATGGACGGATTCAGATGGAGCTTGGTGGATGAGTTGGTTAGGTGACAAGAACAATCTGATTAAATTTTTGTTCAGGTCCGAATCCAGATCTGGCCGATCAGTGGGATACAAAACGTAAACTAATCAGCTTGGTGGAAAGTATGCGCTCCACCGAGTACCCTTATGGTTTTCAAATATATTCATCAATGAATAGATCATAAATTTTCATTTCATTGCTCTGTGTAAATGGAGGCCTTTGTATTCATGCTGTATTTGTGGTGGATTTTGGAATTCAAGCTTAAACACCACATGCAGCTTCACTTAAAATTAGTAGGTCAAAAAAAAAAACTCTTGTTCTACTTCACCCTGCAATGTGTATCACTTTCAAATTAGCTTGCATTCCATCACAATTTTCTTTTTTCCCACTGCGAGGTTGAAGAAGTAGATTGAAGGCAATGGGATGTCAGTGCGAGACTGAGATTATTTTTCAGGAAAAACGATGTGCGCGTGAGAATTTCACTTTGAATCCATACTGGCACATCATCCTTAACCCAAACATTCCAAACCCCAGTGCCTTTCATGCAAGGCTCTTAATATGCTAGAAGTAGAACACGCAAACACTTGTATTTAATGATATGATGACCTTGCATAATCGGTGTAAATAACAAGAATTCATGCTCCTGTGTACATATGAATACACAGATTTATGCTCGTTTTTCAAGAGCTGTCCATAAAAGGAGGAAGAATTGCTGCTGCTTTGCATGCTGGACAGGGCTCCATTTAGGCTCTGTGTCCATCACAAACTTCATGGCCTCACTGTGGCATCTCATCGATGGATGAGCTTCACAGCAAGTCGATCCCAATCTACCTCCAATTACATAATATTACCACTACAACGAATTCGCATGCGCAGTGAGGGGGCGTAGCTAACCCCCATTGGGGGATTTACCCTTTTGCACTCCATTCCCTTGGAACAGGGGAGACGTGATAAATTTTTTGAAAAATTTGGCCATGGTGCCGGTGATTGCTGGCCTATTCTTCACGAAGGGCAAATTACATAATGCAGTGGGGGGGACTCAATCTTAGAACAAAACTAATTATGTCCTGCTTTATTCCATGTGAAATGCAATTTCTCCAACCATGTGTGTGCGTGCATGCATGTGTGTGTCCTGCATTGCTAAGAGTGAGGCAAAGCCATTGTCGTCCTGCCGTGGTGACTGCACAGAGTGCGTGATGGAAGGATCTCTCACAAGGGATGTTTTATTGGGTCCTTAGAACTCGCGTCATCGATGTGTGTACGGGTCAATCGACTTGTTTCTCTCAACAAAGCTATCCCAGAAAATCGACAAAGCAAAAACAAGCCCGCTTGTTCATGTTTGACAATGCAGACCGAGATGAAATAGATTTCTCTTGAGTGAAATTTAATTTCAATTGAAAAGAAAATCGACTCAGAGGCACTTGGATGGCATCTCTACACAAGGAATTTGCAACAATGAATCAAACATTTTAATGATATCTGATGTGTGAGCAATGGCGGTTATCATTTAGTTACTTTATACCTCACAATTAAATTCCAAATTGTAGAAGTAATGATGCTTGGCTATGATTTGAAATATATTTGATACTCACTGTATAAAGTGCACAATCGAAATAATTTCATACCCCATTGTTATGGATCAATTAATTATCCAGGCATCCTGGTCTCAAGCATGATGCAATATCTAAGTACATGTTACAGTCTTATCAAGGCATAAAAGTGCAGAAATATATCAAAATATTTCCTTTTTGCCAATACTCTCGAGGCCAAGACCAACAACTTGACGAGGTTCACATGATATGCAGGTATAGTAAAGAAAATTGACAAATTGTTTTTGAGCCTGAACAAGAAAATGGAGAGAGAAGGTTGCATTAAAGAGTAATTCATATATTTTCTTCCTTAATAGTGCACTAGAAAGACCCACAAAATTGGGCTAAGTGTAAAAATGCATTCTACTTTCAAGAGTTCATAGAACACCTTAACCTGAGCAGTATTGAGAAAAAGAACATGGGAAGGGTCATTTGAACTCTTGCTTTGCGATTCTGAGCACAAAATATATTTCCTACGAGCTGCAATTTTCTCTGCATCTCGATATTCCACTGCCGGTGAGCGTGAGCGGAAAATTTGATTGGTCACAGTGGGGTAAAATAGCATAATATTTTGTCCAAATACTGCAAAACTGAAGGTTTTTGAAAGGACCAAGAAGGCTATTTATATTCTACAGTATATAAGTATATAATTCAATTTAAATAAAATAAGAGTTTCAAAGGCTATAGGAAAAAAAACAAAAAACATTTCAGAAGTTTACCACCATTGATGAAACATCTCTGAAAGCACCTTATTTAACATGTTAACATTAGTTATTCATGCCTGTTGTACGTGTCCTTTATGACGTCCCTAAATGAAAACAGTACGTATTCTGTTTGGAATGTTTTTTTTAAATTTTGTTTGATGACCAGATTGGCAGACAGAATTTTTTTTTAAATTACCTCACTCCTCTGTGTGCAAGCACAATTGGGTTGACATTCTGCAGAACTTGCCAAATCAGGAGCCAAAGTACTGCTAAACTGCAGGTTTGTGTTCCGATTCATGTTCCGATTTATGTTCTGTGAGTAAATAGTGCGTCATAATTGTTGGTACAGTGAACCCTCCAATATCGCGGGAGTTAGGTTCCTGGAAAATACCACGATAGTTAAAACTGCAATCATGGAAACCAAAGGCCAATGGGAAGAGGGGGGATCGGTTCTTGTTCTTCAAGAAAATATAGAGGAAGATCGACGGCAGCTAGAAATAAACGCATTACAATTGAAATAGACACGGAAATATAATAAAAAGCATGTTAACTTTGAAATAAACATGTAAATACAATAAATATGGTGTAAATTAAATAAAAATACAAGAGTTATACCTTTTAAATTTATTCCTAAACAGCGACGTGGGTTAGGGTAAACATATTAAGTACTCGTTCGCACTGTAGTTTGCTATAAATTGAAAACACAAGACTTAGCTCAGAGATGATGATGATGATGATGCTGTTAGAGGAAGGAAGGTGAAGGTTAGAAAGATGTGGATGTAGAACTTGCAAGGCTGTTGCATCACCGGGAGCACAATGAGGTCGTCTGCTACATTGCCCCATAGGAAAATGGTAAAATATCCTTAGCCACCTTGATCCAGAGCAGATCTTCCCTGTTTGGACAGGAAGGTGTGAGATGGCATCCTCTTCCAAAAGAATCCCATCTCTTTGGCATTAAAATCTTCTCCGATGAAAATCCCTTTGCCACAATTCATTCCATAAGCCATGGTTGAAATGGAACCTTCGGCCTTGGGTGCCTCATGAAAATGCTGGTAAATCTACAACGGTTTCTCCCATACATCGTTCCATTTAAAGAAGACATTTTTGATGTTTGGTCCTCGATAAAAACATTAAGTGCTTTTACCGTCCTTTCAATTTTCAATACGATGATCACAGGACTGGAATGAGCCTTTTACACTTTGTGGAGCGGGAACACTTGAATGGATATTTGACTCAGGTTTACACACAGTTGATTCATCGATTCAGTAATGGCGGCTCACAGATGACGTACTTTCACTTCTTGCTGACGTATCCAACAACTTGATTTCTTCGCACAATGTCTTTTACGTTTGGGCTCTATTATTAACTGCCGTGTGTCCACTACATCTTGTAGATCTATTACTACAGGATATCCATGTGTCACTTCCTGTTCGATGAGGATTCATTATTAAATTTGGGTTCGTTCCTATATGCAGGTCTGATTACTGCAATTAATGCTGCGCGAGAAACAATAAGAGGCTCGTAATGGGAGGTAATCATATACGTGGACATAAACAATGACTCATCTCAGCTCAAAAACCTCGATTGGCCAAAATTATATACCACGATAATGAAATCAGAACACAATAGGTTGCCCGCGATTGGCAGAAACCCGTGATGTTTGAGAGTTTACTGTATATAATTTGTAGATTATTACTTGCAGCACATACGAACATTCATTTTCTCTTCTTGCCGGATTAGAATGAGGAAATCTCCAAAATGAATCCAGAGACAGCAGATAATTACTTCTTCAACTGTTGCAAAACAGGTCCACTTATTATTGGCGGACATACAATGATCATGAAAATCATGGAATGAAGCATTGAACACAAAGACACCTTGCACATAGATTTACAAGAACGTTTTGACAAAAATCCAAAATTATCCATCAGATTCCATAATAACTCATTTCAGATTACACATCCAAAACACACATTCAGAGAGAATTGAAGCATATAGAATGCCAGAGGTCCGTGAGTGAGGTATGTACAAAAAGAAGATCCTAACACCCAACCTCTGACTTTAACCAATGTTGCGTGATTTGCAGTGACAATGTTGTTTACCTACAAACCTCAAGATTCCAAGCAGGTGGAGGCATGTTGTTTAGTGCAAAACTGTTGAAATGAAAAAGCACATACTTTTAGTCTCTGATGAAAGAGGGGGTGGCCGAGTATCACAAGTGTGCATTCATGTTCCAGTCGCAGTATCAGACCTGCATGCTGCAGACTCTCAATATAGCTATGACTGCTACGCCTCATTCACAGGAAGACGTAATATTGTTGCGGAAATTGTCCTTAGTGTGTTATTAAATCTAGGATTAGCCCAGATTCCCCCTTAAATGCATGTTTAGCCAGGTTGTTCGGTAATTGGACGTTACATGTGTGTTGGGAGGCGTAGCAGGCTGTCCAGTGTTCGTACAGTGGTGGTGTACCGGGAGGCGCCTTGCTTCTTTTTCCTTCCCCTCTCCGAACTAGCCCCGCCCAGCGCTCTGAGAGTGTCGGTCGGCGAGACGTGTCGGCAGCCGATTGGTGGAGGGCAGCTGCAATTTCGAGCGATGGACCAATCACGGGTCCCTGGGGGAGTGTCCAGAGAGTGAGTGCCGGGAAGGCAAGGAAGGAACTGCATGAGTCGAGTCTGCCTTCTGCTGGATGAGAGGCTGCTAGAGTCGAGTCTGTGATCGGCTGTAAAAAGAAACTGGCTGCTTTGTGAGTCTGGGATCGGCTTTCGTGAGAAGAGCGAGCCCCAGGAAGGCAGGAGGAACTGCATGAGGGGAGTCGGCGATCGACTTTTATGAGGAGATCATCGACAGGTTCATCTGGAGTCCAGTGACGGAGCCTCTGACTGTCCCTACTCATTGCACGGCTCAACACATCTTGTAATCCCGTTGATCCGCTTGCGGAGCCCAACACCCCGATTTGGCCTAATCTGGTGAGCAAGCCAGGCCTGGATTTGTATGCTGGACCTTGTGAAAAGGCAGCTGGAGCACACCGTGAATCTTTCGCTCTTGTGCTGTCGACCTTACGGGGGCTGAACGCGCTGAGGCTGGTGCGTGAGCGGTGCGACAAAAGGACGACGCCGCCATCTTGCCATGCGGCGTGTTCGAGCTTGGGTGCTTGAATCCATTGACATTGGCTTCTCACGAGCTGCATTTGTGCCTTTGACACTTTCCCCTCGTCCATGAGGCATCACCAAGTACTCTGTGTCTTGTCTGCATGTTGTCTAAGGTTTATCTCGCTAGGGTTCCCTTCGAAACCCATAATCCGTAGTTCCCTAGTTAAGAGCAGGTTATAGATTAATTATAACGTTCATGAATGTTTTGCTTGTGTTGTGTTCCCCGATGTGTCCCCAATAAATCTGGCTGATTCATATGAAAGTTTCCGCGATTGAGTTTATTTGTGCCGTGCTGAGGAACAATACGCTCCATTTGTATTTAAAACCAAAACGGGCTACGGACTGGCAGACTTCGCTCGGTCTCTGACAAACCCAGTCTGTAGCCGGGGTCCATTTCCCCAACTGGTGCGGCTCAGGTGTACGTTGGTATTGTGATCTGAGGCGCGTGACCTGAGACCTGTGCCGAACCAGCCGGCGTTATAACCCCTGAGACGGCGGTACTGTTAAGTGACGCCGAATCTTCAACATTTGGCTGTCAAGAGTGGGGTGCGAATCTTGCCACCGCCCGATCTTCAACAATATTTCCTGAGCTGCAAAATCATCTGCAGACAAAAGTCGTTACCCAACTGAAGTTGCATGCATAAATGTTGGGTCTGCCATTACCAATGACCCCAAAAGAGTATGGAATTTGATTAGGCTGTATGACTTATTTTCTCAGATGATGTCGATGCCCAATATAAATGCATCTGGGTCGAGTGCCAGTGATGACTCACCAAGATATCTGGATACGACAAGTCAATTGGAAGAGCAAACAGTTTGTTACAAGAGAGCCTATCTCATACACATGCTTGAAAGACATTTTGGAGAGAGTCGACTTGTGATGAGGGAAATTTGCTTTGCTTGCGGAAGTATGTTGCAGGGACTTTGAAATTAGTGGCAGCAAATGACAGTAACCATGTCTTTGAAGACATAAAGTCCATTTCAGAAGAGGTCCACCAAAAGAAAAAAATCAAGGTGTGACACTTGTGACATCAGCAACTTCATTTTTGAGAGGGCAGTTGAAGCTACAAGTTCACTTTGATGTCATACAAGTGGACTGGTTTCACCTGGCTCTGTCACAAGGGAGCCTCACAGTCTGGCCCAGTCAATCCAAAGTTTTATGACTCGAACTTTCAATGAAACCACATTTGTGCTGACTGTAAAACTTCATCATCAATTTGGATCAAAAGAGCTGATTGACATTCTCCATGGCAGTAAATACATCAGCTCCTATGATGAAGTTCCTATGTTCAGAAAGTCTGATTATCAGGTTACTGCCCAAGACAGAGATGCTTATATATATATATATATATATATATATATATATATATATATATATATGTATATATATATATATGTATATATATATATATATATATATATATATATACATATATACATATATATATATATACATATATACATATATATATATATACATATATACATATATATATATATATATATACATATATATATATATATATATATATACATATATATATATATATATATACATATATATATATACATATATATATATATATATATACATATATACATATATATATATATATACATATATATATATATATATATATATACATATATACATATATATATATATATACATATATACATATATATATACATATATACATATATATATATATATATATATATATATACATATATACATATATATATACATATATACATATATATATATATATATATATATATATATATATATATATATATATACATATATATATATATATACATATATATATATATATACATATATATATATATATATATATATATATATATATATATATATATATATATATATATATATATATATACAGTAGACTAGGCGTAAGTCGTCACCATCGGGACCGAGAAAAAAGTGACGACTTAGAAATGTGACGACTTACGCGTATGCGAACATTCATGATGACTGTGGGGTGAAGGATGAAGTCGCGCGTGGCCTGGACACGTATGTGTGAGAGCCGGCTATTGCACCAAAAGGAAAACACAATCCTCGAGGCATAGGTGGTGGTTCATTGGTGAGTTGGAAAGTGATCAAGCAAAGATGGAATTCATGAATCAGTTTATCAAAAGTAAAGGTAATGAACAACTGTAAGACAACAACTTCGCCTGCTTATCACCCTGATGGGATTGACCAACGAACCCCAGAGACTTTTCTGGCAGCATCTGCCAGAAAAGCCCAGTCTCATCGGCATTGTACACGTCCCGAGGCTGATACCTTTCCAAGATGTCTTTCAATTTGCCATCCTTCCAGTCGTGCACCACTGCCGAATCCACGCTGCCTGATTCGCCGCACTTCTTGACCTTGCTGATTCCCCACCTCACTTTGAATCTGTCTATCCAGTGCATCGGCAAGGTCTCGGCATCATCATGCCCGAGGTCCGCAGTGAATTTACGTGCCTTCAGCAGCAACATTTCACTGTCCAACCGAATATTTGGCTGAGCCGACATTTGCCAAAACCAGATGATGAGCGCGTCATCGACATCTTCAAAGGACACACATTTCACGCGTTTCACACTTACCACCGGCCTCGCGATCTTCTCCACTTGTCCAAACATCGTGCCCTTATTCTTCAAGATATCGTTCAATGTCTGCCGTTTGATGTCCAACTTCTCAGCTATGGCTGTTTTCTTCATCAGTGGGTTTGCCTCGCAAAACTGGATAATGTCGTATTTTTCATGGTAGGTATTAGTTGTAAGCTTACGCTTAGTCGCCATTGTCCTGTCTGCAGTGCGATCAACGTGTGTACGCAGTTATAAATAGCCTATCACTGGCGGTGTAAACCAATGAGCGAGCATCACGATTCCATGAAATCGGGATTCTCACGAGGCAGTAGTTCCGTGTGACGAGTTAGGAGTGGTAATTTACTTGAGTTTCCATTACGTGGGAACAGACAACATCTGACGACTTAGACGAAGTGACGACTTAGAGATGACAACTTACAGAGGGATGACCCTTTATTCATAGGGACTTAACATGAGATAAATTCGGGACTTTTTGACGCTGCCGACTTCGGCGAAGTGACGAGTTACACGCTGCCGACTTACGCCTAGTCTACTGTACATAGATATATATACATATATATTTTTTCGAAATTTTTTTTTTATCAACCGCTGTCACAACAGGAACCCAACGGGTTCATGGGTCATCTGGTATATTCCTAAACTCTCATCTTGTATGTATATATATATATATATATATATATATATATATATATGTATGTTCCCAAAATACAGTCAAAACGGTACACGATAGCGCAAAAAATTTAGGGCCACCTAACTCACCATTCTCCTGTGGTGTGCAGTATCAAGTTTCGTTCAAATCAGGCAACGAAAAAAATTATTTAAAAATCTATTCTTGATTCAGTCAAGTACCCTTCGGGAGTATTTGATCAATGCAAACAACCTCAGCGGTATAGTTCGCTGGAGCTATCTTTGTTGTTTTTTTTCTTGAAATGATTTTTTTTCATCAATTGCTGTCACAATGGGAACTCATTGGGTTCACGGGTCATCTAATATATATATATATATATATATATATATATATATATATATATATATATATATATATATATATATATATATATATATATACAGGGTGTCCCTAAAAAAATGACATCATTTGAAACTTGAATATCTAAGTAACTACATGTCCCAGGTAAACGAAAGTAAATAGGCTTCATGTTGAACAATAAAAAATTTATTAATCAAAATTCAAACAAGACATTCAGAGGGATGTAGATTTTATAACATTCAGAGGGATGTAGATGTAGACTTCACAAATGTTCAATATGCGCACCCCCTGTGACACGACACATGTCAAGTCGGTGGTCCAGCTCCTGCCAAACACGCTGTAGCATGTCTTGCGTAACATTCTCCAGTGCCTCAGTGATTCTCTGCTTAAGTTCCTCAAGGCTTGTAGGAAGAGGGGGGATATAGACCAGTCCTTTCACATAGCCCCATAGAAAAAAATCACAAGGTGTCAAGTCAGGTGAACGTAGTGGCCATTTCAACAGCACATTGTCATTATCACTGGCACTCCCAATCCATCTTCCTGGTAGATTCTCATTGAGATAAGAATTAAACATTCAACTTAGTTAGTTTTTACACATTTTGTTAAAATTTGAGATCATTTGAGCGAGAATTAGCTATGTTATTAGACTACGAAATGATGTCATTTTTTAGGAACACGCTGTATGTATATATATATATATATATATATATATATATATATATATATATATATATATATATATATATATATATATATATGTGTGTGTGTGTGTGTGTTGGCGCAGGGGTGGCTGGCCCAGGTTAAGCCCCCGACCAAATTTGTGGTGCCGGGTGGTTAACACCGACAGACCCCGGATGGCCGAGTGGTTCCTTATTAATCGGAGGCAGACACCTTGATTCTCGGAGATTTCAACATGTGCTGGAAGGGCATGGGGCAATAGCGGACAGGCGGAGGAGCACAGGGAATGAAATGGATGCACAGCAGGTTTATCCTCAAATACCACTACAAATACACGAATACAGTTTCTTAAAATGAACACATTTGATGAATATAAAAACAAATATTTACAAAAGATAATAATTCAAAAGGTGATGATAATAATAATAAAGTAAATAAATCCTATAGTCGAGGCACCTCCTCACACAGACTCAAATACAGACAATGGGGAAACAAAATAAAAAGAAAACTCTTCCTTTCAACTATTATTGTACTTAAGGCTGGTACAATATCAACAGCCCAGAGCGGGTCCCTGTGGAACTTGGAATTGAGGTGTTTCCACCAGCACGTGCAAAATGGCGCTTTTACACCAGGACAAATGTGTGCCAGGCAATCCGTGAGCGACACTCAACACTATGGCTCAGAGCCCCAGTGCAGCTTGCTTATAATGTCCACGAGGCTCGGGGTCCATTTCTCATGACTCAACCAAGAGCCAAAGGCCAGCTTCTCGCTTCACCACACGAGCTAAATCGCCTCAACACGAACACAAGGGTTGTGTCATCTTCCTCGGCGTGTGCTCACCCTCCGCTCTCGCCTCTCCAAACAATGCACCTCATGCCTCCGGTCTGATCATGGCTCTACAAAAATGCGCAAGCACTGAACTCCCACCTCTGATTCTCTTCTGAATGAACTCTGCCTCATGCGTTCCTCACACTGACCTCGTGCATACCTCACACTGACCTCGTGCGTGCGCTCTGCCAATCTCTCATCATACACAGTACTCGGAAGCCTCCCACAATGCGCAAGCCAACCTTCCTCTTGATCACACCTATATCCTCTGCCTCCGGGACATGGCCTGCTCGCACGAAACCCGGGAAAGAGGGGCTTCTGCCTGCTCGGTACACCTGCTTGTACATCCTCATGGTTTTGGTTACAAAGACAAAGGGAAAAGTTACAGGAGGGGCGATTACATCCTGGGGGAGCTTATTCTTAAACCATAGTTAATTAACACGACACCACCCCCTCGTGTGGTGACATGTAACACTTAAGCTCACAGGTTCCCTATTTAATCACATTGAGATGCTTCCAAAACGTCCACGGTCCAAGCAACTCTACACAATGCTATATTCCTTTTTAAATGCTTCCATCCACCCCCACAACCGTGACAATATATACATATATATATATATATATATATATATATATATATATATATATATATATATACATACATATATATATATATATATATATACATATATATATATATACATATATATATATATATATATATATGTATATATATTTTTTACATATACTTATACGTTTCTATATTATATATATATATATATATATATATATATATACATATATATATATATATATATATATATATATATATATGATTATTTAAACGAACTGGCAAACAAAGATATGTATATGTGAGGAAAAAAAAATTAATATATTTTAAATTTTTCCCACATCTACATATCTTTGTTTGCCTCTTCATTTATAGAACTGTATTACTAAGCCCATTGCGGTGAATAATAGCAGACGGATTTGTCTCCACATGTGGGGAAGACCCTCTCATGGTTGGCAGTGAGTGTCCCAAAAGCAATTTCTATATGTGGACGAATTGCCTGTGGAGCCTTTGGGTCGCCCAGATAGCCTGAATAACAAATTTCCTCATGACTAAATGAAGACAGGGACATGAGGAGAGCTACAAATTCAGCATGCCTAGCTCGTCGGTAAAAATTGCGTTATTTGAAAGAGATTATTCGTAAGCGGGGCCATGCTCCCAAGCATCCCAAGGAATTCTGCGCTGAACATTTGTATGCCTTGTTCATTGTAAGTACGCGGTTTACTTTTTGATCTGTTCACAGAGTTGTGCGAAAAATGGCTGAAAAGCCATGAAGGGAAATTGTGTGCAAAATCTAATGCACAGGAGATGGCTGTTCGAATCACGAAATGAGAAATATCAAATTGCTCATAAAATATGCACTATTTTACTCCATTGGGGCAATAGCTCTACACAGGCGATCTCATGTCAAATTTTATCTCCAACAAGAGGGTAAAAATGATTCTGTCTGTTACACAAGAAACAAAGCATGAGCGATTCCCAAGGAGGCATTTTCCTTTTGTTGTGCCACAGTTTAACGAGATGTCATTGCTGCACATAACACCATCCAGATTTATTGGAAGAAATTTGAGTTGGAAGTATGATTATCAATTAGTGATTGATATTTGAATGATTTATTCAATGGACAACATCCTGACTGCATAAGAAGGCGAACTCACAGCAAAATTATTTAGCAATTGAGTTCGGATTTCCTTCCATGTGATGATTTCATTTCTTTAGCTCATCCGTTAAGGTAAGTGATTGCTCGGCCTTTAACCCTATTCAGGATAGGCTTTTGTCGAAGTATGTTTAGGCTGGGGGGGGGGTTCATTTTGCCCACCCCTCACATAAGATCTTGGAGATGAACGTCCGTTTGACATGAAATTTGGTGCGTAAATTTAAAATCTTCTTAACAATGTACATATATCATTAAATTGGTGACAATGTCTACTTCTGTAAATTATTTAATTATTGCTAAAGCAAATACACTAATTTTAAGATGTTTTAAATAAAAGTTTACATTGCATGAATTAAGAATCAAATGATGCGTAAGCCTTAAAAGAAAGAAAAAAAGTCATGAAACAGGATTTGGCAATTTGCAGGGGTTACGGAGAAATCGCGATATTTCTGCATTTATATGAGAGCTCGGATATACATTCGAAGAATCTATCTCTCTCTCTCAATCTCTATCTCTATCTCTATCTCTATCTCTATCTCTATCTCTATCTCTATCTCTATCTCTATCTCTATCTCTATCTCTATCTCTATCTCTATCTCTATCTCTCTCTCTCTCTCTCTCTCTCTCTCTCTCTCTCTCTCACTCTCTCTCTGTCTCTCTCTCTCTCTCTCTCTCTCTCTCTCTCTCTCTCCCCTCCCCCCCAGTCTGAATAGGGTTAAAATCCCTTCAAAAATGGTTTATGGGGTCCATAGAATAAATCCATTACATGCAAATTAAAGACGAGTGTATCCAGTCGTTGTAGAAGGTCCACACCCCCCTTTCAAAATTTTCACCTTTTGTTGCCTGATAGCCTGGAATTAAATTGCATTAAATCAGACTTTTCCCACCTTGATTTACACATCGTAACCCACAACTTCCAAGTGAAAAACAAATTATACAAATTTCAGAAAATAATTAAAAATTCAAAACCAGAATATCTTGGTTGGATAACTTAGTGTCCACCCTCCAGAGTTAATACTTGCTGGAAGCACCTTTGACAGCAATTACAGCTGTGAGTCTGTTGGGATAGGTCCCCAACAACATTGCACACCTTAATTGGGCAATATTTGCTCATACTTCTGACAAAACTGTTCAAGCTCAGTCGAGTTCCATGGGGAGCGTTGATGGACAGCAATCTTCAAGTCATGCCACAGATTTTTAGATTTTTGATTGGATTTCGTGAGCCACCCACTAGTGAGTGAGCCACTCAAAGACATTAGCCACTCTGGTGTTGCTTTGGCTGTGTGCTTCAGATTGCTGTCATGCTGAAAGGTGAACTTCCAACCCACTTTCAGCTTTCTTGCAGAGGGCAAAAGATTTTCTTCTAGGATTTTTTTTCTGTATTTTGCTCTATCCTGACAAGTGCACCAGTCCCTGCTGATGAGAAATATTTGGATGATGTGCTGTGCTGGGTTTGTGCCAAACTAACGTTTTGCATTGAGGCCAAAAAGTTTCATCTTGGTTTCGTCAGACCACAAAACTTTTTGCCACATGGCTTCAGAATCTCCGGAGTGGTTTTTTCATTCCTCAAACGGGACTCAAGGTGGACTTTTTGAGTAATGGCTTCCTTCTTGCCACCCGACCATTCAGGCCAGACTTGTGGAGCCCTTGGGATATTGTTATTACATCCACACAGTGACCAGTCTTTTCCATAAAGGCATGTAGCTCTTTCAAAGTTGCCATTGGCCTCTTGATGGCCGCTCTGATCAGTCCTTGGTCATCCTTCCTTGGTCATCCAGTTTGGAGGGACGGCCTGATCTTGGCATTGGTGGTACCATACACCTTCCACTTCTTAATGATTGTCTTGACTGTGCTCCAAGACATATTTAAGGCCCTTCAAATGTTTTTATTCCCATCCCATGATCTGTGCCTTTCCACAACTTTATTCTGGAGGTCTTTTGAAAGGTCCTTGTTTCTCATGGTTGAGTTTTTGCTGTGAAATGCACTACCCAGCGGAGGAAACCTACAGGAACAGTTGATTTTATTCTGAAGTAATCAGAATTACTACAATTTAACACAGGTAGCAGATAATTTTGAAGGTGATTGATTACACCTGAGCTAATTTAGAATTGTTGTTATAAGGGGGTGGACACTTATCCAACCAAGATATCCTCATTTTGTATTTCTATTAAATTTTCTAAAATTTGTTTTTCACTTGGAAGTTGTGGGTTACGATGTGTAAATAAAGGTGGGGAAAGTCTGATTTAATGTAATTTAATTCCAGGCTGTAAGGCAACAAAAGGTGAAAATTTTGAAAGCGGGTGTGGACTTTCTATCGGCAGTGCTTAACTTTATGATCACAATGTCTGTGTACGTTTCACTTTGCATTTGTTTTGACATCGTTTACATTTTCCTTTTGTAAGAACGAGGCGCTTTGGCATTTCATGACGTGAACGTACGAATCCTAAGTTCAAAGTGATTTGAGGTTATGTCGCTGTGCATTGGCTTATGAGGTATTCTCACCTGAATCTACAGCTCTTGAGTCTGAGTTCCTGTGGTTAAAACTCATAGTCTTTTTTGAGTTGTTTACTGTCTACCGATGTCCTTGTATGTCCATGTGCTTTACAATGTGTAAAGGCTGAGGCAACTTGTAGATCAGAGCAAAACTATAGTTACAGCAGAATATGAATGCTGTCATGAGGGTCAATGCCTACAATGTTATATGTGCAAGCTCATATATATAGTACTCTTCTTTTGTGAGTGTATATTGCATATGCTGTAATCATTATCAAATGCATCTATGTAATGAAAGGTTACCTTTGATTCTCTTCAATCTTTCAAGGACATCCAGTTAGATTTGAAGAACAATTTGGAAGCGAGTACAATTTCAAATTTGATTGATTCCGTGCCCACATTGTCTGAACAAAACTCCAAAATGACAGAAGCAATGAAAAAGGAAATGACACCACTAATTATTGAACACTTTTGACAGTACTTCTGCAATATATATACACGGACTGAGTTTTGTTTCAAAATAACGGCACTTATTGAGACAGGTGATGGCCAGCATTGTGTAAAAGGTTTTTTTTTTCCATGTATGATTACAAGTGGAAATAACAATACCACCGACATATGCATTCTCAGCATTTACTTGATGCTCAGCAAAATGTGTACGCAACAGATGTAGAACAGTTAATATTCAATAATGTGGACATTGATGGCAACAGAATATATTGTACCCTGTACAGCATTAACGCTCTGTCCTCGTGTGTGCTCAGACACACACCGTCTGTTAACTATATTTAATGTTTCACATCTCTTCACTGTCGGTACCATTGAAATCCTCACCATTTGTGAGTAGGGGTTTCTGGAATGTGCATCCCAGCTCTCTTATCAACTTCCTGTTGACATGAATATTACGCACCATGATTATGGTATTCCACACCATATGTTGACACATATAGGGCACAATCGTACAGGCTTAATGGGCAGATTGGCCTCCTCCTGCATTGAAGTTCCTTGTATATCCTTTTATATCCTTGTGCCTTTCATCTGATGCAATGTTATCAGAATTGTAAAAAAAGTTGGTCAATTTCATTGAAGGCTTTTTCCCCACTAAATATCTCAGAACCATTGTTGACAGTACCAGAGAGAAGTCGCTCAACCCCCGCCTCATAAAAACACAGGAAAATGGTTTCGGGCATACTTGATAATGATATGAGCATAAGCAGCATCAAAAGAAAGACAGCTTTAGTGCAAACCTTCCTGAAGAATGGAGTGCAGGCCTTCCTGGAGAATGGAGTGCAGGCCTTCCTGGAGAATGGAGTGCAGGCCTTCCTGGAGAATGGAGTGCAGGCCTTCCTGGAGAATGGAGTGCAGGCCTTCCTGGAGAATGGAGTGCAGGCCTTCCTGGAGAATGGAGTGCAGGCCTTCCTGGAGAATGGAGTACAGGCCTTCCTGGAGAATGGAGTACAGGCCTTCCTGGAGAATGGAGTACAGGCCTTCCTGGAGAATGGAGTACAGGCCTTCCTGGAGAATAGAGTACAGGCCTTCCTGGAGAATAGAGTACAGGCCTTCCTGGAGAATAGAGTACAGGCCTTCCTGGAGAATAGAGTACAGGCCTTCCTGGAGAATAGAGTACAGGCCTTCCTGGAGAATAGAGTACAGGCCTTCCTGGAGAATAGAGTACAGGCCTTCCTGGAGAATAGAGTACAGGCCTTCCTGGAGAATAGAGTACAGGCCTTCCTGGAGAATAGAGTACAGGCCTTCCTGGAGAATAGAGTACAGGCCTTCCTGGAGAATAGAGTACAGGCCTTCCTGGAGAATAGAGTACAGGCCTTCCTGGAGAATAGAGTACAGGCCTTCCTGGAGAATGGAGTACAGGCCTTCCTGGAGAATAACAAATGAAAAAGGGTGAGGGAGAGGGGAGGGGCGTGGGGGAAATCACAATAACCTGGAAAAAAGGAGTGCTTGAGCCTTGCAGGCCTATACACTCAATTTCATTATGGAAGATTCCATTGATTTTGGGGGCCTTGCTTTCTATGGTATAAGGACATGGTGCAAGACAGGGATGCCAGACCAAAGGGGAGAGCAGTTGATGGAGAGGGGAGGGGAGGAAGAAGAAGAATCGAGAATAAGAAAGAGTTTCTGTCATTTTTTTATTTTTATAAAATCGAAGGTTTAAGGGAGGTATTAAATCGAGGGTGGTGAATAATGGAACAAACGGAGGGAGATACAGTGAGTGGGTATATTACTGCAAGCTTAAAAAACTATTCACACCCGACAAAGCCTTGGCCAATAGCTCAATAGAATCCTGTCTCTCTTGGTTTCTGTAGTATTCAAAGCTCTCAATATCAATGGTATCTCCTATGAAGAAAGAATCAGGAACACAGGGTCTCCTGATCTTTAATCACAGAGGTGTTTGTTGTCTCTCCATTTTTTACCACCTCTCCTCCAGTCCAGCACTCTGCTCGCTCTTTCCCCCATCCCACACCAATCCTTTCAGAGCACGTGTTCTTCCAACCATACTCACCTCTCACCTCCACTCCATTGTGTCCCTCTTATCCTGCTTGTGCAACCTCCTTCCTCAGTCTGTTAAATCCTACACTTCTCTCCTGTAAGTCAAGTTGGCAGTACCGTATGTACACCAATACCTCAGCTCATCCTCTATCTATAGCCATGATTATTTCTTCCCTTAGTTACCCCACCCCTCACTCCCCTTCTCCTTGCATATTTCCAGGTTTTCTTCACTCTCTCCATCTCCTCCACCTATCATTAATTGCCTTTGCTTTTAGAGAGGGGGGAGGCGGGAGGGGGAGAGAGGAGAGAGAGAGGGGAGGAGTGAGGAGGGGTGGGGGAAGGGAAGGCAACATGAGGGAAGAGGAAGGGAAGCCAGACGTGCACCTTGTTTTCTGTGTCCATATATTGCCCTACTTCCCCGCCGTCAGTGCATTGCCTTCTACTCTGTGTCACCTCACTCATATATGTCACAGGATTTGTATATAAAACATTCACCCTGGACAATTTGCAATCCTTTCACAAGGTGATGCAGAAACAGCCCTCAATAATGACCCAGTAGTCAAAATTTGACCTCAAATCACAAGTAATACAACACAGAGGACCAAAGCTGAACCCAAAAGGCATATAGTAAACCAAATTGAAGATGTTACACAGCTTCAGAAAGAGGTGTAAAAGATTAGGGTATCCTACTATTAATTTGCAATTGGTCACTGACTTTGACACAAATACACATTTTTATTACGTACCATAGACATAAAAAAGGTACATATATCGAACAGACATTACAATGGAGCACGTCGCCGCCATTAGAGCATTTAAATTGCATCAGATATGTCAATAAATGCAAATTGTTGCTTCCATCTTGCTGGCTCAATGACAGAAGACACCATTTGCATTTTTGCTGGTAATTCAAAAGGAAACTCGAGAGTTCATAGAACACGATACCCCGCGCAGTGTTTTAATTTTAATGAAATAATTATTTTAAAAGATCGTGAAAAAGAAAATCCTGAAGTTTAGTGTTACTGAAGCAGTCTGACACACCACCCTTATATGCTGTAACAAGATGACGTTGAGTCGCAGTTCAGAAGATGGAGGCTTTATTGATTACCATAGAAAAGAGCCAAGAAGCATCACACATAGTCATATCGATGGCCTCTTCATCATCTCGATATGCACCCTCTCATATGCCATGCCCTCTCATGCTATATATCGATATATTACATGGTTCTTGGAAGTATTATGAAGGTGATTAGTGTTCTAGTGTTCAAGTATATATTTCAATTTGTAGAGAGGTTTAAAGGTATATAAATAAATTAATTCCGCGTGTTACCGCCGTTTTACCCAGTGTCGATTACATCACCCTTTCGAACAAGTTACATTAGCTATTCACACCTGTTGTTTGTGTCCTTTATGACCTCCTTCAAAACAGTAATTTCCGGTTTGGAATGATTTTCAATTTTTTGTTCCATGTTCCAAATATAACGTTCAATTTCAATGAGTTGTGCCTCGATCATAAACTGATAAGATGGACGGACGAACGGACATTAACCAATTGCCTGACCTTTTGCTTAAGCAAGAGATCTCCACTGATCTTGTCATCAGCAAAAACCACCAGCTGTATGGAACGGTATGAAACGATCGCACGAAAGGTGAATAATACTCTTGGACAATTGTTTCAGACCAAATACCATCATGAAAACAAAATGGTTGATAACACCGAATGAAAATCAAAGCCAGCAGATAAAGAGATTTCATCGAACACATATTCAGATTTTTCTGAGCAAAAACTTGGACCTGCAGAAAGAAGACCAACAACATAGAGAGAAATTTTGTCCTGCCTTCCTCAGATGAAGCTCTCATTCCAGTGCTGACGAGCAGCCCATCATGTAATTGGTTTCCATGGGACCAATAAAGGGCACATCACAGAGGAATGCCACACCCATTAACGGCTTTAAACATGTGTTCTGTGTGTATTGAAATGCTTGTTACGTGCAGTGACGAATCCTCATTAAAACCGAGAGATTGGAAAGAAAATTTTTTTTTTTAAACCCTAATTCAAGATTATGCAAATAAAACTGGATCATTTCATTTTCAAAGGGTGTGAGTGAGGCAGTTAATCTTACAGGGTTGTGCATTGTGTAAAATTATATTGAGAAGCCACACATGCTTTCAAGTGCAAGCTAGCCTTGAGTGAGGAGTTGAATGTTGCATTAATGCAACAGATCATGCAGTGCGTCCAGAAAAATGAAGGATTTATAGAAATAACAAAATGCAGCCGTGTGCATTCATGAGAATACTTGGATGATTCGTTTTATTTCCTTCATGTACATGTTATTGGAGGCTTACTCTGTTCAGTAGTTACGAGAGGTGATAAAAAAGTGCTCCATACAAGATGTGAAAATAGTCATAAAAAGGTATTCTAATTTTGATGTACCATACTCTGTTACAGAGCAGTTTCTTGACAAGTGTTATTCTGGGTGGCTTGCCATTGCCTTCCCAGCAGTAGTGAGTACAGGAACTTGTAATGTGGTCATGGCTCCGGCGATAGCTTGCCTGCTCTTCGCGAAGGATACCGTGGTATCTTTAACATCCACCAACTAATGCCAGCAGATGGAATGCCATTTGACCGTCTATCCAAGGGACGGCACACACATTGGTGAATCACCTTGCCTGTGAAACACTGGGATAACAGTTTATGGCTGGGTCAGGATTCGAACCCAGACAAGACAGCTTTGAGGTTTAAAAGTATAAGGGAATATATAAACATTATATATAAACAATATATATATATATATATATAGATATATATATAAACAATATGTATGTATATATATATATATATAAACAATATGTATGTATATATATATGTATGTATATATATATATATATATATATATATATATATATATATATATATATATATATATATATATATATCTTCTTCTTCCTCTTTCGGCTGCTCCCGTTAGGGGTCGCCACAGCGGATCATCCGTATGATCCGCATCGTGATTTGGCACATGTTTTACGCCGGATGCCCTTCCTGACGCAACCCTGGTTGCCTCTTACGACACAGGGATATGGTACACCTATTTTAACCGGGGTATACACCGGCCCAGTATACTGGTACTCATTTCGCCGACCTCGGAAGAATGACAGGCTGAGTCAACCCTCTGGTGTATTAATTCAGTGGCCCAACGGGGCTTGAACTCAGGACCTCTTGGATCCCAAGCCGCTGCCCTAACCACTGCGCCAACACCAGGCATATATATATATATATATATATATATATATATATATATATATATATATATATATATATATATATATATATATATATATATATATATATATATATATATATATATATATATATATATATATATATATATATATATATATATATATATATATATATATATATATATATATATATATATGTCAGGCACACCTGCTGAATGTTAGGGTGAGCATTGCCACAGCTTGTGTCTCACACAGAAAAAACATAATCCACAAAGAACAGCCATCCATCTGCCACCCAAACAATTGTACCCACCAATGCAAACCACTCAACCTGAAAGCACGTGATGTTATTGGTGGGGGAAATCGAAACATGGGGAGTGTGACGAACACTCCCCTGATCTCCATTGGACATAGTCCTACACCAAAGCACCACCTCCAACTCAGAGGCCTCAGCCTGGTGACTCTGTCAAACAGACAAAGATTACATGTCAACATAAGTAAACCATCAAACGGAGCCACCTATCCAGATTTTGGGCATGATTTACCTCATTAGTACAGCATACCAATAAAGACTACATTCATCATTTATACATCAGATGCACCTCCTGACTTTTATGGTGAACATTGCCACGGATTATGTCTCACATGGTAAAACCACATAATCCGCCAAGAACAACCATCCGTCTGCCACCCAGACGATTGTTCCCATCAATGCAATCCACTCAACCAGAGGCACATTATGTCATTGGTGGGTAAATCAAAATGTGTGCAGTGTGATGTGCACTCCCCCGATCTCCATTGGATATAGTCCTACACCAAAGCATCACCACCAACCCAGAGGCCTCAGCCCAGTGACTCTGTCCAACAGACAAATATTACATGGTCAATATCAGTTAAACATCAAACAGAGCTGCCTATCCAGATTTTGGGCTTGTTTGCCCTCATAAGTGGTTTACATTGGCAGGAACAATCATCTGGTTGGCAGATGGATGGTTGTTCTTTGTGGATCATGCGGTTTTACCATGTGAAACATAATCCACGGTGATGCTCACCATAACAGTCAGGAGGTGCATCTGATGGATAAACGATGAATGTGGTCATCATTGGGTTGATATTTATTGGTATGCTGTCCTGAGGAGGGAAAGCAAGCCAAAATCCAGATAGTCGGCTCCCTTTGATGTTTAACTAATGTTGACCATGTAATGTTTGTGTGTTTGACAGTCACAGGGCTGAGGTCTCTGGGTTGTCGGTGACACTCTGGTGTAAGACTATGACCAATGGAGATTGGGAGAATGCTCATCACAATCCACATGTTTTGATTTTATATATATATATATATATATATATATATATATATATATATATATATATATATATATATATATATATATATATATATATATATATACGAGACCCATCAGTCCTTAGCCCTCAGGATTGATTGAACAATATGATTGACCAAATTTGAAGCTGCGTGCATGTGGTGGGGCTTTGTTGCCACCAAAAAAACAGCTTTCACCCTAGCGGTGCTGCCTACCTAAATGACAGAACAGGAATGCAACACCCAATGAATTAACAAGCCACTTAATAGTAATAATAATAAGCCATTTACAAAGTAATACTTTCAAGCAAGATAATGCGAGAGTTAAATAAATTCTACACTCAAATCCATGACCCATCATGGCCATTGTCACACAAATCTAATTTTTTACAACAAATATTGACAACACATGCTCCTTATGGGAGAGGCAAATGGGAGGGGGAGGGGGAGCAAGGGGCAGGGGACTTTATTTTGTGATACTGTTCAAGCTCAACTTTTAAAGAAATTCCAAACAGCGGTGCAGGAGTGCATTGAAGTCAAACAAAACAAAAGAAAGAGACAGGTGTCAAATTATGATTAAAATTTCCACATTTTTACATAAAATTAGAGTCAGAAGTTGTAGTTGGCCATCCCAACTTTGGAGAACATTCCCATACACATACCAAGTACAACCACCAAGTTTCAGTGCATATTGTCCCACAAACTAACAAAGCAGTTGCAGGAGTGCATTCATGTTATGTGTTGACCTCATCTGGTGACTCAACAAACTTCTCCACATCAAACACCATGATGAACATTTGTTGGTTTCACTTCGTTTCTTTTCATCAAATTTGGATTGGCAATTTGGTTTTATATCCCAGACGAGCCCCCAATTTCTGTTACGTGTCGATCTCAGGGCACCAGAGGTCATGCACTGGTAATCGGGACGGTGCCACGGCAGAAATAAATAAAGACACCGATGCGCTATTGGTGTTGTTTTAAGGCTGAAACCAACAAATGACACAAGACGGAAGAGATGGGTAATGTTATAAGAAATATTTAATAATCCCTAATGTCGACCGTACGCAGAATACGTTTTTACAGCCATTTTTCCTTGCTGTGCAGGGGTTGGCTTTTTCTTGAGGCAATGTTTTTTTATGGCCAGATGCCCTTCCTGACGCCAACCCTGGTCGCCTCTTACGACACACAGGGATATGGTACACCTATTCTAACCGGGGCATACACCGGGACCAGTATACTGGTACTCATTTCGCCGACCTCGGAAGGATGACAGGCTGAGTCAACCCCCTGGTGTTAATTCAGCAGCCAACGGGGCTTGAACTCAGGACCCTGGGATCCCAAACCACCACCCTAACCACTAAGCCAACACCAGGCTTACCGTACGCAGAATACGATGAATCAAATGCAGCAATAAATTATTTTCTTAGGAATGCCAAATGAAATGAGTATGAACGTTATATACAGCAATTCAGCTAAATGTTAACTCACAACTCTCGATGTGGTAACTCAGCTTAATGAAGCAGTTCGCACATTAAACCCCCAGGTTCATAAATGGGAGAAAAGTCGGGGGAAACTTGACGAAGTGCAGATGGTGTGCACAAATTGTGAAGCCATCACAGGACGTCACGTTCAATAAGTCCTCAGAAGATGAATCCCGAAGCATAGAGGAAAACCAGTTTCAGCAGTTACAGCTGCATCACACATAATTAAGAAGGGAACTCCTAGCTGAAAAGGACAATTTGGTTGAAGGACAGGAGGGGTTTGAGGAACGATAAGCCTCGCAAGTAAGCACCGGTCAACCTTCTTGATAGCCTTCTCAAAATGGCTGGTGAATCACCAAAATGGCATCACTGAGTTAATACAAGGAGCAGCGATGATGTCATCGCTGAGATGACAGTGGAAGTGCAATGTCCAACTGGCAGGTCCAACAAATAATTGAAGAAGTTAAGTGGAGACAAATACCTCGAAGAGTAGATATAAGAAGACAAGCTGAATCTCCTCCACAGACCAACGCACAGTGGGTTAAAGTTGAGCTGTCATGGCAAAGGAATTGAAGAGTCATTAAACCTGCACAGGTTCGCACACAGAAGATCCCCAGTTTCTTCTTCGTCATTGTGGAAGTGGGATTTACATGGAATGCACCTTACCCCTTGTTGCTCTCAGTTGTCCTTTCCTCTCTTTCTCCTGTTCCAAATGTTGTTGCATTTCCACTGGTCATGTTGTTGTTGCCATTGTTGTGATCATAGAAATGACAGTCGTTGATAATGTGATGAATAGTCTGATCAGGGTGATCACAGTCACATGCTGGGCTGTTTGAAATTACATTGGTGGAGGTGGTGTGATATCCTTGCAAGGACAGTATGGAGCCTATGAAGCGCAGACCATTGTGTCAGGGAGAGGTCGAAACATGGAGGCTCTTCTGTCAGATCACTCACCAGGTCTTTGTTAGCTGTAAACTGCTGGGACCTGAAATACACTCTCCCACCTGGAGCAGTGCTACACGATGCACATTTACAGATGCACACCCCAATTGCAGCCACCAAATTTCAACCCATTCCATGTAGATGTTTAAAAATGCATACAAGCCAAACGCACACACACTAACACACAAGCTGAATCGATATAGTATGATAACATGTACAATATACAACCGTATTGTGTGCAATATTGCAGAGAAAAAAGTGAGTCATTTGTTGACCACTTAGTACCTGACCTCCCCTCATGTGGTGCTGGTAATCATGCCTTAAAGATGGCTGCCCCACGACACGACTATGCTATGGATACGTGAGGAATCGTCAGGTTTTGCTGAGTGAAGATATCAAACTCTATATCATTCTTAGATGAAAGACTGAATAACATAGTTAAAACTGTCTGTCAGTGGAAAATGTACAGTGGGGAGAACAAGTATTTGATCCACTGCCGATTTTGCAGGTTTTCCCACTTACAAAGCACGTAGAGGTCTGTAATTTTTATCATCGGTACATTTCAACTGTGAAAGACGGAATCTAAAACAAAAATCCTGAAAATCACATTGTATGATTTTAAAATAATTAATTTGCATTTTATTGCATGAAATAAGTATTTGATCACCTACCAACCAGTAAGAATTCCGGCTCTCACAGACCTGTTAGTTTTGTCTTTAAGAAGCCCTCTCATTCTCCAATCATTACCTGTATAAACTGCACCTGTTTGAACTCATTATCTGCATAAAAGACAGCTGTCCACATTCAATCAATCAGACTCCAACCTCTCCACAATGGGCAAGACCAGAAAACTGTCGAAGGACATCAGGGACAAAATTGTAGACTTGCACAAGGCTGGGATGGGCAACAGGACAATAGGCAAGCAGCTTGGTGAGAAGGCAACAACTGTTGGTGCAATTATATTAAAATGAAAGAAGTTCAAGATAACAGTCAATCTCCCTCGGTCTGGGACTCCATGCAAGATCTCACCTCGTGGAGCCTCAATGATCATGAGAAAGGTGAAGGATCAGCCCAGAACTACACGGCAGGACCTGGTCAATGACATGAAGAGAGCTGGGACCACAGTATCAAAATAAACCATCAGTAACACACTACGCCATCATGGATTAAAATCCTGCAGCACACGCAAGGTCCCTCTGCTCAAGCCAGCGCATGTCGAGGCCTGTCTGAAGTTTTCCAATGACCATCTGGATGATCCAGAGGAGGAATGGGAGAAGGTCATGTGGTCTGATGAGACCAAAATAGAGCTTTTTGGTTTAAACTCCACTCGCCGTGTTTGGAGGAAGAAGAAGGATGAGTACAACCCCAAGAACACCATCCCAACCGTGAAGCATGGAGTTGGAAACATCATTATTTGGGGATGCTTTTCTGGAAAGGGGACAGGACGACTGCACCGTATTGAGAAGAGGATGGATGGGGCCATGTATCACGAGATCTTGGCCAACAACCTCCTTCCCTCAACAAGAGCATTGAAGATGGGGTGTTGCTGGGTCTTCCAGCATGACAATGACCCGAAACACACAGCCAGGGCAACTAACGAGTGGCTCCGTAAGAAGCATCTCAAGGTTCTGGAGTGGCCTCGACAGTCTACAGAGCTGAACCCAATAGAAAATCTTTGGAGGGAGCTGAAAGTCTGTGTTACCCAGCAACAGCCCCGAAACCTGAAGGATCTGGAGAAGATCTGTATGCAGGAGTGGGCCAAAATCCCTGCTGCAGTCTGTGCAAACCTGGTTAAGAACTACAGGAAACATCTGATCTCTGTAATTGCAAACAAAGGTTTCTGTACCAAATATTAAATTCTGTTCGTCTGATGTATCAAATACTTATTTCATGCAATAAAATGCAAATTAATTATTTAAAAATCATACAATGTGATTTTCAAGATTTTTATTTTAGATTCCATCTTTCACAGTTGAAGTGCACCTATGATAAAAAAAAAAATTACAGACCTCTACGTGCTTTGTAAGTGGGAAAACCTGCAAAATCGGCAGTGTATCAAATACTTGTTCTCCCCACTGTATACGAATGGTGTGATCAGTTCAAGCAGCCATTGTCACAGCGACAGACAAGTGTAAGTGTGCTTAATAATGGCATCAGAGTTACCATCCTGCTTCCAGGCTATACCCAACTTACTTTTTCCAAGAGCATAAAGGTCAGTGATATGCACTAAACCAATGCAAGTCCAGGATTAATCTGCAACACCTTGATGGATCGTATCCTCCAAGGGTAAAGCAAAGGGGTGGATGCAATCAAGTGTAATGCTTTCCTTCTATGCATTCAAGAAGTCATCTCTTTCAGAGTAGAGAGGATACTAAGTTGCAACTGGCAGCAAGCTATTGATTTAATGCTAAACAAAAGGAATATTTCAATGTGGAATCAACATGAACTAGTACCATGGTTTTCTGCTTGCTCCATGCAGATCTGAGAGCTCACCCATCCTCTCGACCATCTTGGAATGCTAAACTAGGATTTACAAGGATAATATTGAGTCTCCAGGTTGGAAGTAAAAAAAAAAAAACCTCTCTGTTGAGCATTTATAATGAATGCTGGGATCACTGATCAGGATGCCGTATCAATGTGTCATGTTATACTGACCACGAGAAGAGGGAAGTGGAGAATGGTTGGGGGATTGGGAAGGGAAGGGGGGGGGAGTAGGTAGTAGTGTTGTGTGGAAATTGGGAATAAAAATAGAAAAAGAAATTTCCAAAAAATTCGAGTTTTGTACGAGCAATAATATACCAACATCATACAAAACCCAAACTTGACATTATATTGGAATACCCCAATTGGGCCCTAATTAGGTTTCAGGGTTTCATAACCCCAAATCAATTCGCTACGTGATAAAACTTAAATCAACAAATTTTACACATTTTACAAAAACTTAAATCAACACATTTTCATGTGTAAAAATTCCAAAATTGCTTTAAAGGATAAAGAAAAAAAAAAATAATAAATCTATTGTACAATGCGAAGTGTGGCATCCGTGCGTTTGTGCGTTAGGCTGTCTCCCGTTTCCGGTGGCCACTTCCTGAGCTGCTTTTGAAAAACAAAACTCAACATTCCACCAGAAAAAAATGCATGAGACTCAACGAGATACATTTTAAACATATAAATACACCATGGAATCGCAATTTGTTCATTAACAGTATGTTAAAATATGACCTGGGCTGACAGGATATGCATACCTGGGCTGAGGTACGCACACTCGCTTCTCAGCAATCTAGCCTGCGTTCGAATCCTGATCTAGCCATAAACTCTCATCCTAGTGTTTCACAGACAGAGTGATTCATCAATGTGTGTGACGTCCCTCCAATGGAAGTTAAACTGGGCATCCCATATGCAGGCATTAGTTGGTGAACGTTAAAGATCCTCATGGTGTCCTCATGGTGTCATGGTTGTCCTTTATGGTGTCCTTTAACCTCATGGTTAAAGATCCTTATGGTGTCCTTCAAGAAGAGTCGGTGAGCTATCACCAGCACCATAAACAAATTACAAATTCCTACCCGAACTACTGTTGGGAATTCAATGATAAACCACCCAGTCTATCTTTTGCTCAGGAAGCTGCTTTGATGGCACTGACGCTCTGTGATGGAGTGTGAGGTGATCACAGAGTTGAACAAACCATGTCGGCGTTGTTAACAACAGTAGCCTGTACTGAAAGTCTTTGAACAAAGGTTGCAGTGCAAGGCGGTCACTTAATTCAAGAAAACCTCCCTCCATTTCCCATTGTCACCAAAAAAAAATGTTTCATAATAAACTTCAAAGAACTCCAAAATGATCTTAAACTCAATTATCTGGGGACTCGATGACGTAATTTGTTAAGTTAGTAATTAAGCATTTGAAACCCGGCCAAGTAATGAGTTATATCAAAGACTCAATATGGTGCGTGTTGATTTCTTGCTTGACACTCAATGGTTAAAAAGGATGGAGCACAGACATAAAAAGAGAGAGGGAGAATGGGGTCAGGAGAGGGTGAGAGACAGAAGGGAGTGGGGGAGAGAGGGGATGGGGAGAGGGAGAGGAGAGGGAGAGAAAAGGGTAGGGAGAAAGAGGGAGGGAGAAAGAGGAGAGAAAGGGGTAGGGAGAAAGAGGTGAGAAAGGGGTACGGAGAAAGAGGGGGAGAAATGGGTAGGGAGAAAGAGGGAGAGAAAGGAGTAGGGAAAGAGAGGGGAGGGAAAAAGAGGGGAGGGAGGGAGAGAGGGAGGAGGTGGGGAGGGGGAGAATTTGCTTCTGTATCCCCTCCTGTCCACCTCATTCCTCCCGACCCCATTGTTTGTTCAAGTCTCCCACTATTTTGTCCACCACCTCTGATGTTGATGCCTCCTTCTATTGTTCCTTTTGTCCTGTTGCATCCTGATCCATTTGGTGTTCTCACTCTTTCACGAGCCTCGACTCTGTATGCAAAAAAAACTGTCATTGGTTGGCAACCATTGTACAGGCTTGATTGGCAGAATGTTCTCTTTCTGTGTTCAAGTTCCTTGGAAGGGAAGTCATCTGCTCTCTATTGTGAACCGTGGTGTCTGTCTGTGTGCTTATCCGTCTCCCATTTATAACGGCCGCTTCCCGCGCTGCGTTTTAAAAGCTCAAAATTCACTTCTAAAATGACGGGAGAACAGGCATGAATGATGTTGATGCCAAATTTTCATTCACAAGCAGGATATTTTGTCTATTTTGACAAATTGAACCCGATATTGCACCACCATTTTGTGGTGAGCAGCATTAGTAGCTCAGAGCTTTGGCTGTGAGTAAAACCAAGAGTGAAACAAAATTAACCTTTTAAAAGTCCATTAGATAATTGAAATCTAGTCCCCATAACCAGGGAGAGGTACTCTTCCGAGTAAATTGTAATTTCCCCTGAATGTCAAGATTTTCCCCTTTGGTATGATTCGATCGGGGTTCAAACTACCGCTCAGAGCGGATGGTCGATCTCGTACACCACCAAGACTGGTGTAAACCTGATTAATGACTTCATCAGCAGGAGACAAAGAGACTGTTTGGAATCTTTGAGAGTAATTACTTGGAGCTGAAAAATACTGTAAAAACAATAATGATCAAAGCACAGAGACCCTTTCACTGAGAAAACACTGAAATAAGGCGAGCAGGATGAAGAAGGCTTGTAAAGACGAGAGAGTTCATCGAACACCTTACCCTATGTAGTCTTGAGAACAAAGGACATGGGAAGGGTCTTTTTAACTCTTGCTTTGTGTTTCTGAGCATGATCTACATTTTCTATGAGCCACTATTTTGTCTGAATCTCGATATTCTACAAAGCTGAGAGCAAGTGGCAAATTTTATTGGTCGATATGGCGTAAAATTTTGTCCAAGTACTGTATTGTTAAACGGAAGGTTGATGGAAGGGCCAAGAAGTCGATTTGTGTTCTACAGTGTTTACATATATAATTAAAATTGAAAGAAAATAAATGTTTTAATGGTCGTAGAAAAAAAAAGAAAAAAAAAAAACATTTTTTCAGAAGTTTGCTACAGTTGATGCACATCTTTTACACCACCTTATTTAACATGCTAATTTAGTTATTTGTGCTTGTTTGCATCCTTTATCAGGTCAGGTATGGGAGCATTCACCAGAACAGCGCGTCGCTGCGTCCACTTTCCACCGGTACTCCAGGGGCCTCCGTCTGGCCATCCCCCAGACAGATGCCTGGCCATCCCCATCTCATTGAGATGCCGATCAACCTGCTGCAACCACGAGGCATGTGGTTGGCCTCTTGGCCTCCTCCACTCATGAGACTCCCTCGCCGAGAGAATCTGGTGAGCAGGATCAGCGTCAGGAAAACAAGCCACATGTCCAGACAGCCGCAGCTGATGCTCACGGACTATGCAGGTAACAAATCTCATTTGAGTCTCTCTCAGCAACCGCTCGTGAGACACAAAGTCCGACCAGCAATCGCAAAGGATTCCCCGAAGAGACCTGGTACCAAAGGAATTAAATCTCCGTCTCATCCTTTAAGATGTCCCTAAAACAGTAACTTTCCCATTTGGAATTATCTTCAACGTTTTTTGACTCTGAGACAGGCAGACAGACGGAAAAAAAATGACCATACTCCTTTCTGAGCATGCGTGATCAGGATGAGATTCCGTAGAATTTGCCAAATTCAATTCCAAGGTACTGCTAAACTGTAGGGTCCTTTTCCGATTCATGTTTCACAATGTTCAAAATTTAAAATTCATTTTGAAATCAAGTAATTCCTTGATCAAAGACTGATGTCTGTAGACGGACAGATTGAACCAACTGTTTAAACCCATTTTGTGCTTCCAGCATGGGTTAACAAATGTGTTTTACAGCTTCTTGCATACACTAGCATACTCATTACTCGGTGGATTAAACATTCATGGAAGATTGTAAAAGACGGGAGAAAACCGCAAAGTTTTGTACTTAACAATAATCACCACAATTGTTTAGTGTCAGTACGAGGAGATTTTTGAGAAACCCCTCGTATGTAAAAGGTTCGAGCAAGTGGCCACACCATCTCGCTATACACACTAGAAAAAGGGAGTTATTCCATTACAGCTGTGGGATTTTAGAGAAGCTGGAAGTTTTTCTCCAAAGTAAATTAACACCTAACTTATTGATATGAAAAAAATATATATAATTTGCATTTTTCTTGTTTTGATCAATTGTTGCGGTGTTGATGTGGTGCTGGCATGATGAGCTGAAATTTAAAAAAAAGGGTTTTTAAGAGATTGTTTTTAAGTGCACAGAATCATCAAATCATAGCATAGTTATCCTTGTACACAAGGTAACTTGAGATGTTTGTGCTTCCAATTCTCATTCATAACTAACTAGACCAGCACTCCATGGTCCACATACCTACCCAGGCTGCGCAGTTTACGTTTTGTACGTTTTTACATTAGTTTTTTGTCAAGTTGACACTGATAGGCTGGATCGACATCCAGAACTGAACCAAAATCTAATCGGTTGTTCTTGTCACCGACCCAACTCATCCACCAAGTTTCGTCCGAATCCGTCCACAAATTTTTGAAATATCATGCTGTATATCGTTTATGGCCCTATCTCTCAATGGTGAAGAATCACTTTAAAAATAAAAATATTCTCATACCTGGATCCGAATTTGGATCCTCACCAAAATGGAATCAATTCATCTGTCACACACCCAAACTGTCCACAAAGTTTTGTCTGCATCCAAACACACAGACAAACAGGGATGAAAGCAGGGTGCCAGTGATAACACATCTCCTCTTCACGAAAGACACTGTGAGCTTTTCAACTTCCACCAACTAATTGTATCCGACTGTACACCCGGCTTCACGTTCATCCGAGGGATGGTGCACATTATGATGCAACGCCCTGCCGAGGAAGCATCAATCCAAGAGTTTATAGTTGTATTTGGACAAACACAAACTGGGCTCAAAGGCAAGTGCACGATCTCTGACCTTAAAACATGCTAATACAGTGATAGAGAATAATCTTAAACTATAAATAATTTTCCAAGAGTTGAACTCTAGATTTCCATAACTCAATACAATGATCGTCGAGCAAAATTAGAACAACGTAGAACTATCCTCATCACAAATACCACGAAGGAACCCGGACGTGAGTGAGCAGGATCTGACATTAATTGCAGGAAAAGTTTTTATTGTTCATGAAGTTACATTGATCTCCGTCACCTTTTTTACTAGATATGGATGGCCATGAGCCAACGGCCATCCATATCTAGTGCCCAACTGTGTCTGCGGACGTCCTCCTGCAGTTGGGTTACTTCTTATTAGGAGGTTTGTGGCAGGATTTGTACCGTAAAATGCCATCGTAAAACCCTTCATGCCACAAAACACAACAACGCAAAGAAATATGAAAACCCACTCCGTGGGAGTACCTCCTGTGCAGCTTCCCTTTCAACCTGGTGTTGGCTTAGTGGTAAGGGTGGCAGCGTGGGATCTTAGGTTCCTGAGTTCAAGCCCCAATGGCCGCTGAATTAAAATACACCAGGAGGTTGACTCAGTCTGTCATCCTTCCGAGGTCGGAAAAATGAGCACCAGTGTACTGGTAAGAGGGACACTGCATCAGCGGCATAGCCGTGTCCCAACCAATGATGCAACCAGTAGCCACAGGCTGCACGAGAGAGAGAGAGAGAGAGAGAGAGAGAGAGAGAGAGAGAGAGAGAGACAGAGAGAGAGAGAGAGAGAGAAAGAGAGAGAGAGAGAGAGAGAGAGAGAGAGAGAGAGAGAGAGAGAGAGAGAGAGAGAGAGAGAGAGAGAGAGATTACCTTTCGAAGGGCAGCTCACCAGATGACAGGATTGGGGCAAAGCCTTCATGACCCCCAATCTTTGATGATAGGAGGGAAACCATGGGATAACATTCCCGGGTCAGATTGCGGGAGAGTGTGTCGGGGTAGTGCTGAGGTGTCGTCCACTAGACTGCGGTGTCCTTGAGGTAACCAGAGGCGGTCCCTTCGGGTGGGTGCTTGGAATGTCCTATCCCTACGAGAGGATGATCACCTATCTCTGTTATCATCTCAGCTCAAGCGTTTGGACATCAGTATTGTAGCATTCTCGAAGGTTCGGAGACCGGATTGCGGCAACATCATAGTGGGTGGTTACACCTACTATTGGTCTGGTCGCTCTGATGGTTACCAAGCTCAAGGAGTTGCTGTAGCTGTGTCCAATAAGTTGACTCCAATGATAATTGAGGTAACACAATCAACGAGCGTATTATGAGACGAAGGATTCGTCACTCCTTAGGTGTCATTTCCCTGGTTTCTGTTTATCCTCCAACTGAGGCGAGTGATCTCACCATGAAGGACGCATTCTACGCCACGCTCGAGTCTGTGGTTGATCAGTGCCCCAGACGAGATACACTTCTAGTCTTAGGGGATTTCAATGCATCGACTGGAACTGATAGGGATGGTTATGAGATGTGTGTTGGTCCCCCATGGGTCAGGAACTGTGAACCTGAATAGCACTAAGTTCCTTGACTTTGCAAGAAGTCATGGACTTTACGTGGCTGGTTCATGGTTTCAGCACACACAAGCTCATCGCTGTACTTGGTATTCCAACGCTGGCGGTGTGGCAAAGGAGATTGACCATGTCCTCCTTGATGGTTGCTGGAGGATGATCCAGAACTGCAGGGTCTAATGGAGCGCTCAGTTCCTCAATACTGACCACTGGCTTGTTGTAACAACTCTGAAGTTGAACCTTAAATCCAAGAGAATGGTGCCATCCCAGCCGAGGCTGGATGTTGGCAAGCTCAAGGATGAGAGTAGCTGAGGAGTTTGTGAACAAGCTGAGTGGAGATTTGAGCGGTCTGGGTGCTTTGGGAGATCCTGAAGAGTTGTGGAGTGCCTTCAAGACCACCATCCTTGATGTTGCCGGTGGATGTCTTGGAAGTCACCGCAGGGCAAAGAAGAATTTTGTCTCTCAAGGGACAATGGATACCATTGACCAGAGTCGCAGGGCCAGGCTGAATGGCAGAGATGAGCTGTTCAGGGAGCTGAGGTGTAAAACTGTACGTGCGCTAAAGGCGGACAAGGAGGCCTATGTGCAAGGAATCTGTGAGGGGGTAGAGCATCAACTGTGGTCAAGGGATTCTCGTCCTGCTTTCAGGGGAATTTGTGCATCAAGTTCATCCAAGTACATCCCTCGGAGCACTGCAGTTAGAGCAGAGAGTGGTAGGCTCTTGACAGAGGAGTCCGAAGTGAAGGCCCGCTGGGCCGGTTATTTTGAGCAGTTGTACCAGGCTGATCCACCAGCTGTCAAGTTGGACGTCAGGGGTGTAACAATCCCTGTTGCTGACCCTCCAATCAACTGTGGTCCACCTTCGCCTGTGGAAACACAGGCAGCGGTGAACCGGTTGAAATGGGGTAAAGCTCCAGGGATCTGTGGCATCCATGCTGAACTTCAAGGCTGGTGGAAATGCTGCACTCGTGTCGTTGCATGCAGTTTTGTGCTCTGCCTGGAACACAGGCATCATCCCAACTGATTGGAAGAGGGGCCTTGTTGTCCCTCTCTGGAAAGGGAAGGGTGATCGCCAAGACTGCAACAACAACCGAGGGATGACACTGCTCTCAGTGCCGGGCAAGGTCTTTGCTCGGATAATTCTTGATAGGGTTCGCCACCATCTGCTTGAGCACCAGCATCCAGAGCAGTCAGGCTTTACACCAAAGAGGTCAACGATTGACCGTATCCTTGCTCTTCGGATACTCACTGAACGCAGACAAGAGTTTTGGCAGGGGCTGCTTGCAGCTTATGTTGATCTCTATGAAGCATTCGATTCAGTGAATCGGGATGCCCTCTGGAGGATTCTTGGTCTTCGTGGGGTGCCACCAAAACTGATATATCTGATGTCTGAACTCTACTCTGGTACTGAGAGTGCTGTGAGATGTGGTGGTACCATCTCTGACTTATTTCCAGTTATTACTGGAGTTTGTCAGGGGTGTGTACTGGCTCCCACACTTTTCAGCACTTGTATGGACTGGATTCTTGGGAGGATGTCAGAGAGATCAAGCTGCGGTGCATCATTTGGGAATGTCAAGATCTCTGACCTTGATTTCGCAGATGATGCAGTCATCTTTGCGGAGACTTTAGATATCCTTTTGGGGGCCCTCGAGGTGCTGAATGAGGAGTCGGGGCCGCTCCGCTCGGATTACGGGTTTCCTGGGTAAAAACTAAGATCCAGGCTTTCAATAACATCATGGATGCTGCTGTCCTGTCTGTGTCTGTTTGTGGTGATGGTGCTGAGGTCGTGGAGAGATTCACTTACCTTGGCAGTGATATTCATGTCTCTGCTGGCTGTGAGTCAGAGGTCAATAGACGTCTGGGTCGGGCCTGTGGAGTCATGGATTCACTGGATAATGGGGTGTTGCGCTGCCGGTACCTGTGCTGGAGGACGAAAGTCCGAGTCTTCAGGTACTTGGTGCTTCCAGTCTTGCTCTATGGATGTGAGACTTGGACTCTGACCAGGGATCTGAGACAGAGACTTAATTCCTTTGGTACCAGGTCTCGTTGGAGAATCCTTGGCTATCGCTGGTCGGACTTTGTGTCCAATGAGCGGTTGCCGAGAGAGACTCAAATGAGATTTGTTACCTGCATAGTCTGTGAGCGGCAGCTGCGGCTGCATGGACATGTGGCTTGTTTTCCTGACGCTGATCCTGCTCACCAGATTCTCTCAGCAAGGGAGTCTCTTGAGTGGAGGAGGCCAATTGGCCGCCCACGTGCCTTGTGGTTGCAGCAGGTTAATCGGCATCTCAAGGAGATTTGGATGGGCCAGGCATCTGCCTGGGGGATGGCCAGACAGAGGCCCCTGGAGTACCGGCGGAAAGTGAACGCAGTGACGCGCTGCTCTGGCGCATGCTCCCATACCTGACCTGACCTTTTTCTTGGATAAAAAGTCAAGGCTCATGGAAGAGCTAGAGCATAGAATGGATCAGGACTAAACAGATCAAAAGGAACAGCAGAAAGAGGGAGGAAACACCAACAGTAAGGCGAAGGGACAAAACAGAGATAGACTTGGTCAAACAAAAGTGATGATGGCCTTGCAATACACATCCCCTACCAATATGATTATTTTTTTAAGTCCAAAATTGGGCATCACTGAAAATTTGACGAAACGCTCTGAAAATCGAACTTGTTCTGTGCCTTATCATATTAAAGCAATGTACCAAGTTTCAGTTGAATATGTTCAAGGGTATGGGGGAAAAAAAGGTCTGAAAAACTACAGGTGGGATGGACAGACGCACAGACAGATTGACAGAGCAAACCTATAGCCCTCTCCGGTGAAACCGGTAGGCACAGGGTAGACAAGATGAATAAAGAAGCAAACTCTCAGGAAAGAAGAACTGGAAATTTGGAAGGATGTCGGCTTGGGGAAGGGGTGGGGGGGTTGACGAGGATAAAAAAAAATCATGATTTTGGATGTGGGATGATCTGAGATGGTGTGGAACGGGTGTCTTGAGGACCTGGAGGGAAAAAAAGAGGTTGAAGAGAGTGTGGAATTTGGTTCCACAGGCAGGAAAGGAGATGAGCAATTGAGTGGAGATGAGCACTAATCCTGGATTTAGGTCGTTTTATGAGATGGGGGTTACTGGTGAACCACGTGGACCCTGCAGGTACTTGGGGGGGGGGGGACAAAGCATGGAGAGAGCAGAAGACAGATAGACCACCAACCTGTCTAACATGCGAAAGTGATAGGCCCATAGACACAGCTTCATCATGAGAGATCCATTGATTTTGAAGGCTTTGGTTTCCATGACATCAAGCTGAACAATATGTGAGGTAGGGGAGCCAGCCTGGAGGGGAGTGCAGTACATCAAGCTGTGGATGAAGGCCTTGTAGGTGGATAATAGTTCAGGTGTGCTAAGGAAGGACTTTGTACAATGGTGAACGCCCGGTCGGCGGCTGGCTTGGGAGGCCAACTTTGAAGTGTGCTATACCCAAGAACAATGATGTCTGATCGTGAGACCCAGGAACTTAAGTGACTGAACTTTATCAAGAGGATTGTTAAGAAAGTAGATGGGGGGGTTTGTCATACGGTCCTTTCAGAGAGATGGTGAGAGCGTAAGATTTGTCATGATTGAAAGACATTTTCCAAGTGTTTGACCAGCTTGTGATTTTGTCAAGGTCTGAAGAGAGGGAAGAGGCTGCAGCCTGCCGATCTGAAGGATGAGGGATGTCATGGCAGAGGGTGCAGTGATCAGCTAAGAGATAAAGGGGATTTTCCAGAGAGTCAAAGAGATCGTTGATAAAGATTAAGAATCGGACTAGGTCCAGAACACTCCCTTGGAGCACTTTAGTCTCAATAGGGAGAGGAGATGAAAGGATTCCATTGACAGCCACATGGTTGCTATGAAACTAGAGGAAGTCAGTGACCCAAGAGTGGAGTTGACCTTGTATGTCATAAGCAGAGAGTTCGGAGAGCAAGGTGGGATGCCAGACTGTACTGATAGCTCGAGATATCTCTATATAGAGACGGTCCTGATCTCATTTCTGCCATTCAGGGTGTCCATTGGGGGGAGAGTTGAATCAGAACGTCCATTTTATGTGGAGTGACCTGGTCTGAATCCGAATTGATGATCTGAGATGATTTGACCTCAAGTACCCTTGTGACTAATTGCACACAAATGCATATCAGTGCTTTCAGCATTTCCCATGACAAAGAAATGACTTTTGCCAACCATATGCCCTATATGTCATCATTTCTCTTGAAAAAGCCACTTCTTTGTGCTTATTGCTTTATTTATGTGCAGACACGGCAGGGTTGTTAAAAGGAAGCATTCATCTTTTTGCAACATTGCAATCTGCTCCTAAACATTGCAGATGCAGAGAAACCTTTTACTCAAAACACAGATTTGAATTTCCATCTATACAAACCATACCAACCCATTTATTGATATTTTGTTTGTTAATCAATCATGGTGACCGTTCAAAGGTCCTTTCTGCACAATCTCTGTGATCATTACTCTTGGGTGTGCCGGTAGTGGCGTATGCCGGTGTTTGTGGGCATGTGTGCGAACGACTTGTCATATTGTTTCAAAGAATTAGATGTGATGGCCATCGCATCCTAATAATTGCCGTATTGGTTCAAAGCCTTAAACATGATGGCATCCTTTCATTGGAATTCTGTGGCACATTGCTCAGGAACCCCAAAACATGGCAGGGCTACTTTACATTTGCACTCGATCTTGCAGTACACTGGAAATAAATGTCCATAGCAATCCCAATTTTGCTTTTGTAATTCCACCACTGTTTCCGACTTCATGAGGTATCTAATGGAACAATAGTGGAACGTCCATATCTATTGCTTGCAATTTAATGTGCGGGTTCTCGGCATGCCATCTGAGTGACTGATACAAGCCTCAAACACATTTCTGTAACTCAATAGTTTAGTTAGAAGACCCCAATTCCGAATTGTTTAGAGGTTAGGGGTGGGGGACCCATTTCAAAGCAAAATAGAACCATCTGTTACTGGTTTATAATGCAAGACGGTGGCTACCTAAGCGAATGAGGTTTGAATCGAGCATTGCAATGAATTCTGAGCTGCTTGCTGCTTGTGTTTTATTCCATGAGCTTGCTTGCAATATATTGTTTTATACACCTGTCTACCTGCATCAAGCCAAGTGTATATATCTGTCAGCACGGTCGGTGAACCGGCGTCTTGGGGAGTAGCTCTCCTGTCCAGGTTTCAAAGTGTGTACGGAGTGTGGAAGTATAAACTACCTTGAAATGTGATGAAGTCTACATACAAGCTGTATGTGTGTGTGCTTTTTTAAAAGAAATTCCATTTCCACTTGATCTGATATGCAAAAGCTCATTAGTTGTACACAGCATCAATGCAGGCAGCATGTGTGGAGATATTAAATCTGATATCGTTTGCTAAACACCACAAACTATCCCTATACGTAGCTCCCTGTGGGGAATAACAAAGTGATAAAAAAACATTCTTCCCCATTAAGGCTTTTTGGTACTTTTAAGTGTAATTTTATATCCTTTTTTGGTATTCATAGTCGAGGCTCTTTAGTCCATATATAGGCCCAGACCAGAAATTATACTTATAGGTATTGATAGAATTGTGGGTGGTCAAATTCTCGTTAAGATTTTTTAATTGGTGCATATATCTATAGCTGATATTTTGATATCATAACCATTGAAGAGTGGAGGCTTATTGGTAGTCATCATCTCTTGGATGTACCCACCCTCCGTATGACAAAAGCAAAAAGACAAAATGTATCGTCCCCCTTCGTGAGAACGATTTAAGAAGGGTTTTAAAAGCTAATCTTTTAACACGACTGCATGTTCACTGTAGTGTACTTTTGAGGATTAAAAAAAAAAAATTGAAAATTTTTTTTCATAAAAGAGTTATTACGTCTCTTCTATTGGAATTGTCAATGGTGACTTGCAAAATAAGCCTAAAGGGTGGTGTACAAAAGCTTTTTTAAAATAACAATAAATTCAAGGCACAGGGAGGTGAAACTTGCTTCACGTGATGTGTAACGTGCACAGAGTAAAAGGAGTGTTCATTTACATCCGTATGATGTCTAATAAATAAAGAAGATACAAGCACATCTGTCGCTAGGCCGAGGCTTCAGACATTGAGGCTGTACGAATGAAACGAAATGTCCCAGAAGAAAAAGAAAATCGGGTCACATTTGTACATGTTTTGTTGTAAAATAATGCTTCTTGCTACGAAACATCATATCTTCCAGTCTCCTTGAATATTTCGTTGCCATTTCTCCAACCCGTCATTTTTGACGGGCTTTTATACTCGTGTTACATATAAATGCCTATTGGGATGTTTACATGTTGAATGCCAAAGTTACTGTTCACCTCATGAATCATTATGACTGATATTTGATGTCATCTGCATCTCTGTTGTCGTATGCATCAGGGACATCTAGTTTCACAACAACCTCTTCCTCATCTTCAGCTGGATGGTTGTTACACATCTGGAGCTTGCACATGTCTGTGCACTTCATACTATTGGTAAGGCATGTGCATTCTGGTAGTTTGCGTGATCGCACACACTTGCAAGAGAGCAGTTGCAACCCTGCATTTGGTGCTGGTGAACCCTGCATCCACTCAATGGCCAGCATCCCATCATCATCTTTGGTCCACATATACCCCTTGGGACTTGGCACAAAGGGTCGACTTTGCAGACAACGCCTCCAAATTGCAGCCGGGTAGTTGGCAGGGAGGACGTGCATGAAGAGGCAGTCTTCACATGGTGGAAGCTGGCTGGACTTCATCTGTCCCTGTCTATCACAGAAGACTTGATGCCACAGCTTGTTGATGCAAGAGATTGGGTAGAAGGTACATACATGTGGCAGGTGATCTCCTGTAGCTTCTGAAAGAGCTCTGTAGATAGGCCCCGTGATTGACTGAGCTGACTGAAGGTCTCCTGATAGGTCTTGTCTGCCTTCATTTGTTTCAAGGTACTTCTCTTTTCACGGCCTACAAAGGCACTGGTGATGTCACAACTTGTGAACACATGCAGTCCAATCAGAGCATCACAGACACTGTCTCCCATCGCTCTGGTAATCTAGCAAATATCAAGGAACCATGCATGGTTTTGCAATCCACACTTCTGACACACAGGGGTATGGAATGTCATTCTTGAGGCCAAGATGCAATAGGAGGACATCTGTATCTTCAGCAGGGATCACCCCAGCCTTGTAACTGGCCTCTGCTGCATGTAATGCATGCAGAAGCATGTGGGTATCCACTTCCTCTTGTGTAGGTTTCAGTTCTGTGACTTCCTCCTAATGCTCCTTGGTAATCTTGCAGCATACCTCCTCACAGGTACATAGAGCAACTTGTCCTCCAGCTTCTCCCTGTATTTGGGCAATTTCCACTCATCCACCAGGAACTTGATTAAACTTGCTTTGTTAGAAGAGCTGTAGAGCAGTTCCTCCACTGGATGCTGTGTCCTTATGTGATGCTCTTCAACTGTATGGCTATGCATGTACCTCTGCTGCACATTTTTGCTTCTTTAATGGACTTCTCTGGATAAACATCGAAGATGACATTGATATTGGTGTGGATTTCAGAATCGGATCCGAGTTTTGTGAGCGCTTCATGTTTTTGCTCGGTTACAAATGGCTAATTTCTGGCGTTCGTCCAGTGCCCCAAAAATGGCGTCGTAAGCCAGGCCTGTGTTAATTTGGAGTTGCATCTCGTTCGATGGCCAGGAGAAAATGACCGCGAGAATGGATGGATGGAGGTCATGTGCAGCGATGAGCCAATAGGTAAGCTGGATTTGGCTGAAGTCTGCTTGAGTCTCTGCCCACACTGGTCGCCTATAAAAGGACAGCAGGACTGCCTGGTCCTGCTTGGTGGTTGGTCAGAGATCCTGATCGGAGTTGGTGAGAGATCCTGGTGACGGTGACAGCAGCAACGGTGGTGATGACAGTTGGGCTATTCTTACTGGTTCTGCTCGGATCCTGGCTCTTGGCGTACCTGGTTCCTGGGGGTGACGACGTGACTTTGATTGGTGTTCGAGCGTATTTGCAGGTGGGTGCACGGCGAGGCAGGACGCTGGCAGCGGAAACGAGCCAGGCTGTGGAGAGCTCATTTGGAGAAGTAGACCAAGGCCTGCTCACACATTTTGGGTTATTTCAGTAGACGTACGATGACTTCTGCCTTGGTAAGCCGAGACCAGATTTCTTTTTCCCCCTGCTTGATGCTCAACATTTAAAAGGATAGAAAACAGACAAACAACATTGGGAAGGCAACAGAAAAAAAAAACAATCACCCAGTATAACCCTTGTCAAGAAATTGTTTTGGCAGCCCCAACACTCTATTGAGTGTGGGACATGAAATCAAATCAATGTACCTGGGAGGAGGTGTTTCTTCAATTGCAATCATTTTCATACTCACACTATAGCTGCTGTAGCTACCATTTGATACACACTAAATTATCGTAGGAGACATGTTCACACATATAATTTACAGTTCGCATCACTGACATTTCTGGTAAAATGAACTTTGTGAAAATAAGTTAAGATATGACCCTTTAAGTAATGTACATGTAGATTTGCACAGTGAAAAATGACATTGGCAATGGGCATGTCTCCAACTTGGCTGAAGACACCACAAAAAGACAAAATATATTATTAAATTACTGTATGTATTTTGAATTCCATAAAGTTGTCTTTGGTGCATGTAATTCAAAATCTCTAAGAATAAGAGCTGACATACCTGTAAATGTAGAGTCATTCTTACTTTAAGGAAAAACAAGTAAAAAAAAGACATAAAATGTCATAGCCCCCATTGTTTTAGTAATTTTGCTGAACAGAGTTCAAGGGAAAAGTCATATTTATTGACAACTAAAATTGCCGCCAGTCTACCAATCGGCCATCTTTGATCAGAATGCAAAATAAAGTTAGGTGCAAGTTAGCCATCGTGTACTGTACTTGTACCACGTTTGAACAAAATCGGACCATGCACGTCCACTAAATAGTTGAGGACACGTTTAAGTAACAAAATGGCCACCAGTCGGCCATTTTGGATCTAATCTCAGAAAAAAAAAATGACGAGCTTATGTAAGTAATCATTCTTTATCTATGTGCCAAGTTTGAACAACATCAGTAAATACATATCCAAGAAATGGTTGAGGACATGTTCAACATGGGGGGTTTTTTTTACAACTAAAATGTCTGCCAGTTGGCCATCATGGATCTGATGTCGAAAAGAAAAAAAACGAGCAGATGTAAGCCATCATTCTTTATCTGTGTGCCAAATTTGAACAAGATCAGTAAATGGATGTCCCAGAAATGGTTGAGGACGTGTGAGATATTGTGAGATACCGCGAAACAAAATGATGTGCTTATGTATACCTCAATGTGTTGTCTTTGTGCAAAGTATGAATAAAATCGGTCTGTACATCTCCGAGATATGGTTGCGGACACACGTACGCACCGAAACGAAAATCCATAAGCCCCGTTTTGGACAAAGTCCAACAAGTGCTAATAATAATACTTAACATGCCATTTTATAAACGTGTATCCATGAAATAGTAAAGGAAGTGCCGAATTGAATTTACGATCAATGAATCCGATGTGAGATTATTAATCTGTATAATGAAAGCTAAACTCTCCTGTTTTCCCAACACAACTTTCCAAAGCAGATATGAGTGAATCAATAGATTGGACGACATGATGCATATCTGCCTGTTTGGAGTGTGAAATGATATTGAATACTTAACCACAACTCCATAACATTTATCCTTCATGCTGGCTTGGAAAAACTCCCCGAGGTTCCCCTGGAAAATATAAAAGATTTTCCCCTTGATCCGATTTAAAACCAGAAAGCATCTCAAAATGCAAAGCCCACCTGCGTCCGCTATGTACTTCAACTAAACTTGACGAAAATGTTAATTTAAAAGATTGTACATTTTATTCATTTGTGTTCTCCACAATCTCATAATAAAGGTTTGCTGAAGATTTGATGACAAAAGCTCAATTGGTAAAAATGTTACGTCCTGGACATACACACTGAATCTCATTGGTAAACAAGGATTTTGATTAAAACATGATGGCTGGTCGACAACTTCAGTGATGACGTTACAATCCTTTATTCCCCATTGGGAGTAGAATGAGATGCGCCAAGTTTCAAATTTTTCCAATCAATGGTTTCAGAGATACAATGTTTTAATTTTTGGTGGTAATTCCAAAATGGCTGCCATACCACATGACCTATGATATCACAATCATTAAAATATTCTCAATGGAGTGGGGGTGGAGGGGGGGGTCGCTCATACCCTGAAAATTTTGTGTCACTCGGACAAGTGGTTGCTGAGAAAAAAAACATGGTACAAAATAATAGAGCAAAAAAAAAGGCCAAAAAGGGTCAAATAATCATAATAATGAAAATTATTTCAACGAAATTATGAGTTTGTCTTCTCCATATTCTCATAATAAAGCTTTGGTGAAAATTTGATGATGAAAGCTCAAATGGTAAAAAAAAAAAGGTCATGGCCCAGAAAGACACAGCCAAATAAACAGAAAGACACAGAGAAGTGATTGCAAAACCCCATCTTACGCTGCGCAGGGGATGGGAAATAATCCTTATTGTAATTCACGGACCAGTGTTTGTTCATGTGTTTGTTTGTTTGTCAAGCTACTCCTCTGACAGTTCTTGGCTGATTACATCCAGACTTGCTACGTCAGATCAGCATGACCCGAATTAGTGCATAGGGGTGTTTTTGTCTTTGCTGGTGGTCTTAGAGGGAAAGAAAGTGGGGTGGGGGGACATTCTCTATGTAAATGTGTATCGTATAGCATCACCTTCAGGTGGGAGAGGGTTTGAAAAGTCTCCACCATTTACAGTTCTGCATTGCTGTCCCCACGTTTTCTCGTGCAGTGTAGTGTTTTGAACTAAAAGCAGTAGGTGTGTTTTTCCTTCATGCACGTAACCCAGGTTATTTCTTTTTTGCCTTTCACAGAGCGGTCAGTTGCCGATACACTGCCTAAATAATGTTATGCGTCACAAGAACGTGTTGTATGCTTGGAACAAGGTCGCTCGGAGGGCGGGTACTCTGCGAGTAATAATAATAATGATAATAATAATTTTGAAATTTATTTTCACAAAATTATTAACAAGTCTTCTCCATATTCTCATAATACAGCTTTGTTGAAAATTTGATGACAAAAGCTCAAATGGTTAAAAAAAGTTACGCCCAGACAGACATACAGACACACACATAGACACATATAAGTGATTGCAAAACCCAGTCTTCTACTACGTGGGGAACAGACTAACTATAGCTGCACTTGATAGAGTGCATACCTCAGCCAGGCTGAACAGTTTACATTTTATATGCCACCGATAGGACGGTTCTGCATCCGGACCTGAACCAAAATTGAATCGGCTTCTTCCTGTCACCTAACCAACTCATCCGCCGAGTTTTGTCATATAATAACTCATCCACAACTTTTTTGAAATATCATGATATATCGTTTTTGGCCTCACATTTCGATAGTAAAGCATCACTGAAATTTTTTTGTTTGTTGTTTAATGAACATATCTGGATCCGGATTGGGATCTTCACCAAAAATTAATCAATTTTTCCTCGTCGCACAGCAGCACATCTGAATATGTCTATAACTTTTTGAGATATCCTGCTCACAGACAGACAGCCAACAGCAAACAAACAAGAAAGACATCGTGCAGAGCACGATACTTGCAAAATCCATAAAACAAATTTGACCATAAAAAAAATAGGTGGTTGAATCAAATGACCAAATATGCAAATTCTCTTCAAATTTCAAGGCAATCGGATGAAAATTCCCGATTTTAGAAATCCGGCCCATGTAACACCTTTTGACCAAAAAAATAATTGGTGGTTGAATTCAGTGACCTGATATGAAAATTATTTTCAAATTTCAAGTCAAACGGATGAAAATTGAGGATTTTAGAGATTTCACCCAAGTTTTTGACCTTTGGCCGATGTTGACCTTTAGGCCGAAAAATCAATCGGCTTTTTGCACACAACGAACCCTACCATTTGGTGAAATTTCACGAAGATCAGTTTAAAACTGTGACCTGTGTCTAAGACGATTGACGTACAGACTGCCAGACAGACAGACAGACAGACAGACAGACAAACAAACAACCAGACCGAATAGCACACGCGACCAACCAATATACTTGAAAAAAAATCTTCGATTTTCGCAAGTAACAAGGCAGGAAGGAATGACACCACAATACAACACCACATTCCTTTTTCGGATTGTCATCATGACATCTTTTGACATTTTTCCATCTCAATCCCACAACAAATATAATACACAATTACACCAACCTCCGCTACAAATCCACAACTACCTCCAACATAGACATCCGCATGCAGTTGGTACTATTGCAACCTTGTGGTGCTGTATTGTGGTGGCATTCCTTTCTACCTTGTTTGGTTTTTTTTATTCATTAATTTTTTGACTTGTATATTAATATACATAGCTGCATTACATTTACCTTTAAACTCTTTATTGAGACTCACATTGCGTGCGCAGCAATCCGATGCAAAGACTCCATGGAGACACTGTGGTCGTGACTGGAGAGCGTTGATCAAAAGGGAGAAAGAAACAATAAAAATCCGCAATGCATCTCGTCTGCAGCAGATAATAGGCTGGGGAAAGCATTTTAATTCACCTTGCAGCAGGCAACGGACAGAGGATTAATTACCCAGCGATACATAATGCAGCCACCCTTATTATGAAAAAGTCGTAAAAAAAAAAAAGAGAGCACCAGTTGAGGCATGGATTAATAAAATAATTATGGCCGTTGTTATAAAATGCTCCTTCATCACATTTTCAACAAAGTGGTTTTATACCCATCCGTCCATGTTTAAGAGAGCAGGACACAATGCTTGGACAACATTCTGTGCATTATAATCCCAAATGAGTGACCGTCCCATAAACTGTGAACAGCTCGGACACCGCACCTGTCAGAGTAGTGTATTCCATTGTGTGCGTTACCTGGAGGAAGCAATGCTCAGCTTTCGCAATCTCGCCCGCTCGTTAGTAGATATCCCTGCTTCATGGTGTGTCTCACTGAAGAATGTTCTCGAAATACCTTTTTGTTGCTTCCCTTAAAAATGGCATTCCATAAATTAAATAATGAGAGCAAAAATGATTACCGTGGGAAACCATTTGACACCATTGAGCGACCATCACTGTTTTTCCCTACCAAGAGTACTGCATACCACTGACTTACCATATGCTTCTGAGCTGCCATACCAGACATATCATTGGACACAATGTGATACCAATCGCCAGAGTTCTTTTTCTGGGGCTAAACCTAACTGATATCTCTTACAAACACAAGTACTTTCATTTGACAGCAAGTAGTCTGCATTTTTCAATTTTCAAGAGGAAAATAATCATTTTTACCTCCACCAATGAAGGTGGGCGAGATTCTGTTTTCCTGTTTGTCTGTCTGTGAACAGGATATCTCAAAAACGTTGTGGACAGATTCAGATGATATTTAGTGGATAGGTTGGGTGTGTGACAAGGACAAAATGATTACATTTTGGTGAATATCTGGATCCGGAACCGGATACTAGAATTTTTCAAGTGATTCTTCATCATTGAGAGATGGAGCCAAAATCGACATGTGGAATACGATATCTCAAAAAGTTTTGGATGGATTATGACAAAACTCGGTGGATGAGTTGGTTAGGTGACGAGAACAAGCCGATTAGATTTTGGTTCAGGTCCGGATCCAGATTCGGCCCATCAGTGGTGAACAAAACGTAAACTGTTCAGCCTGGTGGAGGTATGTGCTCTACCGAGTGCCCTTCGAGTTTTGTGAATGTTTTTATGAGCCATGTATTGTACATACAGGGAAATGGGGTGGGTGAGGGAGGTCACAGTTTCAGGATGTCTAAGGTTTTCAGGTAGAGAATTGGTGTATTTTATTAAAACTTGTAAGACCCCTCCCCCACCTTGTCCTCCCCACCCCTCTCACAGTGGGTGAGTACTGTTTTAGGATACACATTTCCTTTTTTACGAGACTCATGGGAGAACAAGGTGAGATTGACATTTGGATATCAGGGTAAATGGGCACAACCAGCAATGGAATAACGAGGGAGAGAGAGGGAGAGAGGGGGAGAGAGAGAGGGGGGAGAGAAGAAGAGAAGAGAAGAGAAGAGAGGAAGAAAGGAAGAGAGGAAGAGAGGGAGAGAGGAGAGAGAGAGTAAACACTGATATTATTATGTAAGACATTTGGGTCAGGAACGGTTAATAAAGATCATGGATCAGAATGGGGAGGGGAGGGGTGACTTGAGGTGGTGACAGTGCACTGCTTGCTTGAGGCCCTGGAGAGAAGAGAGGGAAATAACAGCGATTTCAATAATGTTGAGAGCTTTAGATTTCACAGAATCCAAGAGAAACAGATATGATGCTGGGGTGCCAGCACTAAGGGGAGAGCAATACTCGATTAAGATATGGACAAAGGCCTTGTGGACCGTGCGTAGCCCTGATATTCCAAAGAAAGACTTCGACCGATGGAGGATGCCCAGTCTGCAGCTGGCTTTGGAGGACAGCTTTACTCTGTGGTTGGCCCAGGAGAGGTCATGGCTGCTGGTGAGGCCAGAAACTCCAACAACCGTCTTACCATGGAAACAGACAGGTGGGTGAGTTTGACGATCCTTCTGGAGTGGCTTCCCCAGTCTTCAAACCTTTCTTCCAATCAATCTCTTGGAGAATCCGGTCTTCCTTGGGGGGGGGGGGTGGGCTTCCAGTGAGGATGTCTGGGGCCACTGATAATGATGAAGGATATGTTCCATTTATTAGACCAACATCAAATAAAATCCAGATCAGAATAGAGACACAGTTGCAGTCTGCCTCGCAGTGGGATGGGGGTATGGTGCAACACAATGTGGAATCATCTGCAAAAAGGAAGAGATGATTTTCCAAAGTATCAGATTGGAAATTTAGATCGATGAGGCCCAAAAATGAGCCCAACACCGCTTTAGGGAATTCCAGCCTCCATTTGGAGAGGAGAGGGTTCCAATTACAAGTTGTCTGCATAATTGGAGGAAGTCAGAAATATAGGAATGAAGGTGGCCTTGAATGCATCAGGCAGAAAGCTTGGCAAGCAGAACATGATGCCAGACTACGTCAAATGCCCAAGATACGTCCAATGAGACACCCTGATCTCTGCATTGAGATTTCAGACCTCCAACCATTGCTGAAAGAGAAGCAACAGCATGTCGATAGTTGAGGGACTGGGGAGAAATCAAAAGTTATGCTCAGAGATCAGACTGTTTGAAAACAGCAAAGACTTGACATCAGCAGAAATCAAGGTTTCCATGACTTTGCCTGCAATTGGAAGAAAGCTCACTGAACTGTAGTTGATAGGATCTATTTTTCCACTCTTCTTCTGGATGGGAGTGATGTTTGCTAACTTCCATGCAGAAAGGAGGCCACAAAGGAGGGAAGAATGAATAGGGCAGATTAACGTGTTAACTGGATAGGGCAGATATAGGCGGAGGAAGAACGGCATAGTAGGACCTGAGAAGGTGGCACTGATGCCATCAGGGCCCGTCAATGAAACAGGGTCAAGGCCAGCAGAGCTTTCTCCACCTTCTCAGGTGAGAGTGCAGTTGACAGTGGGGGTGAGGTTGGTATGATGGTGATAGAGCAAGATGGGTTGGGTACATGATATTTGGAAACAATTATGGAGTTGAGACGTTCTGCCATATCCCAGGCAGAGTCTACAGAGATGTCAAATATTGTTTTCTGGCTTGCCTCAAGATGGACACATAGTGCTCGTTATTTCATGTAGTATCAAATTTTGTGTCAACCTTCTTTAATTTGTGCCCATTTATATGTGATTTCCTCTGAACTTTACTCGTGTTTTGTATGCATTGTTCATTTTTTCGTAATGGTGCTTGTGGTGTGATAAGCTGTTCCATGAGCCTCAGATTATGTTTATAAAAAGCAGAAATATTGCTTCCATGTTATCATCTTGCTGCCAATATCATATAAATTATTTTATCCTGATTTACAAACATTCTTACATAAAAAGTATGATAATAAATATCCTTTACCCATGCATGAACGTACTTTATTTTCCTTCTTCCTTGCCTCCATGTTTATTTTCTGCCTCGCTATCTCAGCATCCTTCATAGATACTCGCGGGCATCCCCGCTCGGAAGATGGGAGTACGCTTCTCGGCCCACCTTCGGTGGGCAATGTGCTGCGGCACATTCTTGGAAAATGCACTTTATAATTTTTCCCATTTTTAAAAGAAATTTCATTGATCAAAAAATATCATACTCCATATCATAATTTTGAGAATGTTCCATATGGCCAAAAAAAAAAAATGTTGCATTGGCGTAACCCGCCCGACCCTAAAAATTCCGCCGACCCTACGTTTTTTTTTGTTTTTTTGCTATCGATTTCAAGTATCTTGTTGATTGCGATCGCGATCGCAAAAACCCGGAAGTGTTTCGGACAGAACCCGCCGACAAAAAGGGTGGTACTCGAGCCGGGGGAGATTTTGGGAGGGATTTATTAGGATTTATTAAATTTTTGGATTTATTATCCAAAAATTTTGGGATTTATTAGGAAAAAAAAAAAAAAAAAAAAGATCCCGACCGACCTACCCTATTTTTCAGTGACCCGTTACGCCAATGCAACATTTTTTTTTTTGGCCTTACATTATGAAGAAGATAAAGGAAGATGATTTGTAATATCGACTACCACGAAAGGTGGCGCTATTTCTGCCATATAGTGTGTGTGTGTGTGTGCGTGTGCGTGTGCGTGTGCGTGTGCGTGTGCGTGTGCGTGTGCGTGTGCGTGTGCGTGTGCGTCTGTCGGATCCCGACATTTGCGGATTCGCCATTCGCGGACAACGCGTATTCGCAGTTGAAACTAAAGTGGGCACTCGGTAGAGCGCATACCTTCGCCTCCGCTACTTTTTTGTTCTTGGCATGAGAGTGGGGGGAACAGAACAGTGAACATTTTGGTGTTGGTTTCATGCAAATCGATTTTGATTTGACCGTGTTATGACAAAAACCGCATATTTTGAAAGGTCGTGACCACACTGACCTTTGACCCCCAACCGCTAACAAGGGTAATGATGTAATTATGTCATGTCGCCCATCACAAGATTGGGCAATGAATTCTGAACATTTTGGCATCGGTTGCATGCCAATTAGATCAAAATTGACCGCGCTATGGTAAAAATACGAATTTGACCTTTCCATGACCTTGACCTTGACGTTTGACCCGATCGCTCCCAATATCTAATCAAATGTTCCTTGGATAATAACCAATCATCCCACCAAATTTCGAGTGATTTGGTTTCATACTTTCTGAGTTATGCGAATAACAAACAAACACACACACACACACACATATTCACAAATAAATAAATAAATAAATAAATACACAGCGACCAATACATAACCTTTCGCAGAATGCGAAGGTAAAAACATGTGACCTGTTTCTACATGCATGGCCCTGTGCTTTGCACATTCGCAGTGTTTGCAGCCACAAAAAACATATCTTCCATTAGCCGCATACATAACAGTTCTAAAACACGTCTTCCACCAGCTAGGTTGAGAGTAGCTGTACATACGCAAAAAACACATCTTCCACAAGCTGCACCCATGACTTGCTTCTACATTCACAGGCCTGTGAGTTGCATTTTCAGGTTTTTTTGTGGGCGTATAAAAAAAATTTTAGCCACACTATAAGCGAGCTGTGCGGCATGTTCCACCATCCACGCTATAAAGCTACTCCACCGTATCTACCAGCTGCTGCATAAGACGTCACCCCCCCGAGGGTCACACTCCCCCCCGAGGGTCACACCCCCTCCCCGTGGGTCACACCCCCCCCCCCCGTGGGTCACACAATTAAACGCTTTACTGCAACTACCACCAGTTACGTAAGATGTTATCCCCTGCAAGTTACACAATTAAAATGCTTCACCACATCTACTACCAGCTGCTGAAGATGTCATCATCCACGAATATGGAACAGGCAAAGCTGAGAAGCGAACGTAGAATTCTTCTAACATTCGATGCTGCAATTTCCAGTGCTTCGGCCAGGATTCGGGATCAGCGATCAAATAATGTAAATCACGATTAAAAATTATTTTTTGATGATGCGGGAGATATCTTTATTATAAAATTAGGTAGACTTAAAACTGCGAGAGTATTTACTCTCTAGTTGTGTTGTTAATTTTTTAGTCATAAAGGTGTGATTGGGTATACTACAGATCAAAATAATTATTTGTGCATTTCTATAACCGTGATAACACCACTGCATATTACCTCAACATTACCTTCACAACAACAACTACACCGCCGAGAACAGGATCTCATCTGAAAAAATAAATATTACCTCAACATTACCTTCACAACAACAACAACACTGCCGAGAGCAGGATCTCGTCTGAAAAAATAAATATTACCTCAACATTATACCTCAACATTACCTTCACAACAACAACTACACCGCCGAGAACAGGATCTCATGTAAAAAAATAAATATTACCTCAACATTATACCTCAACATTACCTTCACAACAACAACTACACCACCGAGAACAGGATCTCATCTAAAATAATAAATATTACCTCAACATTCGACCACAACATTACCTTCACAATGACAACTACACCGCCTAGAACAGGATTTCATCTAAAAAAAAATTAATATTACCTCAACATTACCTTCACAACAACTACACCGCCGAGCACAGGATGTCATCTGAAAAAAATAAATATTACCTCAACATTACATTCACAACGACAACTACACCGCCTAGAACAGGATCTCATCTAAAAAATATATATATATTACCTCAACATTATGCCTCAACATTACCTTCACAACAACAACGACACCGCCGAGAACAGGATCTCATCTGATAAAAAAAAAATCCTCAACATTACCTTCACAACGACAACTACACCGCCGAGAACAGGATCTCATCTAAAAAAATTCATATTACCTCAACATTACCTTCACAACAACTACACCGCCGAGAACAGGATCTCATCTAAAAAAATTAATACTAGAAGCGAACGTAGAATCCTTCTTACATTCGCTTATGACTTTACCTATAACTTGTTCACAACTGCATACGCAATTTCTCCAAACCTCCCTCTCACCTCTCTCAAAAACTCCCCCCTCACCTTTCTCCCACCATTCACCCCCCTCACTCATCCTTCTCAAAGTTGCCCCCCATCTCATCCACAAAGCTGCCTCCTTCCACTGTCTTCGCACCGCAATCTCTTCACTCCACTTCCTCAAATCCTCAACTGCCTTCTTGTCCCCCCCTCTCCCCCAACACCACAGAGCCTTTTCTCCTCCTCATCCGGCCCCTTCTCCTCGATATTCTGCAATCCCCTGCACTTTCTCAACAACCCTTCTTACCTCCCCCCCCTCGTCCCTTGTCCTACCCTCCCCCTCCAACCCCCTGCACCCAAAGCCTCCTTCCCTCCCTCTTAATTAATAGTGTGTACCTCAAATATCTGTGGCTTTCACTCAAACCTTTCACATCTTTCCATACAGGTTGCCACTGACAAACCAGACATAATCTGCCTAACAGAAACTTTCTTCCCCCAAGACGTGTCTGACTTCCAAGTATCTCTCCCTGGTTACTCCCTCCTCTGGTATGACAGACCTGAGCCTCGTCCTGGTGGAGGAGTTGCTCTCTTCATCAAAGACTCTATTCCTCACTCTCCATGCACTGCCCTCACTCCCCACACCCCCAGGAATACCTCTGGCTATGGCTTCCCCTCCACTCCCACCTCATGTTTGTATGTACTGTACCGTCCATCTAACAGTGATGACTCCATCTACATCTCATTATCCAAAAACATGGACCAACGTCTCTTTTCATCCAAACTCTCTCTTCCTCATATGTGGCGACTTCAATTGTCATCATGCCAGTTGGCTAGGTGTGGGTACCTGTCTCACCTGTCATGGCACTTCAGCAAAAGCTTTCTGCGACTCATTGGGACCGACTCAGTAGGTCAACCTCCCGACCCGGATCTCAACCTATGGTACTCCATCTCTTCTGGATCTGATTTTGACAAATTTCCCCGACAATATCTGCTGCTCTTCCTCCGCTCCAATCGGTTCTTCTGACCACGTCCTTGTTAAAGTGGACATCTCTCTGGCTGTTATCAGAGAACCACCTCACCACCGTCGAGTCTGGCATTTCACTCAAGCCGACTGGCAGGGTCTCCAAGCAGCCATCAAACTTATAGACTAGTCTCCTATCGCGACTTTCTCCAACATCAACTCATCCTGGGAATTCTTTCAAAGAAACTTACTCTCCCTCATGCACAGATTTATCCCCTCTCTTCTTCAGTTGTACTACCCTTCCTCCCGCACTTGGTTTACTGAAACTTGTGTCGAGGCAGTTGACCTGAAACAACTTGCCTTTGCCTCATGGAAAGTAAACCCAACTGAGGGTAATAGTTCCTTCCAAAAAGCTCGGAACAAGTGTGTATCTCCCCTCAGGAGAGCCAGCAAACAACATCTTTCTAAGCTCAAGTCTGAACTTTCAAACCTCTCTCCGTCCTCAAAATCCTGGTGGCATCTAATCAAATCTGTTTCTGGTGTATGTTCCCCCTCCATTACCTCAAATGGCCGCACTGCTGATACCGCACGTGAAAAGGCTGAATGCCTAAACTCGGTGCTTGCAGATAAATCTTGTGTCCAAAACCCATCACTCTCTCTCTACCCACCTTACCCAGTCGCACCCAACTGTTCCTGGACTCTGTGTCCTTTTCTCCTGACAAGGTGGAGAGCTTGCTGTCAAACCTCAACTCAGATTCTGCAACCAGTCCAGACGGCATCAGCCCACATGTCCTAAAAACCTGCTTTTCTGCTCTTGCTCACCCTCTCTCTGTTCTATTCACCCTCATTTGATCACGGTCATCTGCCATCTGCTTGGAAATCAGCAAACATCACTGCCCTGCATAAAAAGGTGCAAAAACAGATCCCTGCAAATACAGACCAATCAGCCTTCTCCCAATCATCAGCAAGGTTATGGAATCCATCATCACTTCAGACAATGAATCCTTCCTCTTTTTCAATGGCTTGATTTCCGATCATCAATTTGGTTTCAGACCAGGTCACTCTATCCTGGATATGTTGCTTCTGCTCTCCCAACAATGGATGGAAGTTCTCAATGCCAGACAGGAAATCCGAGCCATATACCTGGACATATCACATGCTTTTGACATGCTCTGGCACCCTGCCATACTCACCAAACTCTCTTCCCATGGTATCCAAGGCCATCTCCACTCATGGCTCTCAGACTTCCTCTCCTGTCGCAGTCAACGTGTGGCCCTTAATGGAGTTCTTTCATCCCCTCTTCCTGTCCAGGCTGGAGGTCCTCAAGGTAGCGTTCTGAGCCCTGTTCTTTTTCTGTTTTTCATCAATGATCTCTCTGACTCTCTGGAAAATCCACTATATCTCTTCGCTGATGACTCCACCCTCTGCGGTACCATCGGTCATCCCTCAGACCGGCAAGCAGCAGCTTCTTTGCTCATTGCAGATCTGGATAAAATCACAAACTGGTCCAACACGTGGAACATGTCTTTCAATCCAGACAAATCTCACACTCTCACTATGTCTCTCCGAAAGGACCGTTTAGAACCCCCCCCCCCCCCATCCACTTTCTCAACAATCCTCAGGAAGATGTCTTTTCTTTCAAGCTTCTGGGTCTCACTATCTGCCATGACCTTTCCTGGGAAAGCCACATTTCAAACCTCTCCTCCAAAGCCAGTTGCCGACTGGAAAACCTCCGTCGTGCAAAGTCCTTCCTCGGCCCACCTGAGCTCCTGACCACTTACAAAGCTTTCATCCGCAGCCTGATGGAGGACTGCTCTCCCCTCTGGGCTGGTGCTCCTGCCTCCCACCTTTCTTGGCTTCACGCTGTGGAAACCAAGGCATTTCGGATCATTGGCATCTCCCGCAATGAGGCTGAGTCTTTAAGCCTCTCACTCTCTCACCACAGGCTGGTCGGTGGTCTTTCTGTCTTCTACCGTCTCCTATCCAGCCTCGCCCCCTCTGCTCTCCCTGCGATTTGTCCCCACCACATTTCCACAGGGCGCTCAAGGTCCGCCAAAAACCCCCTTCTGGTAAAACTACCAAAATCACAAATCACTGTTCACCTTCACTCTTTCATTCCTCTTTTTTCCCACCTTTGGAATAAACTACCTCACTCCATTCAATCCCATTCTTCCCTCCAGGCCTTCAAAACAGCTGTTCACCACCACCTCTTTTCATCCCTCATCCAAATCCTCAATCTTTTCTAACCCCTGATAATCCACCCAAGCCCACCTCCTTCAAATTCCTTGCTTTCCTTCCTGAAAGTCCCTGTAATGTCCATCTTGTATTCCCCATGTTCCCCGCCCCATCCCTCTTCCTTCCACAGATCGCCTAATGTCTCTGTTCGCCACTGTTTTGTCCTTCCCACTCCTGCCCCTCTTGTCTCATGCCCCCCTTGCTGTGCGTTGTGTGTTTGCTCTCACACAAGCCTCCACAAGGTATACAAAAAAAAAATGGCTCCCAAGCACAAGACCAGTGCCAGTGATGTGTCGACTGCTAAGAGGCAGAACAAAGTGATGAGCCTGAGCAACAAAGTAGAGCTGCTAGACCAGCTCTCAAGAGGAGAGAGTGTTGCCTTTTGGGCAGATTATATGGAGTAAACGACTCCACCGTTCGCTGCATACGGAAGAACAAGAAGGCGATCCAAGAAAGGGTTGTGGTGAGCGCTGTACTGGGCACCAAAGTGGTCACCCAGGTCCAGGATGTCCACATAGAAAGGATGGAGAAGGCTCTCAACATTTGGATGGAGGACAACTTGCAGAAGAACATGCCTTTAAGTGGACCTCTCATTCGCGCAAAGGCAATACATATTGTTACGAATCTACACCGCCCAGCGTGCGAGTGACCACGTTAACTAATAACGGCCGCTCGCCCACCAAACGGACAATTCAGTCGTGACTTTCTGGAACAACGCCAGAAACCAGTCACGGGTGGGTTTTTAATCCCACCACGGCCCAGTCCATATTCTACCCGCGCGAAATAGGGTCAATCGCCGAATATCGATATACCTAAGTACCCGCGCGGGTAACCTACCGAGGGACCGTACCTCGGCGTAGGCCTGCTTGGACACAAGCCGCTTAAGCGGTCCATTCCGTTCTGGGATAACCGAGCGGGTATCATCGCCAGATCTCGCCGGACCTGATTCTATTTATCGGTTATTTAAAAACCAACTAATATTCCGCAATACAGGATGGCATTTCAATGGGGGGAAAATGACGTGACGAACGGGTAACATTCACGCAAGCACATTTATTTACTTCACAGATGCACATATACAGCCAATCATGCAGTCAATGGAGGAAGGAGGCAAGACACGAGCAAGGTAATAACACGTATACAGTCACCAAAAGCAAAACACGCATGCAGTTGTTTTATGAAGACTGCGGGACGGGGGGGAAAAAAAAGGGGAAGGCGAAGCACTACAACCGTCTATGAGCAATTATGTACAGTCACTTAACAGGTTTTACTTACAAGACACAGCGCCACAACATGCATTCGAAAGCAAAACCCCAGGAGAAAGACCACCCCCATAGACAAGGGAGTCAGACTTGGCCCGTGGGCCTTTATAACGTGGAGCCGTGTAGACCGCAGAGGCTCCGCGAGGCCGCGCAGGTTACCTTCCTTGCTGGGCGACCAACGACGCTCCTTCCCCACGGCAGCTAGCGTAACCGCGGTCCGGCCCAGGTCTGGTGGTACGGGCCCCGGCCGGCAATGCCTGAGAGGAACGAACGGGCCTTTGCTCTCTTAGAGTTGATGCTCTGTAAGAACCCATCTGTTCCTCAGCGATGCTCAGACCGTTGCGAAGCCCGATCACCTCGGACCGTCTGGCTCTGGCGGGCAAGCTCTCTCCGGCTCGTACACATTCCGCAGCTCTGCGCGGCACAGCAGGCTTAGCCGCGCTCCCTGTTCGCGCTTCCTCCGTTCTCCTCAGCTTCTCCAGCTACTGCAGACTTCAGACTCGCCTCCAGACCCAACTCGACTCGACTCGTTAAACTGGTGCTCTGCGTGGCCTTTTATAGGGCTGGTGAGACGAGATCTGATCTCCGCCCTCTCACCTCTGACCTCTGCGTGGAAAGCGGACGTCACGGAAATCACCGACCCTCTGGATCCGATTCTCCGAGAGCGAGCCGACGTGTTTGAAATCATCACCCTTCGACCCCCACAGGCCCCGCCCCTCTCTCTCCTGTGATCCGTTTTCCGAGGCGAAGCTTCAACACAGACCGGACGTGGTAGAAATCACCAGACTTGCTCGATGAGCGAACCCCTGCGTGTGCCTGCAGCGATGCTGTTCGCTGGGGACTCGCCGCGGCTGGTGCAAAGATGGCGTCGTTTCGGAGACGAAGGTGAGACGATGTTTGTGGTGTGGAGATGTTGACGGTTGCTGGCGGAGTGGTGAGGATGGCGTGGTTGTTGAGAGGCAGGTGTGGTTGTGATTGTTGTGAAGCGGTTGATGAGAGTGATGTTGGTGGTTGGTCCAAAATAATGATAGTAAAGAAAAACGGCTAACTGAAGATCACAGCCCTGCGATACGAATAATTCCCATTAAACAATGGTGGGGAAATCTAACTGAACTCAGACTTATCGATCTAACTGAACTAGGGACCTTTATGGTGTTCTGCGAATTTCCACAGCCGTAACAATATGTACGCTTATCCGGTTGATGCGGGTGGCGCTATCAAGCATGATGCAGGTCCGAGTTATGGAGGTACGAGCGGCCCCGGTCCATTCCGAGCGAGCAGCGGATGGTTTGACTGCTTCAAGAAGCGCTGCAGTCTTCGCAATGTCAAACTGTCAGGTGAGTGTACCTCTGCAGACCATGAGGCGACTGAAACGTTCCCTGCTCAACTTGCGCAACTGATCGAGAAGGGGTACCTGCCAGAGCAGGTGTTCAACACTCATGAGACTGGCCTGTTTTGAAAAAAATGCCAACACAAACTTTTACGTCGAATTGCGAGGAGATAGTTCAAGACCGCAAAGAGCTGTGTATCTCTTCTCCTCTGAACAAACGCAAAAGGGGACTGTATGATGAAACCCATGATGCTGTACCATTCCCTGAACCCGTGCGGTCGCAAGGGCAAGAACAACACATGCTGCCCATGTTTTGGAGGGCCAATAAGAATGTGTAGGTAACAGCAGAAATTTTCATGGACTGGTTGCATAGCCGTTTCGTCCTTCAAGTGGAGAGGAACCTGGCAGAAAAAAAAAATAAACCTTGCATTCAAGGTTCCCCTGCTCGTCGATAACGCTCCTGGTCACCCCGGGGACCTGAAGGTGGCTCACCCAAATGTTGAGGTGATCTTCCTGCCGCCCAACACCACCTCCCTGATCCAGCCGCTCGACCAAGCGATAATGTCCACTTTCAAAACATATTATACCCGCCGCACCTTTTGCTGCATTTTGGACCCAGAGCTCACCGTCGGCAGTGTTGGAAAGAGTTCAACATAGCCCAATGCATCAGCGCAATCAAAGAGTCGCTGGACGAGGTGACAGCTCCACCATCAATGCCTGCTGGCAAAACCTATGGTCACAGGCAGTCAAGAACTTCAGAGGCTTTCCTACCAATACAGAGGAGAGGCATGGAATTGCTTGCTGGGTTGGAATGTCATGTGAGAGGGGAAGGCTTCGACAACATGGAGCCTGAGGAGTTGGATGACCTCATCTCCTCACATGCTGAGGAAGAGTTGGAGACCATTACCATTACCAAGGAGGAGGAGATGGTGGGCAGCAATGAGAAGGAAGAGGTGTCGAGGTCCAACCTCACAGTCAATTTGCTGGGAGAGATGCTGCAGGACATGCGGGCAATTGCTGACAGGCTGCAAGATGCCAATCTGGTCATAGAGCTTTACCTCAAGTTCAAGAGGAGGTTAGATGACGTGATGCTTCCGTACAAGGAGCAACATCAAAACCTGTGGCAATCTGCCAGGCAGCTCACGATCACACTTTTTTTTTCATCCTGGTCCGTCCACCTCAGGAGCATCAGCAATGGCCTGATCCTCTCTTCTCCTCCTCCTCCTCCTCCTCCTCCTCCTCCTGCCTCTCCTCCTCTCCTGCCTCTCCTCTCAGTGCAGGACTCATCAGCACCTTCACCTGCATCAGCTTCAGAGGAGTTCATTGAGTTCACGGGATTTTAATTCATTATCATTAGACAAGCTGTGTGTGTTTGTGTAAATAAACATTTAGAACGGTACCTGCTGTTATTGATTTTTTTTTTTTTTACTTTTCCGGTACGGTTGGTTAAGCACTTTTAATAAACTGTAATTGCATTCCTTCAATAATTATTGGAAGCGATACCTGGTGTTGTCATTTTTTTAATTTGTTAGCATTTTTACCTCCACCACTGAAGATGGAAGGTTACGTTTTCACCCCTGTCTGTCTGTTTGTTTGTGTGCCGGATATCTCAAAAAAGGTGTGGATGGATTTGGATGAAATTTGGTGGAGAGGTTGGGTGTGTGACAAGGACGAATTGATTCAATTTTGGTGAAGATCTGAATACGAGATATTTAATTTTTTAAGTGATTCTTCACCACGGAGAGATAGGGCCAAAAACGAGAGAGTACTGTATTGCATCATATTTCAAAAATGTATTTGGCCTGATATGTTCTCGTGGATCAGGCATTACGTGGCAGAGGGATGCGCTCTACCGAGTGCCCTTCTAGTTTCCACACTTCTAGTTTCCACTAACCCACAACTTCCAAGTGAAAAACAAATTCTACAAATTTCAGAAAATTAATTAAAAATACAAAACTAGAATATCGTGGTTGGATAAGTGTCCACCCTCCTTTATAATAGTGATTATAAATGAGCTCAGGTGTAACCGATCACCTTCAAAATCACACACCAAGTTAATTGGCCTTCACCTGTGTTAAACTGTAGTGATTCAGATAACTTCAGAATAAAATCAGCTGTTCCTGTAGGTTTCCTCTGCTGCGTCGTGCATTTCACAGCAAAGACTTAAGCATGAGCACCAAGGAGCTTTCAAAAGCCCTCCGGGATAAAGTTGTGGATAAAAAGACAATCTTGAGTGGCAGTCAGAGTCCCGACCTAAATTCATTCGAAAATCTGTGGCATGACTTGAAGATTGCTGTCCACCAATGCTCCCCATGCAACTTGACTGAGTTGAACAGTTTTTTTTTTACAGAAGAATGGGCAAATATTGCCCAATCAAGGTGTGCAAAGTTGGTAGAGACTTATCCCAACAGACTCACAGCTGTAATTGTTGTTAAAGGTGCTTATTAACTCAGGGGAGTGGACACTTATCCAACCAAGATATTCTAGTTTTGTATTTTTAATTAATTTCCTGAAATTTGTGGAATTTGTTTTTCACTTGGAAGTTATTGTTTACGATATGTAAATAAAGGATTTAAAAGTCTGATTTGATACAATTTAATTCCAGGCTATAAGGCAACAAAAGGTGAAAAATTTGAATGGGGGGGTGTAGACTTTCTACAAGCAATGTAAATATACAGTAAACTCTCCAATACCGCAAATTCGTGGGTTCTCATATCACAGGTTTCGACCAATCGCGGTTTTTGAGCTGAGTCGAGTCATGGTTTGTGTCCCGTGGGTGAATGATTACTTCCCATGACGAGCCTTTAGGCGGAGAAAGATAAAGTCATACGTCAAACAAATTGCAACAGAAACTAAACCTATTCCGTTATGAAGGACCCCCACAGATATTATATATATCCAAAATCTACTCGAATCTGCCAGGGACAAATGTTCTTTTTTTCCACTTCTTTCTTCCCCACGCAGAAACCAATGGAGTGGTATGATTTGCCTGGTATCCGTGCAGAACAATGGTGGATAACCATGGTAACAGAATTTGTTTACCAACACTTCAACTCAATTTTCGGTCAGCAATTGTCTATGCGAAGCGAATTCTTTACATCACGTACAGATTATAGTGTTGTAAGGTCATATAATGTAATGTAGCTGGTTATCATCCTTACCTTTTCAATCTTTGCTTGCGTGGGAATGAATTTTAATTATGATTATGATTTTTTTTCTTTAAAAATGGACGATTCTGAAATTTTCTAGTCGCTGTTTGTATTCCATGTCAGACCTCCATATTTCCAAATGAATATAATGAATGGTCACTTTTGACCCCCTTTAATATAATCTGCTCATTCCGATCATTGTTTTCCCAATTTTGAACGCTATTTTTATCGGATTTTTTTGATAAAAAATGTAGAAAAATATTCGATTTTTTTCACTAGGCGCTGGCTTGGATGATAAGCACTTACATTTATATGGCCTTGTAGTGCATCTGATTGGTAGACGGAACCGATCCGGTAATGGAGGGACGGGACTGTGCTGTGTGTGGAGTTAGGGTCGATAACGGAGACCAGATTGCCTTGTTAACAGAGAAAGGAGCTGATGGAATAAATACTGCTTCCGTCCTACGTGATTTGACCATCAATGTTCGACCAGGGGAGAAGGTACATGTTGCTTGTAGAAGTCGTTTCTGCAACAAAAAGCTCATCGAGCAGGACCGCCGTAAGCACCAGTCTGCAGGAAGTGCAATACACAGTCCAATGAAGCGAAGATCCCAGGCCCAATTCACTTTCATGAGTGACTGCTGCTTATGTGGAGGTGACATTTCGGTAAAGGACTTTAGATTGAACCTCGCATTCACTGTGAGAACCCGAGAGTTCCAGGAGGCTATATTGAAGGTGTGCGACGAAAGGAAAGACAGGTGGGCCACAACAGTCATGGGTAGGATATCATCGGCATGCGATCTGCACGCAGCCGATGCCGTATATCATCAAATTTGCAGTGTGAACTTCCGAACTGGAAAGCAAATCCTGATGAAGTTTTCGCATGAGGAAACGCCAGGAAAGCGATCAGGTAGGCCAAAAGATGTCCTCACCGAGAATGCTTTCTTAATTGTTTTAGACGAGATGATTGGTGATGATGTACAGTGGACAATTCCAGACATGTGCGCTCGCATGGGAGCAATATGTGAAACTCCATACAGCTGCCAATATATCAAACAGCATTTGACGGACACGCTCGGAGACGCAGTTACTATCTCAAATGTACATGGAAGAGCCAATGTGGTCACTTTCAATACAACTGTGTCGAAAATTTTGCAGAAATTTCATGGCACCCCCCGCTGTACTGGTGACACGGAATCTGAGAAATGCCGGATAATATCAGCGGCCGCAGCGATAATCAGGAGTGAGACAATCGAGAAGTGCAACATATACGACAAAGAGCACTATCCGGATCCTACAGATTTGGAGTCTGTGGATAAAATGCTGAAGTTTCTTCCGGATTCATTGAAGTTACTGTTGGATGAACTGATCTCTGTCAAGACAAAGGCTTTGAAGACGGCGCATTAGGACAGTGCTTGGTACAAGGTATCCGACCGAGAGCGGCATTGGCACCATTTCAAGTTGGATTAGCAGTTCAATTGCATCATTATTTCGGGTCTAAATTCTTGATTGACACACTGTATAGCCATGGGTTTTGCTCTTCGTACGCTGAAGCATTAAAGTTCGAATCGTGTGCAGCAGCTCAAGTTCCATTTACAATGGACATAGAAAATGATGCAGTGCGTTCCTGAGGCCGAGGTCACATTTGCCACGGTGGCCGTGGGGTCTCCAAAATCTACGGCCACCAGCAATTATACGGCGGCCGCAGTATTTCCACGGTCACACAATGAAGCAGTCACGTATGTTTTTATTTTTCGGGGAGCCGCATGGGGTATTTAGAAATTGTGGAGACCGAAAACGTGGGGGTGCTGTACAGTCTTTGATTTGATGTCGCACGGTGACCTTAGGGCGTTCCTGCGGTGGCCATAGAATTTTCAAGGCAGACGCAAGGTAGCCTCAAGGTGCCCGCAAGGCAACCGCAGGGGGCCCCTAAGGCGAACGTGTGGCCAGACGGACAGTAACGAGTGGGTTCTTGTTTTTTTACCAGTTCTTTTGTTTCGGCTTGTCGAATTGCTACTATACGGCGAACGTAGAAATGAAAAAAGTTATAACTCCGCGCTGTAATTCCACGGCGACCCTACGGCCTGTAAAATATAGCCATACGGCGTAGGGCCACCCCGAGGCCACCTCAGAAACTCTGCGGCCGCCGCACGTTTCTGTCAATTCAGAGGGCGTACGGCCGCCGTATAGCAAATGTGACTTCGGCCTTAATGAGTGGGAACATACATTTTTCACGATCATTATACACGCGAGTCCTCTGAAAAATTTATCATTTTCTTCTTCCTCTCATATCAATGACGTCACTGATGACGTCATCCTTGTCCGTAATCTGGCACATACTGACGTCATATACATATTATTATTTCAAGAGTGCCGGCTTCCACATATTATCCTCATCGTCTCGTGATAAAATCTCCTCATTTTTCTATGCGTATACGGTCAGGAAAACGTGGTAAATGAAAACAAATTTAAGTTTTTCGGCCACAATCTGGTAGATGGCGGCCATTTTGAAATTATGTTAATTAGGTAATTTGTCCCCGGCAGATTCGAGTAGATTTTGGGTATTATTATTATTATGATTCCCGAAGGGTGTTCTACTCGTTACAGCAGTTTTCATTTATGTTGCAATTTGTTTGACGTTGGCCTCGTTTTTCAGTTATTCGCACCCGCCGACTTGTGGTGTTTCTTGAGCACCATTTCTGATGAGCCCGAACATAAAACGATGAACATTGTTAGTTGTACCGAAAGGCGGTGAAAGGTTACGACATCGAGCCGAAATATCGAGTTGTTAGATCGGTTTCCAACTCTTTATTCGAACCTTATTGCCAAACCCTTAATTTCTGATACCTGGATTCGAACCCCTCATTCTCAAACACACATTGTCATGCGCAACTCATGAAACAAATCGAGGTGAAGGGATGCTTGACGGAGCAGATTTTTAACATCGACGACACGAGATTATTCTGGAAGACGATGCCGTACCTCGTACCTTGACTTGCTCTCCGAGCAGGGAAGATCGTGGCTCAAGGTCAGGTGATTTAAGGATCGTTTTACCTGCTCATTTTTGCGCGTCAAATTTAATTGAGTAAAATCTGAAAAAAAGAAGAAAGAAGAAGAAGAAGAAGATAAAGGAAGAAGAAGAATATAAAGGAAGAAGAAGTAGAAGATGAGAGAAGAAGAAGAAGATAAAGGAAGAAGAAGTAGAAGATGAGAGAAGAAGAAGAAGATAAAGGAAGAAGAAGTAGAAGATGAGAGAAGAAGAAGAAGATAAAGGAAGAAGAAGAAGAAGATAAAGGAAGAAGAAGAAGAAGAAGAAGATAAAGGAAGAAGAAGAAGAAGATGAGAAAGAAGAAGAAGATAGAGGAAGATATTAGAAATAAGGGGAGAAGATGAAGGAAAAGGAAGAAGAAGAAGAACTGAGAGGTTGAAACCTTTCGAGCTTGAGAGGGTTATGGACTCTGTTCGGGGCTTGATCGATTATTATTGTTCGCACAAACGTGAGTCTCACCTCGTCCTTCTCTCCTCTCATCCTTCCCTCTTTGAGTCCTTCCATCTGTCATTCCTTTGGTCTCGCTTTCTCGCTCATCTTCCTTCTTTCACTCTCCGCGCTTTGCCGATTCATTTCTCGTCGCACCATTCGTCTTCGTCATTCATTCTTTCTTTCTTTCCTGCATCTTCCATTCCATCCTTTCACGCTCTTCCTTATTTCTTTGCCTTCCGCCCTCGCACACTTTCGATTTCAAGTTCCCACATCCGATAGCTCCGTCGCTGGACCCTCTGCCTCATCTCCGGTGCCTCCTGTCCCACCAGGAGACACATTAAATACGTGCCGCCAGTGACGTCACTGCTCCACGGGCAAACACTGGTGACGAGGCTGTGCGAGGAGCAGGAGGGGAGTGAGCGCAGATGGTCCCGGTCCATTGGATGAAAAGTGATTATTTTAGAGGTTTAACCTTGAGTTGGTACGAGCCTGGTGTGGCTCAGTGGTTAAGGTGGTGGCTTGGGATCCTTGGGGTCCTGAGTTCGAGAGTTCGAGCCCCGCTGGCTGCTGAGTTAGCATCAGGGTGGTTGACTCAGCCTGTCCTTCCAAAGGTCGGTGAAATGAGCACCAAGCACCAGTATCCTGGTAATCATCCCTGCAGGGTCGAAGGTGACTAAAGGGTTGGTGTCAGGAAGGGCATCCGGCCGTAAAAACGTTGCCACAAGAAGGGGTACCATGATTGGAGCCACAAAAAGCTGACCCCCTGCTCAAGGATAAAGGCTTTCAAATGGTGAAATGGTGATGAATCTTGAGTTGGCCTTTGACCTTTTAATTTTAAAAATCATTGGTTTCCCAATTCAGTGATGCACTGTGCAATTGCTGTTTAATTGTGAAGTCAATCGTATGAAAAATGACGATTTTAGAAATTTAACCTCAAGATGACCTTCGACCTCAAAATCAATAGGCTTTTCAGTTGAGACTACCTCTTCAGCTTGGTAAAGTTTCTTGATGATCAGTTTAAAATTGTGACCTGTTGGTGATTGACAAACAGACAGAAAACAACAAGATCGACTGACCAATATATTTTACAAAAAACAAGGAATTCGTGGGGCTTTAAACAATGAATGGTAATTTGGCGTGCGCTTCTAAAGCCTCGGCTTTGGCGAAGGTTCCGGAACATTGGTGTTATTCACACATGCTGAGAAGCCATGGCAGTAAAACAACACACGCCCGACGTGATGACGGCAGTCACAGCACACGTCATCACACGATGAAGTTGCTATTATTCCAACAGGTTGAGAGGGGGCGCGAGCTACCCGACCCAATAACCCCGGCATGGAAGGCGCTATTCTTAACATACATTACGGAAATAACTACTCTAAGAGTCTACGTGCTGTGTATGTTTCAATTTCGGCGTACGGTTTATAAAGCCGGAACAATATCCTTTCATCCTTACATTCACCAGATTCTCTCAGCGAGGGGGTCTCATGAGTGGAGGAGGCCAATGAGCTGACCACGTGCCTCGTGGTTGCAGCAGGTTGACCGGCATCTCAAGAAGATGGGGATGGGCCTGGCATCTGCCTGGGGGGTGGCCAGATGGAGGCCCCTGGAGTACCGGTAGAAAGTGGACGCAGTGACGCGCTGTTCTGGCACATGCTCCCATACCTGACCTGACCTGACCTTACATTCTGGACTTGAGCCATTTCTCATATGCCACCACACACAAACTGGGCGCAAGAGTCCTCGGGTGTGGGTTTTACATGCACGCGGTAGAAAGCAATCAATCCTGTCATGCACTAACCGGCTACGAGAACCTCCAGATGCGAGTTTGTGCGCAAATGGCAGGAAGCGAGGTACCATCTCAAAGTGACAGGCACGTCGGACCTCCCCCTTTCCTGAAAGCTTTGTGGGTCAGCCAATGATGAGCTGTTGTTGAGCAGAACAGCAGGCAGCGAGCACCACTGGGGAAGGGGAAGACGAAGAGCTATAAATATCCGATACAGCACAGAAGTATGGATTGTTTTTGTTTGTGGGCATTGTTTGCATGGGTGTCTCTGTGTATGCTTCAACATCTCGCTGTGTATGTCGCTTGATATATGTCGCCACTGTGTATGTCGCCGTGTGTGTGTGTGGTTTGCTTTCTTCTTTTTTTTGTTTTCGCTTCGCTTTGCTTTACCTCGCCCGTTCCGCTTCGCCTCACTCGTTTTTTTGCTTCACATCACTCTCTCCTTCAATGCCTTTCCATTATGTTTCATGTCTTTCTCGTCTTCATACACCCACGCACGCTTTTCACCTCACGCCTGACACATCCTCGCTTCGACCCGGTTTCCTCACCGACAGTCATTCTCACATCACCGACTGCCACTTACGATTGCATGCAGCCATCCATATCATCGGGCGCTCTGAGGGAGTGGCAGTGGAATGGAGGAGGGAGCGTGAGTATGTTAATCTAAGGACCATCAGGCCAGGCCATTGAGCAGCAACTCAGGTGTGTTGGAGCCACAACACCACCCCAATTACTTCTTTCTCACCTCTACCTCTTCTCACCCCTCTTCCCGCAATTCATCTTATTTATTCGGGTGTCTGGATCCATTTTGTGTGGAAGTGTTCAGTGATTGTTGTAAGAATTCCAAGAGCGGGTATGTTGTGTAGAGGTAATGGGAATGTTATACGTGTTGTGAATACTTCCTGTAAATACTTGCTCGCCTGCCACTACAAATACAAGCTTGACACTTCCTTGACTTGTCCTGTCCTGCTTGGATCACGACATAGCATGCCTGAGGGCCATTGGCCCCGATAGACAATGTGGTGCGGCTCGTAATGCTGGTTCGCTTGGCCAATTAACATCCATAGCACAGCCACTGGCACGGTTCCCTTACTGGTTCAGTCAGCTCATATATATGGTAAACCGACTCTGGGCATGAAGATCCGGTCAGAGGTGAGTGTTGTAGATGGCGTCCATGGTCTTTTTAGAGATGCCTCAGACTCTCAGAGTTATCTGAGAGCAGTGAGGTCCCTGTCACAATATGCACGACATAGCCAAAAGAATGTGGACACCTGCTCGTCCAACATCTCATTCCAATATCATGGGTATAAATATGGAGTTGGTCCTGCTTTGCTGCTATAACAGCCTCCACTCTTCTGGGAAGGCTTTCCACTCGATGTTGGAACATTGCTGCAGGGATTTGCTTCCATTCAGCCACAAAAGCATTAGTGAGGTTGGGCAGTGATGTTGGGCAATTAGGTCTGGTTCACAGTCGGCGTTCCAATTCATCCCAAAGGTGTTCTACAGGGATGAGGTCAGGGCTCTGTGCAGGCCAGTCAAGTTCTTCAACACCAATCTCATCAAACCATTTCTGTGTGGACCTCGCTTTGTGCACGGGGGCATTGTCATGCTGAAACAGGAAAGGGCCTTCCTCAAACTTTTGCCACAAAGTTGGAGGAACAGAATCATCTAGAATGTAATTGTATGCTGTAGCGTTAAGATTTCCCTTCACTGGAACTAAGGCGCCTAGCCCGGACCATGAAAAACAGCCCCAGACCATTATTCCTCCTACACCAAACTTTACAGTTGGCACCATGCATTTGGGCAGGCAGCGTTCTCCTGGCTTCCGCCAAACCCAGATTCGTCCGTCACACTGCCAGATGGTGAATCGTGATTCATCACTCCAGAGAACGCGTTTCCACTGCTCCAGAGTCCAATGGCGGTGAGCTTTACACCACTTCAGCCGACGCTTGGCATTGCGCATGGTGATCTTGGGCTTGTGTGCTGCTGCTCGGCCATGGAAACCCATTTCACGAAGCTCTCGACGAACAGTGCTTGTGCTGATGTTCCAGTCAGTTTGGAACTTGGTAGTGTGTGTTGCAACGGATGACAGATGATTTTTCCATGCTACGCACTTCAGCACTCGGCGGTCACATTCTGTGAGCCTGTGCGGCCTACCACTTCACAGCTGAGCTGTTGTTGCTCCGAGACATTTCCACTTCACAATAACAGCATTTACAGTTGACCGGCGCAGCTCTAGCAGGGCAGAAATTTGACGAACGGTTTTGTTGGAAAGGTGGCATCCTATGACGGTGCCACGGTGAAAGTCACTGAGCAATTCAGTACGGCCTATTCTCGTGCCAATGTTTGTCTATGGAGATTGTATGGCTGTGTGCTTCGTTTTATACACCTGTCAGCTATGGGTGTGACTGAAATAGCTGAATCCATGAATCAGAAGGGGTGTCCGCATACTTTTGGCCATGCAGTGTACGTATATATACTATTTTTTGTTTGTTTCATCAATATCAAGCTCATGGAGAAGCTTGTACATAAATCACAAGCAAGACAAAAGCATTAGGAGACATCAATATACTTTCACATGAATTACAAGGACATTCGTAGACATTATATAAACACAAATGGTATGTGGGATTTAAACTTGGGTTACCTCCATCATTCGCTGGGGATTCGGATGGAAATGCCGTCAGGCTTACCACGTTATTGTCACCTTTGCATGGGGTCAGTTTCCTGTTTCCACTGGACCTCTTGAAAAGGGAAAATCTTTTCGACTCATCAAATTGCAACCAATATGTTGTAAATTTTGCCATCTTGCTCAACCTGTAGGAGGAAATACCTTTTTTCAGCAGAAAGTACCACTACCTGCAAGGACTCCTGCAGCTGATTTTTTTTTCTTTTTTTTCTTTCGTTGAGGTTCGATAAAAGCGAGACATAAACCTGCTGAACTACCCCAAAAAATCTTTAGCACATCTAATCAATGAAAAGGAGATGTTTTCAGTTGAAGGAGGCAGGCTGAGCATTGTCAGGGAAAGTACATGATGCAGATTAAACCAAAAGGAGAGCCGGAATACACTCATTGATCCAAGGCATATATTCAAAAGTAAAACTTAATGACAGGTGAAATGTTGCAGGTCTCACTTGATTTAAAATGCAATTACAAAGGAACATATGTTATAATTCATGAGTGTCCGGCTTTAAATAAGGGCCCAAGGTCAGCTTTGTTTATAGCAGGGAACAAATCACACGCAGCATTGGTTAACACCTCCATTTCCCGTGACATTGTCGCCACAACAGGAACAAAAACATCTGGTAAATGAATTTGGTCTGAAGATCATTCCTGGGCTGTTTATCAAGGTAAATCGGCATGCCGTCGTCGGTGTCACGTTTGTTCTGCCCGCCTGCTGCTGTTATTATTATTTAAAGCATTTCTGGAAACGCAATAATGCCCTTCCATGAACCACGCAGGGACTGGCAATTAACATAGTTGTATGAAGACATCATCAAAACTGCATATGCCATTGATTATATTTTACCAAAGCATACTTTATACTGTGGTTCAGAGTGGTCACCATATCAAGAGGGAAACGGTGATCATCAGTGTTTTTAATAGTATTGTGATTTTACGGTAACAGGCTATAAGTATACATGGCCACCATTTTGGCAGTCGCTGCTTTGCATTGTTCCCTGTGGAGTCTATCTTCTCCGTGCGTTGATGATTCATCTTCGGTAAACGTTTCTTCCATTTTAATTCAACTTCCCATGGGTGGTTAATCCACTCATTATGTTATAATGATACACGAGGTTGTAAATTATATTCGGTGACCACCTTGCCTTCTTTCTTCTTTTTATTCAGCTTACTTTTACGTGCCACGTGTCACAGGTCTACAAGAGCTTGGCATTGCTGCTGCTGTTGCTGCTGTTGTTAAGGGTCGATTTTTGAAATGTGCACCCATTGGTCGGACAGTTGCCGGACCACACCCACATGTGTCGTTTGACTCCACCCACCATAGCACCCAAACAAAATTATATGGCCGCCATCTTGGTTTTCTGGTGGGCCGAACACATTTGAGGCCTGTACACCTCTGCTGATTATACACTGTCCGGCTTTTTGTTGGAGCCAAGGTGGAATCAAGCGATGTTGGTAGATGACAAAGATCCCATGGTGTCATTCGCGAAGAGGAGGCAAGCTATCGCCGGCACCATGGAACAAATTACAAATTCCTGCCCCAACCTACAGAGGGAATTGCATCAGCGGCTCAGCCACGCCCTCAGCCAATGATACTACCCCACAGCCTTGCGCTGCATACCAACGAAGTGGGAGACTCTTTAGTCTGTCCTCCTTTGGCTGCCTCCCATCTGCCAGGAAGTCAACAAACGTCACTCGCATTCACAAGTATGGTGAAAAAAAAAATCTAGATCCTCTCAACTATCGGCGATCAAGTTAATTACTTCCAATTACAAGCAAAGTTATGGGATCCATCTGCTGCTGACTTCGCCTTTCCTCTTTTCAAATGGTCTAATCTCTGACCATCAATTTTTATTCTATTCCAGTTAGCAGATGCCCTTAATCATAACTTAATCACAACCATCCTCCAAGGTATCTCTGAGGCTTTCAACACAATCTGGCAATCTGCTCTGCATTCCTCTCGACATGTTGCTATCAATGAAACTCTCCCATCCTCTCCCACTGGAAGTGTCCTTTTGCTGTTGATGTCACATTGAGCCAAACAGAACCCCCATCACAGGAAAACAGCAACCGTGTCAATCTCTGCTAATCTGGAATTGATTTCATTCTGGTCCGACAAATGGAGCATGTCGTTCAATCCTTTTCAAATCTCAGCCTCATTCTATCGCTATGGAATGATCATCAAACAAACCCACCTATTTCCTTGGTCATCCACTGGAAGAGGTTCGGTCTCTTGAACTTCTCGGCCTCCCCATCAGTCATGACCTTTCCTGGGCTGACCACATAGCATAACTGGCCTTCAAAGCCAGCCACCAGCTGGACATCATCCGTCGATCCAAGTCTTCCCTTGGAAAATCAGAGCTACTTGCAGTCTGCAAGGCCTTTGTCCATAGCTCAATGGAGTACTGCTGTATATTATGGGTAGGCACCCCAGCATCACCTCTGTCTTTCCTGGATTCTGTGGAATCTAATGGTCTCAAAATTAATGTGATCTCCTTTAATGAGGCTGAAGCATAAGATCTGTTACTCTCATATTGCAGGCAGCTCGGCGATATCTGTTTTCTATCTTCCATTATGGTTGACTCAGCCTGTCATCCTTCCGAGGTCGGCAAAATGAGCACCAGTGTACTGGTAAGGGGGACACTGCATCAGCGGCATAGCCGCGTCCCAACCAATGATGCAACCAGCAACCACAAGGAGAGAGAGAGAGAGATAGAGATAGAGATAGAGATAGAGATAGAGATAGAGATAGAGATAGATCTTCCATTCTCCAATATTTCCACTTCTGTTCTCATTCCTCCGATCTTCCCCAGCAATTTCCAGTGACCCCCTGCTCATCTCAACTCTTTCATTTCTCACTTCTCCTATTTATAGACCCATTTTCATTGGCTGTTCTGTCTCTCTTCCCTCCATGGCTTCAAGCAAACAGTGCACTGTCATCTTTTGGCATCCCCAGTTCTGACCCATGATCTTTATTACTCCCATTAATCAACCGTTTTACTTGCTCCTTTCAGTTTCCTTCCTTCCGCCCTCTCTTTTCCCGTTCAATAATTCCCTGATATTTGTCCCACTGTCAGTTCTCCCTTGCTCTTCCATGATCCTCACTCCTAAAGAGAAAAAAAGGGACACAAAATGGGGACTAACCAGGACAAGCCCTCATGGGATTGAACAATCTACATAAGGTGGGATACAGCAGCAGAACAGTACTAGTATTCATTGTTCAGCCATTACCATGGCAACAGGAGCTCACACAAGTTGGCTCAATTTTTCTGGAAACTCTTTTGGAACTATATTTGAATTTGTAAAATAAATTTCAACAGGAGGTATGTGTTGCCAATGCTATCTCCTGCCAACAGGATGGTGCAGAGGTAGCACACTTACTTCTGAGCTGTCTAATCTGGGTTCGATTCCTGACCCGACGACATACCGTTTCTGAATTCCTGTCCAAATCAGCTGAAATTGATCATTGCACATTATTTACCTCTATAATGATAATGCAATTTAAAAATGTAAATATTACCTTACATGGTGTTAGTGTGCCAGCTGGTGGTACTGTATGTTGTAGTTCATTCTTAAATTATGGACTTTTCCACTCATCCTGCACTAACTGCCAGCCAAAGGGTAGTGGGGGAGAGGTACATTTGGACAGGTATGTATTTGCATATCTTGTCCCTATGTCGGGTTTAAAGGTTGAATGAAAGCAGGTCCAAGGGAGGAGCATACAGGGAGACATTTCCAGGGATGCTCCAATTACAATTCTCACTTGGACATGAAGAGATTTGGGGAAACCCTGGGGCGGTTGAGCAGTCAGGGTATTGCAGCAGCACAATCACAACAGAGTCGAGAGGAGAGGGGGAATATAGCTTTTGGAGTTGGTTCGTGTAGCGGTTGTGGGCAGAACAGCACGAACACATTATTGATGTAATCAGTTTTGGCGACACTTCCATCTCCTTACCTCTGCCACAGAATGTGGATGGAGGTTATGTTTTCACCCCTCTCTGTTTGTCTGTGAGCAGGATAAGTCAAAACATAATGGAAAGATTCGGATGAAACTTGGTGGACAGGTTGGTTGTGTGACAAGGACGCATTGATTCAGTTTTGGTGAAGGTCCGGATCCGGATCCTGACATGAGAAGTTTTTTTAAACGATTCTTCACCATTGAGAGTTGGGGTGAAAACGATATGCAATACAGCACGGTATTTCAAATTGTGGGTGGATTATGACAAAACTTGGTGGATGTGTCGGTTAGGTGACAAGAACAAGCCAATCCGATCTTGGTTCAGGTCCGAATTCAGACCCGGCCGATCAATGGGATACAAAAAGTAAACTGTTCAGTTTGGCGGAGGAATGCCATTCTAGTTTCAAGATGTGGTTCGACTGTGCTGTTTTCACATTTGTGATACTCTCTCAAGGCCCTCTCACTTTAACCCATTAGAGCCAATCTGTGAGTTTTGACTGCGTCAGGATCCTTCACTGTTCCTGCAAGACCATACCACCACGGTGGTACATTGGGTGCCTTGGCGACTACAGGTCTCATCCGTCTGTTCCTACTCTGCCACCCTGCATGCTATCGACATCCCCATGGCACTTCCACTTCACCAAGCGGTGATCATTCACTACCTCCAGCCATGTAAGCTGCCGTGGTTGAAACCAGTCATCTCTCCTCTGATGTGGTCCTCCCAGCTATCGTTCCTCATGTCCTGCTATCAGCACCCTTCCAATTGGTTCTGCCTTAAGTCTCCTTCTTCAATCAATCCATCCCCATTTGACTTTGTACTTGTGCTTTAGCTCCCCCTGCCGACGCATAGTATGAAACAGCGACTACCTTTGATCATTCCATTCGGAATCTTTGGTTTGATTGACGTCATTTTGTTTGTTCTTGTATGTCTATAATGATTAATTAGTTAATAATCAAGGTCGTGGAACTCATTCGCTTCTGCAGAGCAACGAGGCGTTACATTAAGCCAGTTAGAAGATTAAGGGAATGAGTTTCCCCTTTCACCCGAACATCCATCTGAGCTCGTATTTATGAGCTCCTTCTTCTTCCAGGTTGTGGCAAACTTCCAATCTAAGAAATGTAACAAAAAGGTGGGATAGTACATCATGCGAAGAAGTAACAAATTTCATCAGCGGCCCATGGGATTTCTCAGCCCCAGAACTTAGACCTAAATCCTTGGGTTATATGCAGTGCCTGTGATCAAATGTACTTTCTTGCTTCTTGCAAAATTGGCGCAGTAGTATTCGGTATAAATTCTGAGTTGGCCCATGGCTGTGTTTGTTTCTTCTTTGGGAAAAAAACAGAAAGACAACTTGTGAGCTCCTTGGTGGTCGAGTGGATAAATCCTTGTTGGATTGCCACATGTGTGGGTTTGCTTCCTCAGGACATACAGAGCGTGGGTGTTTAAATGAATCGTCAGGCCCAGCCAGCCAGTTTGTTAAATGTTGTGCCAATCTGACATACTCTATGAGCCACCACCCACAACTAATGGGATATGTTGTAAGCTGATGATGCATAACCTTCATCTAGTTTGGAAAGAAAATCATTTGCTGGTTAAACCCAAAGTGGGAAGGTTCTAGAGGAGACAGACATTGTCAATGCTTCGAGGTTGGAGCCACCTTTGCCTTTCATATGTAGCATAGGGCTGTGGGTAGAATCGTTTGCTGGAGGCGTAACTGTGTTACTGATGCAGTGCCTCCTGCAGGTCAAAGAAAGAATTTCGAATTTGCCCAGGCCAGGTGCTGATGACAGCTCACCTACAGGAGAGGAGGAAGATATTGGGACCATACTCTGTGCAGAACGTTGGTGCTGCCTAAGCAGTCTCCGTGGCTATTTGGCACAATCCTGGATGAGTCTCCACTCCGACACAGGATACCAGCAAGCTGGCACTCATTTTGCTGACCTCGGAAGGATGACAGGCAGAGTCAACCCCACCTGGTATTAATTCAACAGCCGAGAGGGATCCCAAGCCCACCACCCTAACCATCAAGCCAAAACCAGGCATACATCCATTTTCAGTTCTCTTACTTTATTACACATTTTACAACATATGACAAATTTTAGTGTCCAGTGGATCTGTTTGCGCTCCACTATTGTCATTACCGAGAATAATTTTGCCACCCTGTATTATTCACAAAGAACACTAACACGTTTGACACAACACAAACTAATGCCGATAGATGGGACACCCAGTTTAACGTTCATTCAAGGGGCAACATATATATTGATGAATCATCCTGCCTGCGAAACACTGGGATGGCAGTTTATAACTGGGTTGGGATTCAAACTCAGGCAACATAGTTCAGAGGTTAGTGTGTGTACCTCTCTCTCGGCCATCCTGCTAGCCCTTTACAGAGCCTACACAGCCTGGTCTCGGAATCTTTTCACGTTTTAACATCAGTAGGTGCTTTTGAAGATATAACAAGAAGCATCAATTCGTCTATCCTGTGACGGATTTCGGAGACCCCTGGGGTAGCGCATACCAAAGCACATAAAGACCATCCATCAATGGGGACCATACTCTGTGTGGAGCATTGGTGCTGCCTACACAATCTCCTTGGCTATTGGACACAATCCTGGACAGGTCGCCACTCCGAAACAGTATACCACCAAGCTGGCACTCATTTTGCCGACCTCGGAAGGATGACAGGCAGAGTCAACCCCACCTGGTATTAATTCAACAGCTGGGTGGGGTTTGAACTCAGGGTCCTAGGATCCCAAGCCCACCACACTAACCATTAAGCCAACACCAGGCATACGTAAAGACCATGGTGTAGTTATATCATAGTATTTGGTGTGACTAAACTTTGGCACCCAGCGTTCAGTATGGGAAGAGGAACATGCGTTGTGCTTGTCATAGCATCAGCCCCATTGTCATCCTCTCTCTCCATCTCTAAAAACACATCCAACAAGCATTACAACACGTTTTACACAACTCCACAACAGAAAACCGATGGCTCAATGCCACAAACCAATAACCTCACACCGAGAGAAAGCCACGGCAACAATCTCACCAAGGATAAGTAGCCCCGGGCACGACAACAAAGGACAGGCAGATCCGGCCACAAAAGCACACTTAGCGGTGCAGAGAGGTAAGTGGCAGCAAAAACGATAAGCAGACCCGGCCACGAAATGGTGACGAAAGGATGCTTGGCGGCACGGAGAGGAAAGCCACGGCAACTAAGGATAAGCAAACCCGGCCACAAAAAGACAGCGAACAAAGAGCCACCAAGTGGCACAGTACCAAGCCTCAACACTGACCGTGCTACCAAATCCCGAACAACCAATGAGCATCGCCGGATCGCACAGGCCACTAATGTGGGGAGTGGCTGGATCATGGGGCGATCAGACATGGTGGAGGTTCCTTCGCGACTTGTAAATAGCTGACTTCGAGTTTGGAACAGTCCACCATGTCTGGGAGCTGAGCATGAGGTCGAAGGAGCCTGGAGGGAGACCTGGAGTGAATGAGAACCAGCCCAAAGTAGAGGGGCTGATCGAGAAAGAGGTTTTCAGACTTTTATCCTTCTCAAACTATCTCACCCTTATTCTCTTTGGACGTAGAACATTAATGAAAGTGCCAGCGGCTCTTTTCAGGGCCGAACTGACATTTATAGACCTCATAATTCCCACAATTCCATCTGCCACCCTCGCAATTCACCCTCCACATTTCTCCACACCAAACCACACATCACCCTTGTCCCCCCTCTCACCCCACACCTCCACCCATTCATTCGCCCATTCAACCGGTAAGAGCAGGGTCTATCCCACACCCAATCACTCTCACTTTGCGTATCTTCTCGCTCATCTTTTTCCCGGAATGGGAGTGGTCCTTGTGTTATTTGTACTCGGTTGACTGATTAAGTGGTTTATGTACATAGATGAGGGCTTTTGTATTTGTGACACTGACTTGTAAATATGTACTTTGTGAGATTATAACCCCTTTCAAACTGTCCGATTGTCGGTTTCTCTTGATTAGATATAGTGTGCTGCAGTCAGGGGGATCTCCTGAACTGTTCCATTGTGGATAGTCGGTAGCCGATGCATAAACCTACGATAATGCTCGGCCGTATCCTGGAATCGGTTATGCTTTGGGAAGCACAGTTTCCCATCTGGGGTGTTTAATTTACTGGTAAGGTGAAGCAGGATTTAGACACTGGACCCAAATTAAATTAAGCTTCTCAGACAGCATCTGTGGTTGCTTAGTGACCTGTCACACTGCAAAGTTATCTGCAGGCTGGTGGCTTCAGGAGCTCTATCGGAGAAATAAATTGTAAGAACTCCCCTTATAATCCACTCCGAGGTGAATCCGTAACAATACGAACATTAAAGTGATTTAAACTTAGCATCTCACACTACTGCCTTAGGAATATTGCGCACACTTCAAAAGTGAAAGCTTTCCTCCTCCTTCTCCTCCTTCATATGCAGCACATAGCTGTGGGTAGCATTACTGGCTGAGGGCACAGGTGTGCTGCTGATGCAGTGTCCCTATTGCCCTACATTGGTATTCATTTTGCCGACCTCAGAAGTATAACAGGCTGAGTCAACCCCAACTGGTGCTAATTCAACAGCTGACAGGGGCTCAAACTCAGGACCCTAAGATCCCAAGCCAGCCACCTTACCTGTTAAGCCAACAGCAGGCTTCACTTTAACTCAGAAGGTTCAATAGCAACAGCAACAGGATATCTGAGATCACAAAGCGATCAATAGGGGTAAGCCTCCCCCGAGCAGGAGAGGCTTACAATTATCGATCGCCCATGACTTACCCTTGGTCCGCAATCCAATGATGGCAATATTTTATTCGGACCACCATATGACCTTGACCGTCAATATTTAGGGATAGAGTGTAGATTAAGAAAATGTGTCCCCATCGACAATCAATCCATAAAACTCAACATCATGAAAACCGGAAGAGTTATTAAAGTTATGATCAAAAATGTGTCAATTAATTAGGTGTAAAATGTTAGTGTAAAAATGATCACAAATGTGTCAATTAATTTTTTTAAGTTAATTTTTGTTAATTAGGTCACAATATGAAAAAGGAGGTCAAGGATCCGAATTAAATAATCGGTGCACAAATTCAGTGTAGATCTACGATTATGATGCAAAAACATATTTGAAGGCCAAGCGGTCTTTGAGATTCCGTGTTGGCAAAATTGAGCAATGACAAAAAGTGTTTTTTTTTTCAGATCGCCATTTGACCTTGACCTTTAACTCGGAGGGGTGCGATGTAAATTAAGCATAAATGTGACTTTCTCCAGGCTATCTTGAGAGGGTAACTTTGTTCCGATTGGGCAAACCTTAGGTGAGTTGCGGTGAAAAATGTTGAAATGTCGATAATTACGTCATGACCATAAAATTAGGTCAAGATCAAAAAAGTTATGTCAACCCCGCATACTTTGTATGCAACCATTATTGATGCAAAATTTAATTCAAAAAGTCCTAGCCAGCTCCGAGATACAGCGAAGACATTGGCAGAAAAAAATGGAGAAAAACGTAAATGATGGTTTGTTATTCCTCGGGGTGTAAGAACTTGTCCTCTAACCCGGAGGGGAATGATGTAAATAAAACGTAAATGTTGTTCTTGGCTTCTGGACTTGCTCTAGGCTATCGAGTGAGGATGATCTCGTTCTGATTGGACAAACCTTAGTCGAGTATCAGTGAAAAATGGTTAAATGTCTATAATTAGGTCATGACCTGAAAATTAGGTCAAGGTCAAAATTTAATGTCAACACCACCCACAATCCTCCTCCTCCTCCTCCTTTTTAATACGTTGTATTCCCATTATTGTTGCAAAATTTCATTCTGAAAGTCCTTGAACATTGGCAGAAAAAAGGGAGATAAACCTAAATGGTGGTTTAGTACTTGGAGGGGGTGCAAGACCTTGACCTTTAACCCAGAGGGGTATGATGTAAGATAAGTGTAAATGCATCTTGCTCTGAGCTATCTCGAGAATGCAATTTAATTCCAATCTGACAAACCTTGGTCTGAGTTTTGGTGAAAAATTACTAAAATTAGATCATGACCTTAAAATTAGGTCAAGGTCAAAATTATCTCCTATTCACAGTATTAAAGCAAAATTGAATTTCTAAAGTCCCTGCCGGCTCTGAGATACAGCTCAGAAATTGATACAGTTTGGAAATTTAGTGTTGGGAGTGCGGGAAGAATTTTTGTTTTTTTCGAAATAATAATAATTACTATCAGGGAGGCGACGGTGGTTCGCGGGCATTATTGAACAATGCCACGATAGGTACAATTGAGTTAGTGGAAGCTTTTGAGGAAGCCCTACCGTAAAAACCTATCTCTTCCGTCAAAATTTACCAAATCAAATCGGATTTTTTATATGTTGTACTTATGGACATTATGCACAGCTTCTAGGAAATGAATTGGCGAGAAAAAAAATAATAATAATAAACAAAAAGTTCAAGTGGGCGTGGCTCCGCCCACAAGGGGTGTGGGATGCCCCTCATACAAAAAGACACAACTAGACCATGATATGTAGCTTGTATCCAAGTTTCATCAAGATCGCATCAAACGTCACGGAGCTATGCTCTGGAGAATCACAGACACAGAGACACAACGACAATAGTGGTCAATGCTGGCGCCCACGAACCAATTATTATGATAAATGCTGGTTTAGTTCTCCCATGCATCGAAGAAACTCTGTTGCACCATTAAAAATTAGAGGTGCTAATTGTAGAAACAAACCCAACTGGAATGGCACTCAGTAGAACACATACCTCCATCAGGCTCAACAGTTTACATTTTGTAACACACCGATAGGCCGGATCTGGCTCCAGGCTTGAACCAAAATCGAATCGGCTTGTTCTTGTCATCTATCAACTCATCCACCAATTTTGTCATAATCCGTCCATAACTTTTTGAAATATCTTGCTATATATTGTTTTTGTTTCCATCTCTCAATAGTGAAGAATCACTTTAACAATACGAGTATCCAGATCTGGATCTTCACCAAAATCTAATCATTTCATCCTTGTCACACACGCAACCCTCCACCAAATTTCATCCACAACTTTTTGAGATATCCTGTTCACAGAGACAGAGAGACATACAAACAGACGTGAAAACAATATTCGACCACCTTCGGTGGCAGAGGTAACGACAGCAATAAGCCTTCTAGTGTTGTAGATAGTAGAAAAATCGTGCATCAAATGATACAAGCATCAAATTTGGCATTTCTGTTCTGCAGGGCTTTCTGATCAAACCTGCCCGATTGGCCATTTGAAAATCCAAATTTTGAAAAATTTGAAGAAAAAAAAAACTTCAAAAAAAATTTGAAGTCACAGCTGGCTGAAATTCTTGAAGCGCAAGTGAACATCCCAGACAGAGAACCAAGGGGAAATGCAGTCATCATTGATGGCTCAGCACTTATCAATGCCCAACCTCCACGCACTTCAAAGATATTTGATGACTATGCTAAAGAAGACATCAACCCAAAGGTGGAATCCTGTGGTGTCAGGTACAAGAGGGTGGACGTAGTGTTTGATGTGTACAAGAAGTCAAGTCTGAAGTCCAAGGCAAGGTCGAAAAGGGGGCAAGGAATCAGAAGAAGAGTGACAGGAACCAGTAAGACCCCCAAGTAACTTGAGAAGCTTTCTTCGAGATGACAGCAACAAGACTGAGCTGTTTCACTTCCTTGCGGAAAAGATGTGTGAAGCACAGACGACAAGCACAGTCATTGTCACAAAAGGAGAAGATGCCATTAGTAACACAAGGAAGTCACTGGATGCTGTGTCTCCATGTTGTCATGAAGAAGCTGACACTCGAATATTTGTACATGCCAGGGATGCAACGACGGATGGTAGCAAGTCCATTATCATTAAGGCTAATGACACGGACGTACTAGTCATAGCAATATCTGTACTGCCGTCCTTACAGGAACTAGGTCTTGAGAACATGTGGATTGCCTTTGGCCAAGGAGCCAAGGCACAATGGACTCCAGCCCATGAGGTAGTTTCTGCAATAGGGCCTGAGAAAGCTCGAGGGATCCCATACTTCCATACGTTCACTGGATGTGACGTCGTGTCTGCCTTCCGTGGTAAAGGGAAGAAAACTGCATAGCAGACTTGGAACGTCTTTGATGATGTTTCTTAAGCATTCACCAATCTCAGCCAGCATCCAACATTGATTCGTGATCTTGACTTTTAAGTTTTTTTTTTTTTCAAAATTTGGATTTTCAAATGGCCAATCAGGCAGATTTGATTAGAATCCCCTGGAGAACAAATGTGCCAAATTTGATGCTCGTATCATCATTTGCACGATTCCTCTCAAAAATTGCTGTTATCTGCCCCACTATTCCCTTCTGCAATAGGGGGAGGCTTCACAAGTTTGTCTTTCATGTACATGTTACGCCAATCAGATGTGTTCACACGTTGGTGCATCAAAGATCATCACATTCGGATCATCAAGTACATACCGAGATGTTTTCACCAGAAATTGTGGTGTTTGTATGCCTTGACAAAGTTGTTTAGTTGGTCTGTTTTGTTTGGCATTCTTCACTTCATTGATACCTGCAACCATTTTTATTCTGTTGATGCTTGACAGGAGTAGAAAAGATGTAACTAGATCGACGCCCATGTAGAAATGCCCAAAAAAAAAAAAAAATCGAAATTTTTTTGAAAAAAAAGTTGCAAAATTTCTCATTTTTTTTTCTCTAACAATTGTTTTTTTTGGGGGGGGGTTGGAAATCACTTAAAACATGTAGAAATGCAAAAACAAAAATTCAAATATTTTTTCAAAATGGCCGCCATAGCGGCCATATTGGACTTTGGACCAAGTCCAAAATCTAATGGCATGATCCTTGGACCATACCTAACCCCCCCACCAAGTTTCGTCGAAATCCGTCCAGGAGTTTTTCCGTAATACTGTTCACAAACAAACAAACAAACAGACAGGGGTGAAAACAGTAACCTCCGTCCATCTTCGATGGCGGAGGTTAATAAACTGTGATTTGCAAAATGCAGTTGTTGCAGAAGTCCTAGTGAGCTCCAAAACAACTCGGCATCGCATCAAATCCAATGTAAACTTCTTGCTCTGAGCCGCCACTTGTTGGTTCGTTGCAGCAAACCACAATGACGGGAGTGGTCGATACATCTTTCCACCATCAAGCCAAAGTGACGAAGCGTAGATTTGTAATTAAAAGCATGATCAGCCCATTTTTCAAAAGAAAACGGTGTGAGTGTGAGGTATCATCACATCAGCTCTGCTTCACAAATCGATTTTAGCACCAAAGGAAATCGGTCAACTACAAAGCACACGCGATGATAACCTATTGGCAAGTCATCTCTCGACCGTGCAATGTCTAATGTAGTTTCCTAGTGTTGGAGAGATTTCTACAAGCACCTGTATTTGCTTGCTGTAGATGAAATTTAAAAAAAAATTTCACAAGTGAAGCAATAACTGGCACTGCATTTTGCGCCGTCCAAAATGTAGTCGAACTTCTGTGATCACATGAAAGCAAAGCCCTGTCACTGAGGAAACAAGCAGCAGAGATAAACGACTGGCATTTCTGAATCTGCAACCATAACGATGCAATTCATCACCGCATGTAACCGTTCCCGACTTTGATTCATTGTTATCAGAGTTGCAGCAACCTTCACCGTTATAGAGGATGAGAACGGATACGTCATTATGCAACATTGACACCACAGCACCAATTTCATATGATGCTAACTGCGTCACAGCAAAGCAGGTCCATCAAACATGTACCTGACAGGGATAACCTTACCCAAGGAACACAAAATCATACCCATCTTGGAACACACCCGTTGGTACCGTACGAGACAATACAAAACCACTTTGAAATGCAACTGTCCTGTTTGTATAAAATCACGAGTGTGGCATGCTTGCAGACTGCATCCCGTGTGCATACATAATAATAAATATAAGCTTTACATATATTTGATGAAGTGGATTGTGGTTGAATTCTGGAAGCAGTTTAACTCAATAAAATCAAGAATTTGTAATTTGAATGACCTTTTTATTTAAAAGTTTACAGCTGTAATAATTTCTGAATGTAAACGCAGCAAACATTTTAAAACTAGTATAACAGCCCGTCAAAAATGACGGGTTGTAATTATATTTATTTAAAATATTCAAGGAGACTGGAAGATATGTTTCATAGCAAGAAGCGTTATTTCAAAACGCTACAATTACAAATGTGATCTCGTTTTCTTTATCTTCTGGGAGACTGGGACTTTTCATTTTGATGGTACAACCTCGTGAGCATGCCAAACTCTGAAGTCTCGGCCTAGTGTCAGGTGTGCTGATATCTTCTTTCTTTATTAGACATCCAACGGACGTAAATGAACACAACGCCGCTTCACACTGCAAGCGTTACACATCACATGCAGTAAATTTCACCTCCCTGTGCCTGGTATTTAGTTCTTTTATAAACGTTTCTGTACACCACCCTTGAGGCCTGCTTGCAACTCACGGTCTACAATTCCAATAGAAGACGTAATTACTCTTTTATGAAAAATGTTTTTCCGAGTGTTTTTTTTTAATCCCGAAATTAGACCGTAGTGAACATACAGTGTGTTGAAAGATTGGTCTTTAAAACCCTTCTTAAATCATCCTTATGAAGGGGGACAGACAAATACACAGTTTTATAAAAGGTAGATAAGAGGTGGAAGAGGCACATGCTCGTGTTGCCTCGTAACCAGTTCGAGTGGAAGCTCCATTGTCTTTGGTCAAGTGACTCGCAGTGAGCAGAGCGAGGCTGCAGCGAGCAGAGCGAGGCTGCAGCGGCTGACTTTTATTTATCAATTTTTTTCGGAGGGTTTCATGTTTTGTTTTCATGGGATATTGGCTTTAAGTTTCGTTTCGGCTTTCTAACCCACCTCAAAGGTACTAAACATTTATATCAGTGAGTGAGTGCTTAGAAAGAGCTTCATATAGTTATCATTCTGGGAACTAAGATCCCATGTTCACAACTGTTTTGCCCTTCCCACTCCTGCCCCTCTTGTCTCATGCCCCCCTTGCTGTGCGTTGTGTGTTAGCTCTCATACAAGCCTCGAGAAGGGATACAAAAAAAACAAAACGGAAATGCACACAACATACAGCGCTTCCTGATTTCGTTATTTCCTTATTATACGTTCCAGGTAGGGTCTTCTCTTGTGTTTAATGAGTTACAAAGTCAATATGCATTGTGAGGGATTAGTTTGGGTTTTCCACACTTTTTCCCCATCTTCTACTCATTTCTGTCAAACACCTTGCTGGTGCAATCATTGGCGCATCAGCATGCCAAAACCATTTGAATCTGCACGGCAAAACTAAACTGCCATGCTGTAGCATGATAGCGCAGACAACAAACAGTCATCAACTTCTCTGCCATTCCTTCACCCCCTGCCACAACCACCCTGCCAACTGCAACCCATACACATGGATTTTATTCCCACATCATTAACACACCATTCAAGCTCGCCATTCCAACCTGCCATTGCCCGACAACGCCGCTACATAAGGACGGAGACAGCCACAACCACCACACCACTTTCTTATGCAGGACCACTTTAACCACCTTCCAACACCTCGCCCCAGCCATCACCATCTCACCCGGCTAAAAGATGCCATTAGCACCATGCTCGCAGCTCGAGCCCCGCTCCACCACCAAGGATCGTTGCCAACACACACACACTCCATACTGATAAAAGGTTCGTACCCTGTTGGTATCTGAAATTCCATGACTTTTCCATGACCCCACACCGGGTTTTTTTTTTTTTTTACGAACCCCCTCCCTTAATACACATCAGCAAGATTATGAAATTAAAAGCATGATCAACCCATTTGTCAAAATATTTTAAAATGTAAACATGGCACTATTCACTATCTTTAAAGATGACTACTATCTTGCTTCAGTTGAATAATAGATTAGGTAACTGTAACATGATGATGTGGTGGGTAGGATACAAAAGCCCTGTAAAGAACAATGCAGTACCCATTTGGGTCAGTTCATGCTCAACATCTATTTGGCATAGTCCTGATGACTAAGACAGGCCTTGTTGAATTTACATTTCCTGGGCATCATGACAGCAAATTCTTTGTCCTCTAGCTTTCCTGCCCAGCTCTACATATAGGTCGAAAATGGCGTGTTCTGAGAATGCGGCAATTTCCCCCAAATTTGATTTGGCGACCATGTGTCCTCGCTTATCGTACAATCGGATATCACAGTTTCATTGACTTTATCGCAATTTAGTTTTTATTATGAAATATTCGATTATGACAAACCTGTTTCTCTTTATATCGCAATGTCGGGATCACAAATAAAAACTTTCAAACTGCGTCCCAGAAACAACAACCACACCTGATGTGCATAAATACACACATTTTAACTCTACTGCACATATACTGTACAGTACACTGTATTCCCTTCGAGCTTGCCACTCGCCAAGTAATTTTAAGTTTTTTTATTTCATTTTAAACAGCCCTTCTTAGTGAGTGCCAAGAGACGAGGTGGACTGGTAGAGTGCTTTAGCAGAGAGACAGATTGTTTTATTGCAAGAGAAACGGCTGGTGTCATTTGGCAGGAAGAACATTGGTTGAACTGTCCTGAGCTGCAGTTTCACAGTGTCAATGGGAAATAGCATTCAGAGTACCGAACGAAAGACTTACGAATGATTCTCGGAAATGGACCTCGTCCGTACACGTTTTACACTGAAAATAACAGATAACTCACTCCCTCTCAATTTCCAGAATTTTACATGACCGTCAGTGAAATTCCATGACATTCCAGGCCTGGAAAAGCATTTTGTTAAATTCCATAACTTTCCAGGAATCCATGACCCGTATGAACCCTGCTTGTGCGGCACATGGGGAGCACTGTATTTCACCCATTAATCCGGGAGCATGTGCGTGTGGCCCGATCTAATGGCAACTGAGGACGTTTTCAGATGGAGCATGCAGTCTCACCGGGGCGGTGACGTCACGCCAAAGGCAAGCTGGAGCCAATGGTCACACTGCGCTCAGACCCAAGAAGGCGGAGTGTAACCTTGCTTCTCTGACACAAGCTTACAAAGACGATGAAACTCAACCCCTCCTGGGAGGTATAAAAGGGCAGAGCACCCCAGCGCTCAGGTTGGTTGGTTTTTCATCTTGCAGAACGGAATGGAAGGGGACAGAGAAGAATGCTGATAGAGCGTTCAAAGAACGCAGGACAAGAGACCAGATCAACCATATGCAAGAGATAGCTCATTCCACACAGCTACACTCAACACCCATTTACCTTCCCCTCAGTTGGGATCAGCCTGGGCTCGCAAATCTGTGCCAGGTGAGAGAGGCCATAAACACACCTAAAACTTCTCTTTCTCTTGTCTCCCCTGCTGCGAAATGAGTCTGATAGGCTTGTTTGTTCTTCTAAACCCGTTTGTAGTGTCCATTCCTTTCAGGTCTTGCAAAGTCTGCACTAGCGAGAGCTGGGAAGTTATACCCCATGTGATTAGTTCCAGTCTACCCAGTGCATAACCATGGTTCTCACTCGACCGTACTTGAATAGATAGACGAGTACGCACCAAGAGTACCAACCTCAATTAGTAAAGCCACCTCAATGGACTGGTAAACATAATACAACGGTGGACCCTGCCAGACTTGACTGTGGTAATTGACGTCCGTGGTTGTCGAGCAACCCGCCGGGCTGCAGAGTTAGCTGCGGTATATCAGCATTCGGGAGAAACCCAAGTGCTTCCCCTCGTGGTAAACCCCGAACCCCGAGTCAACAATATATGAGATATACAGTACTTGTACTGGTCATATCTTTGCAACAGTTGGACTCGTATCGATTTTCCCAAATTATCTATTCAGAATCCATTGGTCAAATCTGTTCAGGAACTTTTACTGCATAAATAAAATACAAAACATTTATTTTAAATTCATCGCGCACGTTAAGCTTTCATTGGACATTTTCATACACTGTTAGCAGATTTAACCCATTGTCTTTTTTATTATTATTATTATTATACAGTAACAATGAAAGTAGCGTATATGACAACACATTTCACTCCTCTCAGCATAAATCTGACCCATTGGTGTTTAACTGTTTTTAAGATATGGAGGGGAAGAAGGGATAAAACATCCATTTTCCAAACCTGAAAAAAAAAACCAATGTGAACATTGATTTATTTAATCTTTGGCTTTCAAGTCCTTTTGCGATTTAAATTACGAGTAGAGTACCCATCCGATGGGCGATCTTTTCCAAACATGCAAAATGTTTCTCTGGCGGTGCATAGGCAACAGACTGCTGCCCCGATCACTCCCGAAAATGAAAAATAACCCCGGTTACGTATATGAAGCAAAAGCATGCGTGTTGCTTATGTGTATATATAATACATCATGGTACTGGAGCATTGGTAACTCCAATTGCACTGGCCCATAAGCTGACACCAGAGGCCTGAAGTCTGGGGCCTATGCGTACAGTCACCTTCACAAAAAGCATGATGCCTATCGGCTCCAACCTTTCAATATTTGATGATCCTTTTACCAGCTGCTTAGGTTGTTTTACATTGAATGGAAAACGTATATGGAGGGCATGGCGATTGTGAATATGACAGCTCTGAAGATGTCTTGGACTTACCAAAATGGTGAACGTATGATATTTTTTGATTTTTTTTTTCAGGTTACATTTGGGGGTGGTATCAGACCAGCTGTCCAACCAATGTGTATCGAGCTGACATACACTTGCTCCATTATATGTACATTATTTTTTAAACCCTGCAGTACAACTACAAAGGTCAATTGGAAAACCAATCAAATATATTAAAGACGCTTCGACTCGAGCAAACAAAGTGACACAATCATTACATATAGACTTTTTATTTTTCAACATACGCTCCATACAGGTCGATGCCTGCATCCCACCATGAACCCAGGTTCCGAACGCCCTTTTAAAGAACACATTACCCTGCTATATAGCTAAAGATGCGCTTCTTCAATCAGTTTATCCTATGCCAAAGTTCCTGCCATTAAATTTGCTTCTTCAAGGGTCTAAACAAGTGGAAATAATCAGAACTACAGCGAAGATGGTCCAAAACTGAAATGCCTTCACTCCTAATGTACTGATATCTCCCTTTTGCATGCCATGTTAACAAAATATCAAACACCATGCTACGAGCAGTTATACACGCACACTTGGGTGGAAGGGGCAGAATGAATAAATTAAGAATACATATATAATCTTACATATTCCATTTTGTTGTAACATTGGCAATAAATGGTTTAACTTGAGAGGAGAACGAGGAAACCTTGAAAAATTGATAATTACTGATCAAAATTTTTTCCATCTTACATCAGTATATTAAAAATGCACTATTAAAGAACAAATACAATTTGGTCAATTTCCCGGGAATAGCTACAAAGACGGTCGCGTCTTTCATATACGCGTCCCCGATTGCCTGCAGAACATATTTATATCAAACATGTTTCACAGCCAATCAAGGTCCCGAACAGCAAGACAACCGTTATTGTAACGAGCCATCATCATCGACGTAGCATACTCTTAACAGAATGCTGGGGCTTCTGCAGCAATGGTTACGGTGGGATGGTTTGCCCTTGCTCTCCCAGCAATCATCCAAAGTGAAATTTACTCAGGATGCAGGTGATAACTCTTCTACTGTTCACGGAAGACAGCATGGGGCTCTTCAATGACCAGAATTAACCAGTGCTTGCAGAGGCTTCCTCCAGCTTAACGTCCATTGAAAGGACAGCACACGCCAGAGTGACATTTTATAATGGAGTCGAGATTTGAACGCAGGCGAGGTAGCTTCAAGGCAAGTGGGACTACCTCTCGGCTATCCCGCCAGCCATATAAATTACTCGGAAATTCAACAACAGCTTCAAGGTGCATTTTTTTCCGACAAGGATGTAAAGTGGAAAACATGATCAGATCTGGAGATTCTCAACTTCATATTCACGTTTACTTTCTTTTCAATTGTCGATAAAACATCGTCTCATACCACCATTCACCTCCAATGATTAAAAACAAATGTCGGCGGGGATGTTACAAGCTTGCGGGTGAAGAGGAACCATCATGGGATCAAAAAGTAAAAACCTTGAGACAAAGTGTTCTTAAATAATTAATCGCCAGTTAATTTTACCCCAACCCCAAAATAGGAATTTACAACCATCATTAAACAACACACATAAATGCTCCAGAACTCCATGAGAGCACCTCTGGGTAGAGGAGCTAAATGACAACCCGATCATGGATTTATCTGTGAGAAATGTTTTGCAGCAAGACCCCACCTCGACAGCGGAGGAACGCAGCCCATTCTACCCTCGCCCTCAAAATGACTTTATCCAAAAGGAAAACACTTTAGAAAGCACATAGAAGCACTTAGAAAGCCAAAATAAAACCTCACTTAAGGTTATTTAATTACTAGTTTCCCAAACGTAAGCATTTCACCACGTGTGGTGGGGTAATTGACGAATGTTATAAATGTGCCCACGGTGATATTTATTCGATCATCAGTCATTCAAATAGGCATCGTTCTCTGCGTTACAGAAAGAGGGAATGAAAAACTAAAAAAATAAAAACAACTGGGAGAGAGGCCATTTAATTATCAAGATTAATTAATAAGGGTTTCAGTATTTAAAAACTAATAATACAATGACAATCAAATCCTCCGCTATTCAAGGGGCCATTGGTGTCGAACCTGAATCTTTGCAAATGAAACCAGCAATATAAAAATGAACACACTTGCCAAATTGAATATCACGTGCGATAAGGGCTTGTGCTGATAGTGATGCTAACCAAGTGTTTACCCGATTAGTAGGGAGGGGAAAAACAGGGGCTAAAGGAATTGGCTGCTGGTAAAACAGGAGCAAAGGGCCAGCCTTTAGTAATGCTTCTCCTGCAAGTAATCCTTCATCTTGGTTGGCAAAGGAAGCTGCTGTATTAGGTCGATGCGAGTGTTTTGTCGGATAATGAAGCGACAGAGATATTGAAGGGAACGGACGTGCATGAAGCGCGACACAGGTGCTGTGAGACGTACAGGATACGTAGCGGCCCCAGGCAGACGCGAACGAGAATAGCAGAACGCTCCAGCTTCCGAGTCCCGCACCGAGAGCTCAATTAACTGCACAACCGAGCGCTGTCCCTCTGAGTCTGGTTGCTCATAGAAGCTGAAGCGTCCGTTGGAATGTTCAATACGTGTGTGCAGTGTGCGGCCCTGTGAGCGGAAGCTCAGGCTAAGCAGATAACGTTCATCAGAGCTGTCACGCACCAAGAAGGAGCCATCAGGAAGGCCCTGCAGCTTTTCCTCAGCCTCCCAACGTGTAATCGGTCCCCAATACCAGCCACGTTTTGCAAGTCGTTTCAGCTCCTCCGTAAGGCTGAGAGCCACCCGAGCCACCCTGACAGGAGCTGCGATGCCACTCGGCACGTCATGCATTGCACAACCATTTAGGTCAAGTACTGGAAGCAGACTGCAGGAACCCACATCTCTTGGCTGGCCCCGTGCTGCAGGGGGTACCAATGGTGATGACGGAGGTCCATCTGGAGGAATAAAAATAGGCCGTGACCTTGTGGAATCTTTAGGTATCTCCAGATTCCCATTCAAGGCACCAGCATAGTCAAGCTCACTGCGAATCAGAAGATGCTGGTCTTCAAAGTTGTGTGGAATACTCCGACTTACATCATCCTGCAACAACTCGGCTATATCAGTATCCTCATGAGAACCATCCGTGCATTCTAGAACGTGTGAGTAACCTGGAATGAGCGCATGCACTACATCCAAGTCGTACTGAAAATAACCATTACAGTTGATATCACCATCAGTTGATGACGTGACCTGTGGCAAGGACATATCTGGGTTTAAATTCCAATCTAAGCTTAACTCCATGGCACAACTATGTGGGTCTAAGTCAGGAAAGGGCATATCACAACAATCTTGAGCACGGGCAACTACTGCACAAGGTAACAATTGATCACCAGATGATTCACGGCTCTCCATATCGTTGCAGCCCAACCTGGAAATTGTATCAACAGATGGAAGCGGAATAATGTCATAATGGTTGCCTTTTGCACGGTTTGCAGACTTTTTTAGTTGTGCATCCAAAATGTTGCTACTCGAAGGGTCAGTTGGTGAATCATCTTTGCTGGAATTAAAAGAAGAAAGTACAACGTCCTTGCCTCTGCTCCTCTGCTTAAACGAGAGTTTTCTGCAGAGAGTCCCAAGGAGACCCTCACTTTGTGATCGGTGCTTGGGTTTTCCATCCACCATGTCACGCTTCAGAGCAGTTCCCTCCATCTCCAAACGAACAGTCTGACTTGCCCATGAAATGACATCTTTATTGCTGGGATCCATCGGTGAGGAAATCGAAGCAATAGTAGTTTCCTCTCTACCTTTCTGCACAAGCAAAGTTTTGCGAAGGCAAGACAAGCTTTTCTGCATTATAACTGTGCATCAGCAAAATGTACACGTTTGGAGCCAAGCCGCGTTTTTCCAAAGATCCAGCAGCACATGAGGTCTGACGAGTGCATGGTGAACCACGGCATGATACATGCCTTTGCAGCAAGTCGTTGCTCCCGATCTCCTGGTGGACACAAGAAATGTGGAATAAAAATTAAAACAGGAAAAACACACACCTCACAACGATATGTTTATTTTTAACCCAAAAATAATTACGATTTAAAATTGAGTGACGACACCAGATTTATGCTGCTTGGCTGGAAAGATGTCAGAGGAGCAAGTTAAACAAAAACAAACAGTGATGACAACCTGGCCTCCAAAGCCAGTCACTGACTGAGCATCCTCCGTCGTGCAAAGTCCTTCCTCGGCCCACCTGAGCTCCTGACCACATACAAAGCTTTCGTCCACAGCCTGATGGAGTACTGCTCTCCCCTCTGGGCTGGTGCTCCTGCCTCCCACCTTTCTCGGCTTCACGCTGTGGAAACCAAGGCATTTCGGATCATTGGCATCTCCCGCGATGAGGCTGAGTCTTTGGGCCTCCCACTCTCTCACCGCAGGCAGGTCGTGGTCTTTCTGTCTTCCACCTATCCTCTCCAGTCTCGCCCCCCTCCCCCCCCCAACTGCTGTGTCTGCGATTTGTCCCCACCATATTTCCGCAGGGTGCTCAAGGTCTGCAAACAACCCCCTTCTGATAAAACGACCAAAATCACAAATCACTGCTCACCTTCACTCTTCCACTCCTCTTTTTTCCCTGCCTTTGGAATAAACTCCCTCACTCTGTTCAATCCCATTCTTCCCTCCAGGCCTTCAAAACAACTGTTCGCGGACAGTAACCACCTCTTATCGTCCCCCATCCAAATCCTCGATTTTTTTTCTACCCCCGTTAATCCACCCAAACCCACCTCATTCAAATTCCCTGCTTTCCTTCCTGAAAGTCTCTGTCATGTCCATCTTGTATTCCCCATGTTCCCAGCCCCATCCCTCTCCCTTCCACAGATCTCCTAATGTCTCTGTTCCCCACTGTTTTGTCCTTCCCACTCCCGCCCCTTTCGTCTCATGTCCCCCTTGCTGTGCGTTGTATGTTAGCTCTCATACAAGCCTCGACAAGGTATACAATAAAAAAGAAAGAAAAAAAAAAGAAACAATCAAGGATTGCAATTCCTCGTCTGGTTTTATAGGACATATTTTTCGACACTCGGATTCCAATTGCACATACTATACTTTAGACATGAACTTAAAATTCTAATTGTACATACTTTATAGACGTACTCGCATTCTAATTGCACATACTGTACTTTGTTCATGTCCATCCATCCATACATCCATTGGGACCATACTCTGTGCAGAGCGTTGGTGCTTCCGAAGCAGTCTCCTTGGCTATTGGGCACAATCCTGGACGGGTCGCCACTCCGACACAGGATACCAGCAAGCTCGCACTCATTCTACTGACCTCGGAAGGATGACAGGCAGTCACCCCCACCTGGTATTAATTCAACAGCCGAGTGGGATTTGAACTCAGGATCCAAAGATCCCAAGCCCAGCACCCAAACCATTGAGCCAACACCAGGCATTTTATCCATGTACTCCCATTTATAAACATATTCGCGTTCTCTTTGTACATACTTTATGTACGTATTCTGAGTAAAATAGCCATACTTTGCTTTCTGTTTTGAATTTCCTCTTAACCATACAACTTCGTTTGGTCATGTTGCTGTCCATTTGGGGGGGGGGGGAGAGAAAAAAACACAAAAAAAAAAACTTACACTTCTACTTGGTCTATACCCTTAATATACCTTAAACATCTCAATGAGATCACCTCATTATCTCCTTCCTATAACCTAGTCTAGCTAGCCCCAGTATTAATTGAGTAGCTCGATGCTAAACCCTCTCTACGACAGCTATATCCACCCGCAGATGTGGCGACGAAATCTGGACATACTAATCTAGATGAGGTCTCATTAAATTCCTGTGCAGTATTAACACTAACTTTTTATTTAAAATTTATCTCCCTCTAAATACAATATAAAACCCGAATAGGTAGCCATCTGGTACGATGCTCCCTGTTTAACCCCTACATCTATTACCACCCTCAGATCCTTCTCCCATGTGACATGCTTTAAGACTGCCGCTTACATCATGTAATCTCTATTTGTGGTTCGTGGGCACCAGCAGTGACAACTATTTTTGTTGTGGCTGTGTGTCTGTCTGTTTGTGACTCTCTCCAGAGCATAGCTCCGTGACATGTGATGCGATATTGATGAAACTTGGACACAAGCTAGATATCATGGTCTCGTTGTGTCCTGTTGTATGAGGGGCGTCCCACGCCCTTTGTGGGCAGAGCCACGCCCACTTGAACTTTTTTTTCTTGATTTTTTCTTGCAATTTTATTTACTAGAAGCTGTGCGTAATGTCCATAAGTACAACATATAAAAAAATCCGATTTGATTTGGTCAATTTTGACAGAAGAGATAGGTTTTTACGGTAGGGCTTCCTCAAAAGCTTCCACTAACTCAATTGTACCTATCGTGGCATTGTTCAATAATGCCTGCGAACCATCGTCGCCTCCCAGCTTGTTGGTTCACGGGCGCCAGCAGTGACCACTATTTTAGTTGTGTCTGTGCGTCTGTCTGTCTGTTGGGTGGTCGCTAGACTACCGTTTTTCTCAGGTTTTCGGTCTGTCTGTATGTTTGTTTGTATGTAATGGACAGCTCTGGAGGCCAGAGGAGTCAACCGATTTTGATGAAACTTGACTGGAAGGTTCATACCAGGATCTAGTATGCTTTTGAGCACCGTTGCTATGGACGCCACCGTTGCCCAGCAACGGGACTTTGAAACTTTTGAAAAAAAATCCTAAAAACATGTTTTTGGGATTTTTTTTTCGAAAATCAAAAATTGGCTTCCACGCTTTTATGTGCACTATAATCAACCTCTTTGTCAAAAAATTTCAGCCCAATCTGTCAAAAACTGTATGACTAGTATGCAATTATATAGCGACCACCCATGTCGCATACCGGCTTGTAGGGTAGTCCATCTAGTCTCCCCTTATTATCAGTATTTCCGTCGATATGTTTGTCTGTCTGTCTGTCTGTATGTATGTCTGTTCGGTCCAGTGCTCCGTTAATACAATGGTGATTTTGATGAAACTTGGTTGGCAGGTTCATACCATGACCTAGTTGTGAGCAAATGAGAACCGTTGCTATGGACCTATCCGTTGCCTAGCAATTGACCTTTGAAATTTTCAAAAAAATCTCAAAAATTAATTTTTTCGAAAATCAAAAATCGGGCCACGAGCGACTGTGGGCAGTACATTCAGCCATATTGTCAAAATTTTCAGCCGGATCCTATGAAAACTGTCGGAGAAGATAGACTTTGAATGAACCCTGGTCAAAAACAATAAAAAAACGAAGTTCGTTATATCTCAGAGACTACGAGTCAGATATACATGAAACTGGTATGGTAGGTTCATGGTATGTCCTAGTTATGTGTGAGAAAGAACCGTTGCTATGGACGCTTTTGTTGGCTAGTAACAGCTGAAAAACGATTAAATTCGACTTGATCGACTACCCCATGTCCACCTACCGGCTTGTCTGTCTGTTTGTGACTCTCTCCAGAGCATAGCTCCGTGACGTTTGATGCGATCTTGATGAAACTTGGGCACAAGCTAGATATCATGGTCCAGTTGTGTTTTGTTGTATGAGGGGCATCCCACACCCCTTGTGGGTGGAGCCACGCCCACTTGAACTTTTTATTTTATTTATTTTTCTCTAGATTTTTCTCTCGCAATTTCATTTCCTAGACGCTGTGTGTAATGTCCATAAGTACAACATATAAAAAAATCCGATTTGATTTGGTCAATTTTGACAGAAGAGATAGGTTTTTACGGTAGGGCTTCCTCAAAATCTTCCACTAACTCAATTGTACCTATCGTGGCATTGTTCAATAATGCCCGTGAACCATCGTCGCCTCCCGGCTTGTCATTATTCTTACTCATTCCCAGCACCTTAAACTTGTATATTACCTCCGCCACTTAAGGTTCCCTTCGAGTACAACCTTTTTGGCTGCTGGTTGCATCATTGGTTAGGGGCGCAGCTGTGCTACTGATGCAGTGCCCCTATTACCTGTACTCTGGTGCTCATTTCGCCGACCTCGGAAGGATGGCAGGCTGAGTAAACCCCCTGATGTTGATTCATCGGAAAACGGGGCTCGAACTCAGGACCCTAGGATCCCAAGCCAACACCCGAACCGCTAAGCCAACGCCAGGCTTGCCCCTGAAGGTAAAGGAGGTTATGTTTTGACCCCTTTCTGTCTATTTGTTTGTTTGTGTGCAGGATATCTCAAAAAGTTGTGGACGGATCCGGATGAAATTTTGTGGACATGTTGGGTGTGTGGCAAGGAGGAAGTGTTTCGATTTTGATGAAGATCTGAATCCAGATACGATAATTATTTAATTCTTTAATTGATTCTTCACCATTGAGAGATAGGGCCAAAAATGATTCAGTGCTGTATTGCATGATATTTCAAAAATGTATTGGGCCCCGATATGTTCTTGTGGATCAGGCATTATGTGACAGAGGTATGCACTCTACTGAGTGCCCTTCTAGTTTTAAACTGCACCTGTCAATCCTTCATCCAATCTACGAAAGTACATCATCATCCTCTCTGCTGTCCACATGTTGTTGTTTTGTATGCAGCCTGTGGCTGCTGGTTGCATCATTTTTCTAGAGGCGTGGCTGTGCCGCTAAGGCAGTGTCCCTGTTACCTGTAAGCTGGTGCTCATTTTGCCGACCTCGGAAGGATGACAGGCTGAGTCAACGCACCCGGTGTTCTTTGAACTGAACGACAGGGGCTCGAACTCAAGACCCTAAGATCTTCAACCTGCCTCCTTCAACCGTTAAGCCAACAACAGTTTGCTATCTTACCTTATTATCTTACCTCCAAGGCTGCGGCTGGTGCTGGTTGCATCATTTTCTGGAAGTGTGGCTGTGCCACAGATGCAGTGCCCCATTTCCAGTAAGGTGGTACTCATTTTGCCGAACTCGGAAGGATGACAGGCCGAATCAACCCCAACTGGTGTTATTTAATGACACGACAGGGGCTCAAACCGAAGACCCTGAGATCTCAAGCCAGCCACCTTAACCATTAAGCCAACACCAATAAACACCTGGTGTTGGCTTAGTGGTTAGGTTGGCGGCTTGGGATCCTAGGGTCCTGAGTTCAAGTCCCGTTGGCCGTTGAATTAATACACCAGGGGGTTGACTCAGCCTGTCATCCTTCCGAGGTCGGCGAAATGAGTACCAGTTCCAGTGCGTGTATTGGTAGAGGGGCACTGCATCAGCGACACAGTCGTGCTTCAAGAAATGATAGCTACCCCGGCAGCTAAGCTGCCATACGACCACAAACACCAAGCTTGTTTATAGCGAACGAAGTGAGCTTCATACTTAACGCGTGCACGTGAGAGAACAACAACAACACAATACCCCTGGCTATTTGGAATCCGTGTCGTTAGCTATGACTTTTTGCTTCCGGTTGTTGTTAAACGCTGTGCGGTGTATAAACACGATTGGGTTTTATTTCTATCTTGTGAATACTACTTAACGTGTGCACATGAGAGAATAGGAAACAACAAAAACAACACAATACCCTGCCAATTGTGAATCCGTGTCGTTGGCTATGACCATTTTGCTTCCGTTTTTGTTTTGTTTCTGTTTTTTTTTGTTTCGGGTTTTTTTCATGGAGAATGATGCATGCCGAGAGATCATGACCGGAAGTGTTTATTTTTTTATTCAATTTTTTTTTTCCCAAAGTTAATTTTATACATCCGAAAGTGATTTTTTTTCACGACAGGAAGCGTTTATTTTTGTATTTAACATTACCGGGAGTGATTTTGAAACTCTTTCCGGAACTTAATTTATTTTATTCTTGACCATAAGTGATCGTTTATTTATTTATTTTTCAATTACTTTTTTCCCAAAGTTAATTTTATACTTCCGAAAGTGATTTTTTTTTCATGACAGGAAGTGTTCATTTTGTATTTAACATTACTGGGAGTGATTTTGAAACTCTTTCTGGAACTTTTAATTTATTTTATTCTTGACCAGAAGTGATCGTTTATTTATTTATTCAATTTTTTTTTTCCCAAAGTTAATTTTAATAAATATATCTCCCGCATCATCAAAAAATATTTTTTATCGTGATTTACATTTGATCGCTGATCCCGAATCCAGGCCGAAGTAACCGGAAATTGCGTATGCAGTTGTGAACAAGTTATAGGTAAAGTCAGAAGCGAATGTAAGAAGAATTCTACGTTCGCTTCTAGGCTTTGCCTATTCCATATTACTTAACGCTTGCACATGAGAGAATAGGAAACAACAACAACACAATACCCTGGCAATTTGGAATCCGTGTCGTTGGCTGTGACCCTTTTGCTTCCGCTTTTTTTTGCTTCCGGTTTTTGGCATGGGGAATGATACATGCCGGGAGATAAAGGCATCGTCGAAGACATGAAAGACCCAAATATCAGACATGGTGTATATTTCCTCCACTGATTTTAATAAAGATATCTCCGGCATCATCAAAAAATAATTTTTAATCGTGATTTACATTATTTGATCGCTGATCCCGAATCCAGGCCGAAGTAACCGGAAATTGCGTATGCAGTTGTGAACAAGTTATTGGTGAAGTCAGAAGCGAATGTAAGAAGAATTCTACGTTTGCTTCTAGTGTTTATTTTTTTAGATGAGATCCTGTTCTCGGCAGTGTATTTGTCGTTGTGAAGGTAATGTTGAGGTAATATTAATTTTTTTAGATGACATCCTGTTCTAGGTAGTGTAGTTGTTGTTGTGAAGGTAATGTTGAGGATTTTTTTTTCAGATGAGATCCTGTTCTTGGCGGTGTAGTTGTTGTTGTGAAGGTAACGTTGAGGAAATATGCAGTGGTGTTATCACGGTTATAGAAATGCACAAATAATTAATTTGATCTATAGTATACCCAATCACACCTTTATGACTAAAAAATTAACAACAAAACTAGAGAGTAAATACTCTAGCAGTTTTAAGTCTACCTAATTTTATAATAAAGATATCTCGCGCATCATCAAAAAATAATTTTTAATCGTGATTTACATTATTTAATCGCTGATCCCGAATCCAGGCCGAAGTAACCAAAAATTGCAGCATCGAATGTAAGAAGAATTATACGTTCGCGTCTAGGCTTTGCCTATTACATATTAACAGTGATTACGACATATAAATAAATAATAATTCTACCAGTAATGATCGAGATATTTTCATGACTTCCATCCTCCCACTTACAGCCACCCTTTGCTTCATCATCACTAATCCAGTTTCCAATCCAGGTAGCTAGTAGCTACCTGACCAGGCATTCCACAAGCCCTCACCTTGGCTGACAACCTCTAATACGAGGTACCTTATCGAGTACTTTCTTCAAGTCTACATATACTACATCCACTGCAATTCCCTCATCCACTCAATCACAAACCGCTTCATGGTACTCCAATTTATTAAATATGACCTCCTTTTTATAAAATCATGCTGACTGCCTTCAATTCGGTTAAATCTATCCAAATGGTTTCGCATCTGATCCCAAAAATGAAAGCCTCTTGTTCAACGGTCTCGAGAATCATTGATAGCCACAAATGCTGAATCGATAATATCAGCATATTAACGTGAACATCTTGGGAATAAACCAGATAATCATATATGATCAACTAGCAATGCCTTTATGACGTACTCAAGCGCACACAGAGCCTTTATGATGTACTCGAGCGCACACAGAGCCTTTATGACGTACTCGAGTGCACACAGAGGCACAATGACGTACTCGAGCGCACACAGAGCCTTTATGACGTACTCGAGCGCACAGAGCCTTTATGACGTACTCGAGCACACACAGAGTCTTTATGACGTACTCGAGCACACACAGAGTCTTTATGACGTACTCGAGCACACACAGAGTCTTTATGACGTACTCGAGCACACACAGAGTCTTTATGACGTACTCGAGCACACACAGAGTCTTTATGACGTACTCGAGCACACACAGAGGCTTTATGACGTACTCGAGCACACACAGAGCCTTTATGACGTACTCGAGCACACACAGAGCCTTTATGACGTACTCGAGCACACACAGAGCCTTTATGACGTACTCGAGCGCACACAGAGGCACAATGACGAGCACGAGCTCGTCCATGTACGCAATAAGGATTCGGTGCACGGAACCGCGAACGCCGATCGTTTGTATTCGGTGAAAAGGAAATGAGCAAATTTGGGTGGGAAGTAAAACACCAGATGAAAAGCGGGACATGAAACACTTACGGCTCATCGAAAGTGCAGTGCAAGAACAGGAATCTGACGGGAAAATGTCAGGAAAAGGGTCGTTGAAGCGTAAAAACCTTGTAGACACAAAAAATATCACAGCAGCCGACAAGGCCTGAAACGAAGGCCTGCACTGGGCCTGATGTCACTGGGCCTCCACAGCTTCCAAGCGCATGCGCACTGTTCAACAAACCGATTAATTCACGACGTCGATTTCCTTATCCTGCAAGCACAAGTTAAAGTTACATGCTGTGCACGTCGTCGAGAAACGTATTAACGACGAATTATGTTGTTAAAAGTATCGAAAAATATTCAACATACGTCGAAAAGGCGAGACGGCAGCAAAGCTGGCTTCTGCTCTTGCGATACACCATTTGTTCGAAGCAACCCCTTGGGGATTTTGCTTTCAACGAGCGAACAGTCTTGGCGGATCGGAGTGGTGAATTGTTATTAAAGCCCAGGCTTCCTGGGGTGTGATTCGTGAGAAACAGCTTGCTATCGCTTGCCAAGCCACTCGTTCCGTATCAAGCGCTTTGCAAATTTGCTCGCTGAGCCGCTCGGCAATTGGAGCAAGCGATTAAGAGATTTTAAAGAACTCGCCTCGGCCAAGAACGAGTTTCACCCACTTCGTGATGTGAGAAACGGAACATCAAAACGACACGAAAACCGATGAAATGTTCGGAAGCAAACCCTGTTCAGTAGATTCATAAGACTAGTGCGTGCCCGTACGTCCGTGCAAATAAAATAAAAAATGAAGAATTGTGACGTCAATTGTGACGTCATAGCACCATGTCCTGTCATTGGTTTGGTAAATGAATGGCCATAACTTGGGAACCACTTGGCCGATTAATATCAAACCTTGAAAAGGCACATACTCAGGTCCCCAGCGTCAATTGTAACGTCATATCAAACGAAGAAGAAGAATTGTGATGTCAATTGTGACGTATGTATGTTTGTTGTGACGTCATATCAAACAAAGAAGAAGAATTGTGACGTCATAGCACCATGTCCTGTCATTGGTTTGGTAAACAAATGCCATAACTTGGGAACCACTTATCCAATTAATATCAAACCTTGAAAAGGTGCATACTCAGGTCCCCAGCAATATACCTGGCAAGTTTCAATTAGATCGGACCAGTGGTTGTCGAGAAACAGCGGTCACAGACACACACACACACACACACAGATTGCTGGAATTATAGATAGATTATTGAAACGTGCATTTAATACTTTAATTTTTACTTCTACTTTTCATCATCAACAAACATCCAACCACCCCCACCCTCCCCCCTCCCCCTCCCCAAAAGGTACAATGTGTTTCGACCAAGCTCCCAGGTGGAGGGTACCGTCCATTGTTCCGGAGGTCCTAATCGGCGTGCTCGGGAGACCAACACGTTACCCGTGTGTGGTCGTGACGTATGGGCAGTGAGATGTGACCGAGCGAAGTTAACATCCCACTGCTGATGCTAATTCACACACCCCACTCTTCAACACAGTATCGAAGCAAATCCAATAAGGCAAAATTCAAAACAAGAGGGAAAAATGCAAATGTTTAACTCAGAATAAAGAAACACAGGATATACCACAAAGCAATGAATAAATCAAGTTACAAAAAAAACAACCACGTTGGAATATAATAAAACAAGCCGGTAGGCGACGTGGCTGCTCACTCTAGATGGAAAGCTGGCCGACGCGACTAGCCGATATTCATGTACATGCTATCAATCAATTTAGCACAATAAATATGATTATCACAGCCCTCTTAGTTTGCGCCCAGAAACCCGCCTTGTGAAATTTCAGTCATGTTTCCAAAGAGACTCGAACAAATGGCAGCCCCGGTAATTCCATTTATCTATTCGCTAAAGATTTTATTTTTTTTTATATGATGCTGTAAGACATTCTCCTTGGGCACAAAAAACAGGTCCCTCGGAGATCCAGTTTCGGAGGTATTGATTTTTTTTGTACAGTCCACAATAAGTGTACGATGTACGATAAAGTATTTTAGCTGTTGCTAAGCAACGGAGGTGTGCATAGCAACCATTCATTTTTGTGTACATGTTAGCCACATTGTACACATTTCACCCAAGTTTCATCAAAATCAGACTCTTTCTCTTCGAGATATTCACAATTAACCGTTTCTGAAATGTTCAACATGTACTCGCCCAAAACCTATCTCCTCCTACAAATATTTTTTGTTAGGGCTGCAAGTTGGCATGAAGGGAGTGAGATAGATTGCACACAGAACTCTAAGCTTCGATTTTTCGATTTTTTTTTTGATTTTTTGACCACTTTAAAGAGCCGTTGCTCTACCGTTCCTAGGGCCCGGGGTCCCATATTCGAAAGCACACGATTCCCAGAAATATTGGTCCTACCTACCAAATTTCATTGGAATCGGTTGAGTGGTTTAGCCCCAAGGCTTGACCAAAGTTTCGCGGACAGACAGACAGATGGAAATGTCCAGAATAAGGGTGCTCTTAGAGCAGCCAATAATGTGTAAAGGAGAAAGGTGGGACAGGGGACGAAAAAGAAGAAGAAGAAGAAGAAGAAGAAGAAGAAGAAGAAGAAGAAGAAGAAGAAGAAGAGGAAGAGGAAGAGGAAGAGGAAGAGAATTCAGGCCTGTTTGAGTTGACGTTCCAACGGTCTCGCCCCAGCCACAAGCCACAAGGCTAACACTTCACCACCACCCCTCCCTCTCTCTGGAAGGGTTCTCAAACTTCACCAACAAACAAACTGGAGCAATTGCTGCAACACATTAAAGCCACACGTTGCTTCAGGTCGGCTTAGGTGACACTCAGCAAGAAGAAAAGCTTCTGCTCCCCCTCAGAATGTTCCCCAGTGAGGCTCTCCTCTGCTTTAATGTCTTCAACACAGTCGGTGCCTCCAACAGGCATCCCTCAGAGGGATCACTCCAATCCTCAACGAGGTCTTACAGGCCAGGTCTCTCGTCACACAGGCCAGACATGCGTCCTCTGTTCATTCCCTTCATTCCCGCCATATTCTCATTCTCATTCTCTCCTCTCCTCTCCTCTCCTCTCCTGTCCTCTCCTCTCCTCTCCTCTCCTCTCCTCTCCTCTCTCTCTCTCTCTCTCCCCAGCCTTTCCACTTGTCCCACCGGCTCTCCACTTCTTCTTCTTCACTTACTTTTTACTTACGAAATCAAAAGATTTCATAAGTATATTGATCACTTCCGTTTCTGTTTGTTTGTGTGTTTGTTTGTGTGTTTGTTATTTACGAAATCTAAAGATTTCGTAGGTAAATTGATGCCTTCCGTTTCTGTTTGTTTGTTATCTTGCCAAAACGAAGTTTTTGCAAGATATGTTAGTCATATCAGCTTGTATGTTTTTTTTATTTTTATTTTTTGTTTGTTTGTTTGTTTGTCTATAATCACGTATAAAAAATTCTGCAGAGCACAGTTATCATTGGAAATTTTTGTAACTTCGCATATCCGAGGCCTATAGAGGTCCCTTTCAGTGCACAAAATTTTGAAGGTCAAGGTCAAAGGTCAAGGTCACTTTGTCGCAAATCAGGGGAGTCGACGAAACCCTTATTTTTTGAGTAATTTTGATCGGATCGTCTTCTTCAAACTTCATGGGAATATAATTCATGGTCTGGCGCTCAGCTGATTAATTTTTGGTGGCGATTGGCCTTGACCTTCATATGTTTTTTTTTTGTTTTTTTTTGGTCTGTAATCACGTATAAATCATTCTGCAGAGCACAGTTATCATTGGAAATTTTTGTAACTTCGCATATCAGAGGCCTATAGCGGTCCCTTTCAGTGCACAAAATTTTGAAGGTCAAGGTCAAAGGTCAAGGTCACTTTGTCGCAAATCAGGGGAGTCGACGAAACCCTTATTTTTTGAGTAACTTTGAACGGATCGTCTTCAAACTTCATGGGAACATAGTTCATGGTCTGGCGCTCAGCTGATTAATTTTTGCTGGCGATTGGCCTTGACCTTCATGGTTAACGCCTTAGGTCAAACATATTTGACCCCAAGGTCAAATTTTCAAGTTTTAGGAATCATATCGTGTAGTACCTCAAATTGAACACCTCGATGAGTGCTTTCTAGACAGGTCAAGCTTGAGACATTATGACGTCATTTGGTGATGTTATGAGGCAAACGCATATTTTTCATGGTTACTCTGCAGAACGATTCTCATCAGAATCTCTCGTCGGCAGATATTCCTCAAGGAGTCGCTCCTGGTGGATAGCAGCTCCGTTCACCTCAGTGTGACCTTAAAGAAGTCACACGTGGTCACCTTTTGGCAAGATACGGGTCACCCTGCGGGTGACATTGTTTTTTTTTTATTTGTTTGTTTGTAGGCACGATAACTCGAGAACGGAAGAAGCTACCAATGTCAAATTACACCACGTGGTTCAGGAGGGTGATGGCTAGTGCTGATTAGATTTTGGTCAAAATCGGTCAAAGGTCAAGGTCACAGTGAGGTCAAACATAATTCTGTAAATTCATGTGGAGAAATGGAGTATTTTTGCTTCGCTCGACGTTACGAGTTCGTTTTAACTTCGATTTTAATTTTGTCTTCGGTTTTTGCGATCGCTTAGGACGCTTAAAACTCGGTTGTCGAAATTCTGGTAAAAATCGGATGTTTTGGAGACGTTTTAAGATTGTATAAAAAATATTTCACTCGACGCATCACGGGTCGTCACGTGATGCAGTGCGCTCGAGCAGACGCGTCGTTGAGTCACGTTAAGGTTTTCTGTGTGCGCGCTGACGGTGTTTTTGATAAAGATGGTGTTTAAAAGTCATTTTTTATCCCAATAAAGGTTATCGTCGCATGCCTGACTCGCTGAGCCGTCGGATTATGTAAAGATTGTTGGTGGATGGCCGAATATTATGGTTTTGTGACTTTGAAAAAATAATATAAAATAATTACGTGGAGAAATGGAGATTTTTGCTTCGGTCGACGTTACGATTTTTGATGGTTTGGTACAGAATCATCGTAGAAACTTCTGGTTTGCGTCACTACCTTCTCTAGAGACAGCTTTTATTAGACAAGGTCAGAGGTCAAGTTGACGATTTCGTAAGTACCAGTCTATGACTGCTTGTTTACTTTTCTTTCTTTTCTTGAAAATCCACACAGTACTGTCACTTCTCATATTAATTTAATGAATTAAATATTCATTGTCACCCGCCACATTCTGGAATGTCTCCGGGGGTCGACATTTCCACTGCGTGAGCTGCACCCATGCCAGCTCAACCTGATATGCCATCCCGAACCGCCTTGTGAGGCATTGTACCACTTCCTCAGAGACCAATGGGTTTCTCAACCGGCCATTTAATATCCCCAACGCCTTTCCTTTCAATGACGCTCCCAGCATGGCTGCCTTCTGCCCATCTGTCCAATTGTTCAACCCTGCTACACACTCAAACTGTATTAAATATGCCTCCAAATTTTCGTCCCCACGATAGGGGCCACATGCTATATCTAGAATGCCTGAGCCACCCTCCATCGTCCCGATGGTAACAGATGTGTTTAACCCGTTTGGTCCTACCAGCAATTTGGAGGCACTCCTGGGTTGTGATGGGTCCCCGGAATACCCCGTATTCTGACTTTTCGTTTCATTTGTCCTAATTCCGTCTAACTTCTTCTCCACTACTTGGAACTGAGTTTCTATTCCCTCCTCAAGTCTCATCAGTTGTTCTTTCAGGGTTTGAGCCTCAGCTCTCTAAACATCAATCCTTTCATATATTTTGTCTCCCTGACCATCCATCTTCTCAAGTATTTCAGTTTTCTGAGCATGTATCTTCTCATTTATTTAAACTCTATGAACACCGAGAACATTCCTCATCCGACTTAATTCGTCTCTCTGAGCGACAAAGCTTCCAGTTATTTCAGCTCTGCGAGCATCCAGCTCGGCCAGTAGGGCACTTAACTGCTGGCCGATGTCCATCGGCAGAGCTGACATGCACTCATTACCAACGCCTGCCCCTGGGCTTCTACGATCCAACAGACGGCCCGGAGAGAATCCTTCACCACCCACTGTAACTGTTTCCACGGATGTCACTGCCCTACTCTAAACCCCACTTACATCCATCCTTGAATTATGGGTGCATTTCCCTCGCCTTATCTAACAAAGCTTCCTGCGTTACTTTCACCATCATCTCAAATTGAACTTTGGACTTGGCCATATCAGAATTTCTTTCCTCTTTCATCACTTCCCTTAGGCGATCTACCAACACACTTTTTATCCTGCTGATATCGAGACCATATTTCTACAGCTCTGACCTGAGATTGGTGACATGCCATTCAGCGAATGATGTCTTACTTGGTCCTGACGCTACCACCTTGGCATTCGCCATCCCTCCACTCATTTATCAATTTGGGCTTGGATCCCACTCCTGACACCACTTGTTACGAGGTAGCCCCTGGGTAGAGGGCTTGGAGGTACGGTCTATTGTTCCGGAGGTCCTAATCGACGTGCTAGGGAGACCAATACGTACCCAGTGAGCGATCGCGCCGTATATGCAGTCAGATGTGACCGAGCAAAGTTAACATCCTACTGCTGATGCCAATTCACACACCCCACTCTTCAACACACAGTCTCGTATACAAATCCAAAACAAGAGGAACAAATGCAAATGTTTTACTCAAGATAAAGAAACACTGGGTATACCACGAAGCAATGAATAAACCATGTTACCAAAAAAAAGGAGTATAATAAAATATATGCAGTAGTAATAATGAAGAAATTCAAGGACAGGCGCCAAGATAAAATAAACAACATAATTAGACGGTCCAGTAGGTATCCCTAGTTAATCCCGAGGGGTTGGGGGGGGGGAGCAAAATAACGAAAGAATATTTCCCAAGATATAAAGAAAATAATGTGTGAAGGAGAAAGGAGGGGGGGAGGAGAAGAAGAAGAAGAAGAAGAAGAAGAATTCAGGTCTGTCTGAGTTATCGTTCCAATGGCCTCGCCCCAGCCACAGGCCACAAGGCTAACACTTCACCACCACCCCTCCCTCTCTCTGGAAGGGTTCTCAAACTTTGCCAATGAACAAACCAGAGCAATTCCTGCAACACATTAAAGCCACACGTTGCTTCAGGTCAGCTCAGATGTCACTCAGGAGGAGGAAACGCTTCTGCTCCCCCCCGCCCCTCCCCCGACCATGTCCCAATGAGGCTCTCCTCTGCCTCAGTGTCTTCAACACAGACGGTGCCTCCAACAGGCAGCCCTCAGAGGGATCACTCCAATCCTCAACGAGGTCTTACAGGCCAGGTCTCTCGTCACACAGGCCAGATGCGCGTCCTCCGTTCATTCCCGCCTTTTCCACTTACCCTCTCACCAGCCTTCTGCCCGTCGCGCCGGCTCTCCGCTTGTTCTTCTTAACTTGCTTCTTTACTTTTCTTTTTTTCTTGAAAATCAACACAGTACCACCGCATGAGATCATGTGGAGGCCTCAAAAAGACAATGGAAAGAACAGAAGAACTTCTCAAAAAGAGAACAGCATTTGCTTGAGCACCACGATAACATTGTTACCATGGAGACTGTCATGTTAAGCGTGAGCACTCTGTACCGTTGGAGTGCTTGCTTGAGCACCTTGCATCAAGCAACCATCTGCTTGATGTCCCATCTGCCTACATTCACTGATGGACGTTAAAGATACTGTTGCGGTCTCTGGGCTCGAGGCCACTACGAGGGGGAAATCCCCGGTTTCTTTTGAACTCACCCAGATCTAAAGCCACCGGGAGCGAATAGCTTCACCCCACGGTGGGTTTCCACACAACTACGACGCCTACTGCAATGTAAAGCCATCCCTGCGGCTCGATCTGGATCAACTTGATCTCACGAGACCCGCAATGGTGCTTCGGTTTGGAATAAAGTCAGTTATCTTTTATGGTGTCAGAAGTTAACCGGACCTGCTGCTTTTCAACAAACGACCATCCATAAGTACAGGATGACGTTCCCAAGCTTTGAATACCCGACTATCGATTGGGATGCAGCAGATTTATTTGGAGAATTCACTCTGTTTCGAGACCACGTTCAGTTAGTGTTCGCGGGCCCGCTGTCGGAGCTAAACCCAAAGCAATAAGCCGGATGGCTGGGCACGTGGATCGGTGCTCATGGCCGTGAGGTTTATAAAACGTTCACATGGGAGGAGACAGAGAAAGATGATCCCGCCAAGGTATTCATCATTTTGAAATGTATGTGCGAGCGAGAAAGAACGAGTGGATTGCCCGGCACCGGCTCAAGCAGCGGAAACAAAAGAGTGAGGAGACCTTTGATAACTTGGTGAAGGACCTAAGGATTATTCTGATGGACTGCGAGTATGCCGATCCCGAGTTGTGATCATTGATGGTATTTTTGAATCCAGGGTGTAGGAAAGGTCACTGGATCAAGGTGAAGGACTGTCACTAGCAAATGCTGTGGAAATTGGACAACAGTTTGAGTTGTCTCGGAAGCAAATCTGCATTGTGCGGAATGAAGATAACTACAAACTTGGAGTGCCAGCTATGACAGCTCAGAGCAAATCACATCCCAAGCCTTGTTCCTCATCATCGCAGCTGCTACCATTTTAAGCATGCAGTAGATGTGGCAAGGATGAACGGCATTTGTGGAACCAAGGGAAATGTCCTGCAGTTGGTTCCATCTGTTCCTATTGCAAATGCCCAAACCATTGGATGGTTGTCTGCCGTAGGCTACAGCGACTGGGTAAAACACTCTTCGTCGATGCTGAAGAAAACAAGAAACAACCACCTGAAGGCCATTCAGAGGTTTTTCGAACATACAAGGTTGACAACATCGGCACTCTGGCAGATGACAAATAGTCCCAGACTGTCAGAGTCAGTGGCATTGCGAACATTACCTTCCGTATTGATACAGGGGCAAGGTGCAATATACTTACATTCAGGAATTTTCAAAGACTCCCAGTTAACACCGAACTTCACAAGTCTAAGAGAACCCTGAGAACTTACTCCAACCACATCATTCGGCCAGTTGTTTCCACGGATCTTTCCCTGGAATTTGAGGGGAGGTCTGTAATAGCTTCATGCGAGCTGGTCAATCTGGATCAGGAGAATGTGATATCGGGGGAGACTGCTGAGAATCTTCGCCTCATTGCTCGACTGAGTTCCCTGGCAGGGGTTCAGTCAACGGATAATGAATCGGTTCTCCCAGAGCTACGAGATTTTCCCGATATCTTCGGTACTTCAGGTTCCCTACCAGGGGTCTACCGACTCAAAATACACCCAACAGCCAATGGGGTTGTACATGCTGCACATCAGCAACCCACTGCGCTAATGCCTAGGATCATCGAGGAATTAAACAAGATGGTAGATAACGGCTTCATAACTCTGGTGGAGGAGCTAACCGAATGGGTCAGCTCAACGACAGCTGCAGTTCACAATGGTAAGCTAAGAATATCCTAAAGATGTTTGGATCATAGATCTCAACAAGGCCATTAAACGTGAGCATTATCTCATGAAGACGGTTGAAGAGGTGGTCTCCATCATACCAAAAGCCAACTTATTCTCAGTATTGGATGCAAAGAGTGGGTTTCTACAGATTCTCCTGGATAAGGAGTCATCAAAACTGACGACCTTCAATACACCGATGGGTCATTTTCGTTGGCTGAGGCTACCATTTGGATTGAAATGTACCATAGAAATATTTCAGTGTATCATGGATCAAATGTTGGATGGTGTCATTGGAGCCACAGCGATCATGGACGATATCTTGATTGCAGGACAAGGTCGAGATCATCACGACAGCATTTTAAAGCAAGTCATGGAGAGAGCTACATTCTACAACCTCAAATTGAACATGCAAAAATACAAAGTTCCCCAAAGGAGGTTCGGTATGTTGGGCATCTACTTACTGCAGACGGACTCAAGCCTGACCCCTCAAGAATTGAAGCCCTGCCTAATATGCTTGCTCCACGGAATAAAGAGGACATGCGGCGTTTCCTTGGATTTCTTGCTTACCTGGCTAAATTTATTCCTCAACTGAGTGAAGTCAATGCACCACTTTGAGCTTTACTGAGAGCTGATAGTATTTTTGACTGGCAACCTGCGCAGGACCAAACTTTCCATAAACTATTGGATCTCTGCCGTCAACAGCCTGCACTGAGATACTATGACGTGAAGGCACCAGTAGAGATCCATGCGGATGCAAGTCAAAGCGGTCTCGGTGGTGTCTTAATGCAGGAGGGGAAGCCGGTTGCATACACTTCGCGATCCCTCTCGGAGGTGGAACAACAGTATGCTCAGATTGAAAAAGAAATGCTTAAAATCCTCCACGCCTGTATTAAATTCCACCGCTACATATTTGGCAAGACAGTAACTGTATTTATGGATCACAAGCCACTTCAAGAGATTTTCAAAAAACCTCTTCTGTCTGCTCCCATGCGTCTGCAGAGGATGCTGTTACATCTGTAGTGGTACGATCTCGAGGTAGTGTATAAAAGTAGCAAAGACATGCAGCTACCAGATACACTATCTCGTGCTTATCAGACTCCCCAGTTGTCGGGACAAGAAGTCAATCTGGAGCAGGGTTCCATGTTAGACTTCATCTCCATCACCAAGGAGAGGTATGTCCAGCTGCAGGAACAGACTCGACAAGAATTACAACTTCTGTTGGACGTGATCCACACCGGATAGCCCAGCTATCGAAACGAAGTGCCCATTCCATTGAGACCATACTGGGATTCAAAGAGCGAGTTAGTTGTCTCTGATGAAATTACCTATAAAGGTATGCATATGGTAGTGCCACCTAGTCTCCGTCAGCACAAGCTCTCCATCATACACAGCACTCACCTTGGTATTGTAAAGTGCAAACAGTGTGCTTGGGAAGTGCTCTATTGGCCAACAATGAACCAACAGATCGAAGAGGAAGTGAAAAACTGCACTCCAGGTGCAGATTACCAAAATAAGCTTCCTCCAGAACCGCTCATTCCTCCAGATTCCCGATTCCAGATTTACCATTCAACCAGGTCGCTGTGGACCTATTCGAGTTTGAGTCAAAACAATACATTTTGGTTGTCGATTATTATTCTACATTTATAGAGGTATGTGAGCTCAAGGATATGAGAAGCCGCACAACGTTTGATGCTCTAAAATCAATCTTTAGTACACATGGTATACCTGAGGTTCTTAGGGGCGACAATGCATCCTTGTTACTGTCCAAATAGTTCAAATCATTCTGTTTTGATTACGGCATTAACCAAACTACTTCCAGCCCTCAATTTGCTCGTGCTTACGGTGAAGCTGAAAGAGCAGCGCAAACTGTAAAATAAATTGTGGAAGAAGGTGGAGGACAAACATCTGGCTTTGTTAGACGACCGCACCATTCCCCTCGAAGGCCTACACTTGTCCCCTGCACAGCTGTTGATGGGTAGAAAACCACTTAACAAGCTTTCTGCAAAGTGCAGCTTACTTGCACCAAAACCCTACAGCTTTCATGAAGTTAAACGGAATTTTGACATGGAAAAGACCAAGCAAAAATTATATCATGATCGAGTAGCACGAGAGCGGCCACCTTTTCAGGGGTGGCAAGTCCATATGGAACCACTTCCTGGCACTAGAAAATGGGTTCCTGGTGAAATCGTACAAAAACACGAGTCCCCTTGGTCCTACTGTACATACTCCAAACAGGAAACGTTTGTTCCGCAGGAATCGTCAACATCTCCGATCTTCAAACAAGCTGGCCAACCACACTGGCTGTGTGTACGAGCCAGAGATGGGA
>NC_140971.1:15498278-15514752 GCF_056783735.1 Eptatretus burgeri
TTTATTTCCGAAGACCACACGCATGCGGAATGTGACTCAGTGACCCTTCAGTCAGGCTCCCCTGAATCACATTAAGAATATGCTTCAAAACAATCACATATATAATCACACAAAGCAAAACTGGGTGTGGACTAAAAGTGTAAAGGAAAAACTGGGTGTGGACTAAAAGTGTATGCTAAGGGATAAGGAAACAAAGAAATAAAAGAAATAAATGTGGCAGTGGGCTTCTTTCCCCCCTCCCTGGGCCCTAGGGGAAGTTGAATCGGTCAATTCTCAGATATGCAACCACAGTTTCCAAGCCACCTACACAACTCTCAGATATGCAAGCCTTGCAAACTAATAACTTTCCTACACTCCTTCACTAGCACCTGCTGATAACAAAGGCAAAGCTTTGGTGATCACTGAGAATAGGAATGTGTGGGCAGCATACACTGAAGGAACAATTCCACAGTTCTCTCCAAGGTCGCACTAAGGGCACACCACCACAGAGCAACAGGAAGGGTGATAAGGGCTTAGTTTCCAAGAAACAGGAACAGCTGGGCTCTGTCCAAAAACAGTGGGGTGCATGGAACATTGGTAGCCTGAAACATTTAAAGCAACATTTTAAAGCAAGGTTTGAATAATACGCAGTTACAAGCAAGGTTAGAATCCTGAGAGCTGATTAACACACAGCTAATGGTCCAAAATATGACCACCTAACATATCATCATAACAGTTTCCCTCCTTGGTCATATTTTGACCATTCCCAGCCACACCTGAGACTCACCGACCGAGTGGACCCCTATTTGGTTCCTGTAGCAGCTACCCCTAGGCCCCCGCGCCTGCCAAACGGGATTTACGAATGCCGTGGATAGCCATCAACATTCTCCAAATGAGAAGTCCCCAACTGCTGGTGGTTCAGGTTAGCTTCTGTTACCATTGTCTTCTCCCTTTTGTCCTACCCACTGCCACATGCCTCCCGTTTAAGCTGCAGTGTATGAATTCAATGCTAAGTCCACACCATATTAACATGTAATACTGTTCTATGTTAGCAGCAATGGTAATACTGTTGTTTAAACAATTATACATAAGCAAGTAGCAAAAGTAGTACTCAAGGCACGGGTGTAAGCTCGTCCAGCGCAGGAGTCACATCTTGCACTGGAAGGCAAAACGACACGCACTCTCTCCTGGGTTAGTTATCTGCTTCAACAAGGAGGAATGGTTGTAAACCTTGGCCTAGGTCCACGTGTATGACGTCCCCCTGAAGGCCCTGGTCGTCCCCCTCCCCATTACTGGCCAAGTCGTCCTCAACAGAGAGTTCGCTGTTAATTATTATAATGGCCTGGGTGAGGGGTGACGCTGCGCAGCACTTCTTCAAACAAATGGTAATGAGAAGTTTGATTAGAAACACCCCAAAAATTACCACCACAATGATTAAAAGTACTGACCCTATTAGTCGCAACAACCAACCTCCCCAGCCCTGGAAGATCGACTTCCACCATGCATAACCTTCCTCACGTTCCACTCGATTGCTTGTGAGAACTTCCACCACCTTTTTAATTCGGGCCACCGCACGATTAGTTATGTCCTTCGGGTCCGGAATCCAGACGCAACATTCTCCTTCAATCATCCCGCATACCCCTCCTTGCTCTGCTAGAAGCATGTCTAAAGCTACTCTGTTCTGCATTACCATAGCGCGCATTGATACCAACATCTCTGTTAATTCTGTATAGTAAGCCATGGTTACATTACCTAAATATTCCAAAACTTGTGAAAGCTCATCTAACCTAATGCTATTAATAGTAGTACCGGCATGCGGCATGAAAAAGCCAAGAGCCTTCTCCCACCAGGTGCCTTTGATCACCCCTAAGCGCTCTGATACACCGGCCCATCCCTCTGGATCCCCTGTCTCTGATGCGCTGCGTCGGTACCGTGGTTGTGCAGGGGTAGGGTAAAAAGTGGTCTTAATTCTGCTATCCGGAAATACTGAAGCTAAATAACAACTCCCTTCCCACCCTTTTGGTAGGTAGGGGTAAGCCTTGTCCCCGCAAACCAAGTGAATGCCTTTTGGCGGGATCATCCCGTTGTCATGGTGTAAGGCTGCTTTTATTGTGAATGTTACTTGCTCCTCTACCTGGGTGTCCGGGTTAACAGCGATGACTTCCTGGTCAGTTGATTTCGGGAGGGGAAGTTGAATCTCACATTCTGACTTTCCCATTCTGTTTGCTCCCTGTCCTGTAAAACAGACCGCTCCCCTGGTGTTTTCTACCCATAGGGGAGATGGTACCACCATTACATTAGCACTCGGATTCTTCCCTGCATAGACCCGTTGTGTATAACCACGGGCTGAGGTCTCAGCTTCGAGCCCTTCTACTGGTCCGGTTACATGATTGAAGATGGTTAATGGTAGTACGAAAAGAGGAAGTCCGGTGACGAGGCCAGATGGTGGTTTAAGGCACACCCAGCACTCACTCCGGTTCTCAATGTTTGCTATCTCTGTGGTTAGGGCTACAAAGGTATTCGGGGGCCTTGTTGGTGGCCCCTTTCTTTGTACAGTGAAGTGTATCCAACTACTCCGTGCTGTGTGGTTGCTCCATAGAACGCGGCAATAGTATGCCAAATGGGTGTCGTCTGGTACTTGTGGAATTCTAGTTATCAGACTCGCGTGCTGGCCCCATTCATATCCATGTCTGGTGGAGGACCCCTTCTTTACTTGTCTCGCCACTGTGTGATCCTGGCCTGCTAGTAAATGGTACCATAGGATGGCTGTAAGGCCCTTGTGTCGGTCTACCAGGTCACTAGACCCATCTGCTAGGATGCAGGGTATTTCTATGAGTTGTTGAGGTCGGAGCAGCGGTACCTTTATGTCTAATGGGTGTGGAATCATTAACGAAAAAGGTTGGGTACGGTTAACTGAAAAGACTCTTACTGTGTCTAACTCCTTGTTATGGGTTGTCCCAAAATTTGCATATTTGCTTGCTGTCACCTCTCTTGGTACCCCTCTCCTGCTACGCTGTAAAGAAGTTGCTAACTCAGTCCCGTTTCCCCTTTCGTGGTCGAGGTGTAGGAGGGGTGTATGGTTCTCGGGGTCTAAGGCTGTCGGTTTGCTGCCTAGTGACAGGCCGCCCTCGCACAGGAGCAGCGCTAGCACCAGGAGTTGCATGTTGTGTCGTCAAAGGTCCTGTCGCTGTTTCCTGTATTACAATGTTGTTGTCGTCTAAACCTGTCTGTTCCACGTTTGGCAGGGTGCCTGGTCCAGGTTCCGGCTCCACGTCTGGCGGGGCGTTTGGTTCTAGCGCTGGTCTTTCAGGGTCCCTGTTGTCTACGTTTTCAGGTCCCGGGTCCGGCGGGGCACCTGGCTCTGCTTGCAGTGGGTCTCCCTGTATTATCTCACCCTGTCCTGCTGGGCCAGCCCCGTCTCGGTTTGGTGGTGGTGGAGGGGGTCTCTGTAGAGATATCACGTCTTCCCCCTCGTCGTCGTCTTCACTATCCCGGTAAAAGACTGAATCGGACACAACCGGAACCTCTGCTGGGGTTACCTCCTCCGGTTCCCTAGTTTCAGCGGCTTCCTTGGGTGCTCGTTTACAGTGTGAGTGGTGTATCCATGCACTCTTACCCCTCACTTTGATGGCCGAGAGCGTGGTCAAAAGTACAGTGTAGGGCCCGGTCCACTTGGGTTGCAGGGCGTCCTTCTGCAGGAACTCTTTCACCCAAACTCGTTCAGCAGGTTGAAAATCGTGTAACGGGTCTCCAGCAGGTATCGGCAATGCTTCTTGTACCTGTGAGTGAAAAGCCCTAATGGTAGCAGTGAGTGTTCTGCAATAGTTCATCATTCCGTCAGTCATACATGCCAAATCCCAATCTCCCATATCTGGCGGAGCCGAGACCGGTAACTGTATAGGACGTCCTGTTATTATTTCGTGGGGCGAGAGCCCCCTTGTGGCATTATTTGTTGCCCGCATTTTCATGAGCGCTATCGGCAGCACGTCTGGCCAGGGCATTGACTGGTCCTCGCAGAGTTTGGAAAGCGTCTGCTTTAGGGTTTGGTTCTCTCTTTCTACTGCCCCTGCTGACTGGGGGTGGTACGGACAATGCAGTTTCTGGTTGATACCCAAGCCTTCGGCTACTTTTCCCATTACTTTTGCCGTAAAAGACCCTCCTTGGTCCGAGGATAGTCGTGTTGGAATCCCAAATCGCGGAATTACTTCCTGTAAAAGTAGTTTGGCCACTGTATCAGCTTCCTCATTGGTCGTGGGAAAGGCCTCTACCCACTTAGAAAACATATCCACAATTACCAGCACATATTGGTGATGTTTGTATGCCGGCATTTTTATAAAATCCATCTGAAGGTGTTGAAACGGTCCGGATGGGGGTGGGTGTGCTCCCCGTTTCTTGGCGGCATACTTCCTGTTATGTCTACCACAGGTCGCACAATTGCTAACCACCTCTGTTGCTGCTGTTGTTACACCTGGGGCATTCCAGGTTTGACGAATAATTTCCGCCACCCCTTTTATTCCCATATGGCCCTGCGCATGTGCAGTGAGGGCGAGCCATGGTAGCAATATCCGGGGTACAAATGGTCTATTTCGCTCATCCACCCATACTCCATGTATGTTTTGCTTTGCACCCTCCTTCACCCTCCATGATTCCTGTTCTTCCATAGTTGCGGAGACCTGCAGGTCCTTCAGCTGTTCTTGCGTTTGTGGACCGTCTACCATTTGCTCCACGTAAAGTTCGGTCGTTGGTTGTGGGTTCGCCTCCTCCTCATCGAGCACTGCTTTTGCCGCTAAATCTGCTCTTTCATTGCCTTTTGACACTTCATCTGTCCCTCCTGTGTGAGCTTTGCATTTAATCACTGCAATCTGTTGCGGCTCTTGTGCTGCTCGTATCAGTCGTTTGATCAAGTCCCCATGTCGGATAACCTTCCCTGAGGACGTCTTAAAGCCACGCAAGGCCCAAATGGCAGCGGAGTCATGTAAGATGCCCCAGGCATACCTAGAATCTGTGTATATGTTCAATGTCTTACCCGCACCCAGCTCACACCCGCATATCAATGCTTCCAGCTCAGCTTGTTGGGCCGAAAATCCCTTTGGTAACAATTGTTTCCTCAAGGTGGCGCTTGCGGTGCATACTGCAAAGCTAGCAATGGTTTTTCCCCATCGGTTCTTCCTCGCCGCTCCATCCACGAACAGTTCCAATTCTGCATTCTCGATCGGGGCTTCCTGTAGGTCACGTCTAGCCTTTGTCTCTTCCACCAGCACTCGTTCACACACATGTGCCTCTCCCTCATCGCCCGCTGGCATTAGGGAGGCTGGGTTCAGTGGCGAACATCTTTCGATCGTTATATTAGTTGCCTGCAACAGCACCAAATCATGTTGAACTGCTCGTGCCGCTGATATATGTTGTGTCTTATTTTGCCCTATCAGCGCCGCCACATCATGCGGTACCTTCACGGTCAGCGGAGAACCCAAAACCAGCGTCGCTGTTGCGGTTACTGCGTATTGCGTTGCTGCTACTGCCCGTAAGCACCCAGGATAGGCGGCGGCGACCGAGTCCAAATGACTACTATAGTACGCAATCGGCCTATTCTTTCCTCCGTGTTCTTGCGTCAGCACCGCTTGGGCGAACCCTCCTCTTTCATGGACGAATAGGGTGAAGGGAAGATCATAGTTCGGTAGCCCCAATGCTGGTGCTTTTGACAAGGCCTGCTTCAATGTTTCAAAGTCTTTGTTCGCACCATTCGTCCAGGAGATCTTATCCCCCTCTGCCTCTTTTACCATGTCGTACAGTGATCGCGCCCTAACTGCATAATCAGGGATCCACTGCCGGCAGTACCCCGTCATCCCGAGGAACCGTCGCAATTGTCGCAATGTAGTGGGTTTTGGGTGCTCTAGGATTGTCTCCACCCGTTCAGCTCCGAGGCTCCTCTGCCCCTGTTCCAGTATATGTCCCAAATACGTCACCCTTGGCTGCGAAAACTGCAATTTGTCTTTGCTGACTTTGTGGCCCTTTCGGGCGAGAGCTGTTAACAGCGCTACAGTGTCCGTTTCACATTTCGTTTGATTGTCCGAGCATACCAACAGGTCGTCCACATATTGTATCATGACTGATCCTTCCGGGAGCTCTATGTCCTCCAGGTCCTCCTTCAGAGCCTGCGAGAAGAGCGTTGGACTATCGCAGAACCCCTGCGGAAGTACAGTCCAGGTGTATTGTTGTCCGTCGTAGCTGAAGGCAAACAAGTGTTGCGACTCCTTGGCTAGCGGTATGCTAAAGAACGCTGAGCACAAGTCTACCACGGAAAAATGCGTCGCAGTGGACGGCACCCCTGACAGTATCGTAACCGGGTGTGGCACCACGGGAAAGGACGCTTTCACACACTTATTCACTGCTCGTAGATCCTGTACAAACCTCCATTTGTTTCCTCCGGGCTTCTCCACCGGCAGGATTGGTGTGTTACATTGGCTCTTAGTAGGTATTATCACCCCTTGGTCGCGTAATGATGCTATCACCGGAGCGATCCCTTCTATTGCCTCTTTGCGCAACGGGTATTGAGCCACTCGAGGCAGGGGTACCCCCTCCTTTATCTGGATAGACACGGGCGTTGCGGCTAGCACTCTGCCCACGTCATTCGGATGTCGTGTCCATAATTCAACAGGTACTTCCTGTAGTCTTTCTTCCGTTCTCGTTTCCCTGTTGGCCTGGCGGCGTGGCCTTTCGCTGTTCATCTCATGCCTTTCTAGCATACATGACAAAATCTGATCAGGTAAGCATACCTTCCATCCATCCCCCCGTCGACTGGCCTGTAAAGTGCTCTGGGTTTCACTATCCCTCCCTGGTGGTTCTGAGGCACATCTCAACCTGGTCAACATTCTTCCCAGTTCTTCGGCACTATGACCTTTACCGACCGCCATTGAGACGTGCGGGGTAAGTCCTTCTCTGTGCTTCATTAGCTCACGTTCCTTGTTAGTTAGCTCCACCTCCATTGCCGCTCCCTCTTTTCCGATCCACAAAGTGGTTGTCATTAAAGTGCGTGTGGTAGCGTACTCTTCATGTACCCTGTCCGAGTAATCAAAATCCTGCCCTGTTTCGTCATAATAGACCGTACAGTGTAAAGGCAGTTCCACTTCTTTCAATTCAATGTCGTTGCCACGCAACCATTCCTCTACGTCCCGCAATCTTTTCGCACTTTCCCAATCCCTAGTCAGTTTATCTCTCCCCTCTTGTGACACAACCCGCAACCAATAGACTACCGGTCCGAGTTCGGTCATCATGAGGGTCATTACTTCCTCTTGCAATGCCAGCGGAGCATCTATGAAAACTCCGTCTTGCTTGCATGTTATGGTACATCCCATTCTGCACAACAAATCTCTTCCTAACAAATTCATCGGGGTGTGTTTGGCTACCAAAAATGCATGTTCTCCCCGCAGGGGACCTACTTCAATTCGTAATTTGTCCGAAATCGGGATATCCTCTCTCCGTCCCGAAACCCCCACCACACTCACTGACTCACCTGAGAGTGGCAGGTTCTTTATCTCTCCTTGTTTTAGTGTTGACCGGGTGGCCCCTGTATCTACCAGGAATATTACTTGTCTCCCCTCTACGTTTAAGGTCGTGGTCAATTCCCTTACATTCCGCGTTTCCCTTTGCGGAGCCACCACGGTGTCCTCATGTCAATAGTTTCTTCCTGCTGTCTCCCTTCTCCTCTCATACTCTCTAGGGGGCGCCGTTGGTCTCTCTTGCTGTTGTGGTGGCCGCGAGCCCCAGCCTCGTTGTTTAGGCGGTGCCGGGCAGTCCCGAAACCAGTGCCCGGATTGACCGCAGTTAAAGCATTCTCCCTGTTTTTGCGGCTCCTTCTCTCGGTTCCAAGGCCTCCGCTGGTCCCGTTCGGCTTCATACCGGGGTTCCCAATCTGGATTTTCCCAGCGAGGCCTGCTTTCCCTCTCTTCGTATTTACGGCTTTTCAATTCAAGATTTCTTGCAACTAGAGCTTTGGTATCTTTCTTTCCCCTCCGTTCCTCTTCTCTTAGAGTCTGCCAAGCCTGTCTTGCCCTTTCAAACACGGCATCTACGTCAGCCATTTTCCACCCTGGCATGTCCGCTTTCACCTCTCGCCTTACTTCGTCACACAGTCCATCTACGAACATAGTGTTCAGGAAATGGAGGGCGTCTGTGCGATGTTAATAAATCCTGAGTGCAGTTCGATCTGCTCATACAGTCGTGCCTTGTACTCCCCAGGTGATTCCTTGGGATTCTGTGTGACATCCTGTATTGCCTGCCAATCCATTACCCTTGGGGCCATTTCCGCCGCAAGTTCTTCCATCAGGGTTTGTACTCTTCCTCTGTACAGTGCCTGTGCTTCCCGGTCGGCTCCCTCCGGGTAATGTTGGTTTAAGGTGGTATCTGTTTCTCCTTCCATTTTTACACTCCAGGCTGCCGCACGCCGGCTCCAAACCGCACTGGGCAAGACAGCAGTGCAGATAAACCCTATGTCTGTCCTGGTTGCCCCCTGCATTTTTATCTGGTCGTGTAATATCTGAATGGCCCTTCTTGGGTTTTTCTTTATACATTCTTCCATGCTAGCTTTTACTCCCCTAATGTCTTGTGGGGTCCATGATCTCCAAACCCAATCTCCCCCTGCTGCTTGTATCATGGGGAACTGGTGAATGTCGGTCCCTCCTTTTACTCTGTCCCCTTCTAAGACAGGGTAAATTCCTTTTGTTGTCCCAAGTCGGGTTGTCGTCTTTCGGTTCACGTCGTCACTGATTTCTGCTATCTGTGCTAACGCCTGCTTCAACTTCTCCTGTCTCTCCTCACTCTGTATCTTGACCTCCGTCAGCTGCGCTAACACTTGGTCTAGTTCCCTCTGTTTGTCCTCTCCCTGTGTCTTAACTTCCGTTAGCTGGTCTAGCGCCTGTTTTAGTCTCCCTTGTCGTTCCTCGTCTTGTATTTTTCGTTGGTTCACAGTCCCTTCTAGTCCGAGTCGCCTATGCTCTGTCTCGGCTTGCGACTCCATTAGCCACGCGGCCAATGCTTTCCAGTGTGGTCCACTTTGTTTCGGGCCACCTGCTTTGCCCTCTATCAGCGCATTACTCACTGTGTTTAATATCTTTGGATCTAAGGATCCAGTCAGCGGAAAGGGATCTTTTCTTCCCGCGGTCCACTTCACCCAGTCCTGTATTCCCTTTACGTTATCGATTCCATATTTGTCACTGATAACTTTCAATGTTGTTCCTTTTGGTATCTTCTCGTTCTTTGAAGATTTATTCCCCATTCCTTTGTTCTTATCTTATCAACCGCCTAATAGCTATAAATCGTTTCTCCTTTTACACCGGGACTGAGGTCCCTTTCAATCAGCCGCCTAATAGCTGTAAATCGTTTCTCCTTTTACACCGGGACTGAGGTCCCTTTCAATCAGCCGCCTAATAGCTGTAAATCGTTTCTCCTTTTACACCGGGACTGAGGTCCCTTTCGACCCGCCGCCTAATAGCCTCAAACCCAATGAAGGCCTCTAACCTTCCCTCTCTTGGTACAGGATTCCAACCTGTTTCCTCCTTATTTCACACGGATACCTTTATCCTCGACCCTTACCGGCTCTACAAACACTGCCTGACAGCCCTTCCCCTTTGTGCTCTTCAGACAAACCGCATTCGAATCACCTCATATGTGTTTACCGTTACAGTTCTTGATTCGAGCAGATCCTGGAGCTGCGTCCGGCAGGGCGCAACCCACCAAGTGTACAGCGCTCGCCTAACTGGGGCTCCCTATTTTAGGTGCCCTACGTGCGATCGCCACGTACCTTTTAGCTGATCCCTTGCGATCGCTGTACACCAAGTGGAGTCCCACCGTCCACACCGCCAGCATCAGTCGAATCCCATCCTCGTCACCAATTGTTATGACTCTCCACTCGGCCGAGTAAGATGACAGAGTCAGATGAGGATCCTCGAATTACACGTTTTATTTCCGAAGACCACACGCATGCGGAATGTGACTCAGTGACCCTTCAGTCAGGCTCCCCTGAATCACATTAAGAATATGCTTCAAAACAATCACATATATAATCACACAAAGCAAAACTGGGTGTGGACTAAAAGTGTAAAGGAAAAACTGGGTGTGGACTAAAAGTGTATGCTAAGGGATAAGGAAACAAAGAAATAAAAGAAATAAATGTGGCAGTGGGCTTCTTTCCCCCCTCCCTGGGCCCTAGGGGAAGTTGAATCGGTCAATTCTCAGATATGCAACCACAGTTTCCAAGCCACCTACACAACTCTCAGATATGCAAGCCTTGCAAACTAATAACTTTCCTACACTCCTTCACTAGCACCTGCTGATAACAAAGGCAAAGCTTTGGTGATCACTGAGAATAGGAATGTGTGGGCAGCATACACTGAAGGAACAATTCCACAGTTCTCTCCAAGGTCGCACTAAGGGCACACCACCACAGAGCAACAGGAAGGGTGATAAGGGCTTAGTTTCCAAGAAACAGGAACAACTGGGCTCTGTCCAAAAACAGTGGGGTGCATGGAACATTGGTAGCCTGAAACATTTAAAGCAACATTTTAAAGCAAGGTTTGAATAATACGCAGTTACAAGCAAGGTTAGAATCCTGAGAGCTGATTAACACACAGCTAATGGTCCAAAATATGACCACCTAACATATCATCATAACATGTGCTTCCCAGCACGCCGTGTATGGATGAGGCACCGCGGTTGAGTGCCCCCACGTGTGTGAGTGAGGAACGGTTGTGGATGAGGCACCGCGGGTGAGTGCCCCAGCATGCGTGAGTGAACGGCCGAGTGCAAGGGAGACCGTGTGTGTGAGAGAGCGGTATGTGAGGGAGATGTCGGTTGGCATGCGGGAGCACGCAGCCGCGTCTCCCGGTGTGAATGTGATGGAGTGGAGTGTGTGCGTCGTAACACGCAGGTATGCGTGTGTGGAATGGAGACGGAGACGGCGACAGAGGAGAGAAAGCCGAGTAGCGGCTGTAGTTGTTTCGGGGACCGTGCCGGGTTCATCCAGCAGTGAGCACGAGGTTCGTGCTGTGCAACGCACGAGACCACCACGTGCTCGCTTGCGAGAGTGAAGTCCCGGTCCGGAAACGCACGCGGTGGATTTGCCGATCCCGCGGACGGACAAAGTTTAGGCAGGACTACGGATTTGGACAGGACGGGTTCTCCACGCGATCGTGTGTGTTAAGCTCCAACGGGCAAAGCACATGTGTTCGCGTGGGGAACCCCTCGAGACGTGGGGCTTGTGTTTTTTTTTTATGCGCACGGTGACGCCATGGCTGCACGTGGGGTTGGAATCCGGCAGGAGGGGTATCTCTGCCGGATGGTACCGTCCAAGGAGGGACGAGGAACATGTGCAGCTGCATGACGTCACGGGCAGGTGCAAAGTGCGCGAGTTGCCGCGCAGGTGCTGCGCATGGAAAAAAAAAAAAAACAAGCCTCACTTTCGGGTGCACAGGATTCCTGGGCAAGGGGTGGAAGACCCCCTTACCCGGGGCACAGGATGGAAACCAGTTAGGGGGAAGGGTTAGCTTAGCTAGACCGACTTCATGGGGCAGGGGTAAGTCCTCATGGAGTCCGTGGAATGGATTAGGTAGAGGGATTTAGTGAGCTTTAGGTTGGGAAATAAAATGATTTATTTGGAGACAGTGACAGACTTTGGATGTGTAGAGGGGACGTAGTTTAGCTACGTAGTGTTAAAAGGAACGTGCTACTAGTTTAAGGGACGACGTGGGAGCACGAGTTAGTTAGGGGATGTAGTGAGGAGGATGGCAGAGTTCAGCGGTGTGTGTGTTGAAGAGTTGGTGAGTTATGAGGTGAAGACATGATGAGTGAGTGAGGCCAGCGGGTCTGTGTGAATGGAGCGAATGGGGAATGCATGGTGCGATGAGTGATTGGGGGGAGGAGTGACTCCCGCCCAAGGGACCCCGGGGTCAGTGTAGAGTGAGTTAGGGGGTTAGTTAAATTGAAAAATGGAGGTCGTTTTGTTGTTGGTGGGAGTGTAGGCTCGAAACCCGTTTGGAGGGGTGCAGGAGCCCTGTTGACGGGCTTGGGAGCGTGGCTGCGAAAGGTGAGTATCGCTGAGTGGGTACCCTGGGCACCAGGCTAGTCGGCCGTGGTAGGCCAAGGGTCCATGGGGGGCCGGGATAGCGTAGTGGGCACGGGTGCGCCTGCTTGGTGCGGGGGCCCGGGGCGCCATGAGCCGCGTGGGCAGTGTTATGGGCAAGGGTGACCCTCGGAAAGGGGCCCGGGAAGCCAGCCTGCCACGTGTGCGTTTCAGGGGAGGTGCCATGGGGGGCACTCCCCGGTGTTAGGGAGCTGGTAGGCTCGGAGGCAGTGTACTGCCCGGGGTTGCCATAGGGGGAGAATCGGCAGAGGGTCGTGCCTGCCAAAGGGAGCCACGTGTCCCAGCCATGAGACCGTGTGAGGGCACGGAGAGAAAATTGGGGGGGCGAGGCCCGAAATTGTGAGGACACCAATACAGGCGACGGGAATCTGGGTTGTTAGAACCAATAGTTTAAGCGAGAGGCGCTTGTTGAAAGCGAGAGGCGAGAGGCGAGAGGCGAGAGGCGCTTGTTGAAAGCCCCGGGGTAGTTTAACAGTTAAATGGTTAGGGTAGATTAGGAGATGTACCCCTCCGCACCATCCATCCCCTCGCTGTCGTTGTGGGCCGCTGGACCCACTTTGGCTATAGATCGCCGAACTCTGGGGAGGCCATTCTGAGGCTTCGTTGGGCCTCGACACAGGACGCTCTCTCTTTGAGCCAGAGACTGCATGCGAGCAGCCTGGCTCCCTGTTAACTGCTTTCTTTTTGCAGAGTTCATTGATCCTGGGCCATGGTTTAGTGTAAAATTTGTAAGTTAAGGTTAAGATGTACTGTACATATGAGTGCGCCCCCGGCATGTATGTCTTAGCGTCCGCAATTTTATTTAAGTCGTCCGTGTGAGTGAGTTTGTTTAGGTAGTTACTCAGCCCTCAGGTTATTTATTTTGGGGACACGAATACCATGAATGTCGCACTCAGGGATCCGTAGGTAAAATGTACTAGGGGAAAACTACACATGATGGCACACGAAAATTTGACGACTCGGGACGAGTCTGTAAAAAGGGGAGGGGGTAGTGTTGTGGTTGACGAAATTCACAAACCACCATTCAGGTCCCTTCGGTGAGATATCTCTGCAAGTATATGTGTAGTTAGGCCCAAACCCGTTGTCTAGAGGGAATAAATGTCATTCATGAGGGCTGCGACTCTTCAGGATAGCCGTTTTTCTTTTACTATCTTTATTTTGGACCAGCCGCCATTATTACCACCACCAACCACGTCTCAACAGCCATCACAACAACCACCAACCACAACGCGGCCATCACAACAACCACCAACCACAACGCCGCTTCACCACAACCGCCACGACCTTTACCGTCACAACTCGCCACCATCGCATCACCGTCATCTCGCGCCACTCGTGGGCACCGATGCTGGACTCGTGCGGGGCGCGCACCGAGCAGCGTGTTCAAAAGCATCGCGGACTTTCCGCAGAAAAACGGATCAAAAACGACTCACGCCCACTTGTGTTCCGTCCAATCGGTGAGCGAGGGGCGATTTGGCCCCGCCTCCAGGGCGTTGGAGGGCGGTCGCTATATGCAAATTCATGGATCAAAAAGCATTCACGCCCACTTTTCCTCGGGCCAATGGGGAGCCAGCAAGAGAGGTGAAGGGTCGGAGGCAGAGGGTCAAGGGTGAAAGAGCGAAGCCACGGGGCTTATAAAAACGACTGCGTTCGTCAGACAAGTTGAGGAAGAGTTGAGTTGGAAGGAGAGTGTGGAGTGTGCGGAATTCAAGAGAGTCGTCGGAGGAGCTGGAAAGAAGTGGTACTAGTCGGAGTGAAGAGGACGGAGCTGTGGAGAGGTGACGGCGGCGAGGGCGGACAAGGGGGTGCTCGCGTCGGTGCCGGGAGCGGCACAGGGAGAGGCCAGCAACGCGACCGAGGTGGAGGAGGAGACGCTCGCCGCGGGACCCGAGGCAGGGTTATATCCTCCTTTCCCCGAGCATCAGCAACCCCCTCTTGTTTCCCCCCGCGCTGAGATAGTGCGACAAAGGGGGCCCCCTTCCCACCCCCTACCAGACACTGTCCGCGAGGCCCGCGGAGTTGAGGCACCACCGCCGCTCCGCGTCTCATCATCAGACGGGAAGGCCCGACACGGTCTCGGCCCCAGGCCCGCCTACCCCCCTCATCCTGGAGGGTGGTTCTCTTTTCTTTTGCTTTGGGAATATGTGTTGTCGGCGCCGTCTGTGAAGTAAAATTGTATAAGTGTTGCCGTGTGCCCGGTAGTCGGATCGATCTGCATTGTTGCATTTGCTTTTTGTGTAATATTGCATTGTCTTCTTCTTTTACATGTGCTTTTGGTGGAATTGTATACGTGTGCTCTCCGTTCATCGCGAAATAAATGTGCTTATTGTTGAACTGTTTTCCCTCTTCGCTTCGTCATTTCTTTCATTGAATCCCCATCTTGCTTCACGTAAAGGGTTGGTCGTGGGCAAAGACGCCCGATAATTAATCGAACCGTCGAGGCCGACGAATAACACCGCTCGGTTATCCCGATAGTACGGGACGGGTCGCTTAAGTGACCCGTGTCCGAAGTCGACCTGCGGCGAGGTGCGATCGCCCGGTCTACCCTCCGTGTGGGTACTTAGGTAGGTCGAATTTGGCGAGCAACCCTATCCCACGCGGGGGCCGATTGGCACGATCGCGGTGAGACCGAAAGGTCCACCCGTGACTGGTTCCCGGCGTTAGTCCGAGAGGGTCACGACTGGATTGTCCGTCCGGTGGGCGACGTGCCGCGATTCGAGTTACGTGGCCGTCAGCACGCCGGCGGGCGCGAATCTGTAACACTGGTGTCAGGTCGTGCGATACAAATCCATCGCCCTCCTCGCGGCACTGGTATCGGAGAACAGGAAAACGGGCTCTCCTGTCTCCAGCTAAATTCACGGGAATCGGTCCAGGGGTGAGAGAAGCGACCCCCGATTCCCTCCAAATTACGAGCGAGCTAAATTAACCCTTCACGAGAAGCAAGATGGCGTCTCAAGGCGAGCGGGTGCCGGGTGGATTAGGTATGTGTAATAGTAATGTAGAATCTATGGCTCAGGACGAGATCACCGTGCAAGAGAAACCCGTACCAGAAGGTTGGGAAAGGCATCGATGCCGTTCATCTGGTCGGTTTTTTTATTATAACTCCACCACTAAATGTAGTCAGTGGGAGTGGCCAGGGCAGGTGACAATACAGCACGTTATGGAACTCGTGCAGAGCATAATTGACGGAATGAAAGAAGGGAACAACGAAATGAAGAGAAATACGCAACAAATGGAAAATAAAAAAAATGCATGGAAACGCACTCGAAGCGAAAAACCAATTAAAAGAAAGCCAGGAGGAGACAGAGGAGGGATTGAAGGTCGAAACGGTGGAGTGTGAGAAAAGACTTCAAGACATGACGAAGAGAGTTGATAAGCTGGGACTGGAGGGAAAAACGGAGACAGAGGAACTGGGAAGACGGGGAGAAAACCACAAGCGCAAGCCGGAAGAACAGTTAGAAGCCAAAGCAAAGTCTGAGTGTGCGGAGATGAGAAAGGAATTGGAAAAGAAAGTTTCTGAGTTACAGAAACACCAAAACAAAGAGAGGGAACTACAAAACGAACTGAGAGTGTTAAAAGAGGAAAGGAAGAGAACGGAAAATGAAACTTTAAGAAACCACACTGTACAGATCGAACAGCTGGAACCGAAGGCCAGACTAAAGAATGAGGAACAAGAAAGAGTAATGAAGGAAGAACGAATGAGACAGGAGAAAGAAATCAGTCAGTTGAAAGAAATGACGAGATTGCAGAAGGAGGAACAAGAAAGACAGTGGAATAGAAAACTGAAAGAGTATGAATTTGAAACTGAACGACAAAAGGAAAAAAATAGGTTTGAATACGAGGAGAAAGTAAAGGAGCAAGGAATGAAGCAGGAAGGAGAAATCAGGAGATTGAAGGACACAACGAGATTGGAGAGAGAAGAACGAGAGGAACAATGGAATAGAAAACAAAAAGAACATGAATCTGAGGTTGACCAATTGAAAGAAAAGCTGAGGCTGGAGTACGAGATAGACAAAGAACAGCGAATGAAACACAAACAGGAGATTAACCAAATGAAGAAAACCATGAAACTGGAGAAGGAAGGACAGGAGAGGAAACGAGGAAGAGTAATGAGACAGCAGCAAATGAAACACAAAAAGGAGATTAACCAAATGAAGCAAACCATGAAACTGGAGAAGGAAGGACAGGAGAGGAAACGAGGAAGAGTCGTGAGAGAACAGCGAATGAAACACAGGAAGGAAATGAGACAATTGAAAGAAACGATGAGATTGGAAAACAAAGAGCAGGAGGAACAGTGGGAAAGAAAACAACAACTCTATGAGTGTGAAATTGAACAACTAAAACGGAGGGAGAACGAACAGC
>NC_140971.1:15515252-15527752 GCF_056783735.1 Eptatretus burgeri
AAAGAAGTGGAAGAAGTATTGTTACGAATCTGGAAGCCATGAGCACTCAACATACAGGTCCTATAGCTCAGTTATTTCGATAAGTAAATGTGGATAGACAGCTTCCTTTCCCTTGTTTAATGGGTAATTGAATGCACATGCGCTGTGAAGTTATTTTGATAGTCAGGGTTTTCTTTTATTTCTACACCACCAACATCAACTACAACAACACCAGCATCATCCTCACCTTCACCACGCTCTGACCGACGCCATTGCCTACGTGCGTGTCAGCACGTACGTGGGCGGAGCCCACGCAGGATAATGTTACTCTGCCTGTTTGGTGGGCGGTCCGCAGCGATGGCCGTCACGCCCCCCCCCATCCCCCCGGTCCAATCAACGGCCTTGGTGCCCGTTTTGGCCAATGACAGGGCGACGAGCGCATTTTGCGTGCCAAAACCATCCAGTGAGGGAAAGCGGGGAGGGAGGAGGATGAATAAGGTTACGCTGCGATTGGACCGAGAGCAGAGTTTTTGAGATAGTTGATGACCATCGAGCAGGCAAGGTTGTGGTCAATCTGACGGGCAGGTTGAACAAGTGTGGAGTTATCAGCCCTCGCTTTGACGTTCAACTCAAAGACTTGGAGAAGTGGCAGAGAAACCGCCTGCCTTCTCGACAGTTTGAGATACAGAGAAAGGTTTGGTTGTTGGGACGAGCGATGAGCGGAGCTCTGGAGGCTGATCGCGGCTCGCTAGTGCCTGGTTCTATCATCAAATCTCGACGCTGGCCTGGTTCGCCCGTGTCAGCCGAACCACACGAGGTGGACAGGTCCATGTCCTTCTGGGTATCTGTGTGTGTGTGTCTGTCGGTGGGCCCGTCTTTAAGTAAGAACTGTTAAGTGCTTGTGCTGTACATGATTGCATTTCTTTATAGTCGGTTTAATTCTGCTCTGTGTTTTCTCTTTCCCTATTGTAAATAAATACCCTATTTGTTAAATGTATCAGCTCGTCTCTTGTGTTTCTTTTATTGGTTTAACACAGTGCGTGTTGGGGAATTAGAAAGGCCGTTGTGGCCGTAGATGTACGTTTGGACCGAAGGATCTCGGTGACCATCCGCTCAGGTCACGCACGGGTCGAGCGCGCATCCGGCTCATCCCGTACGAGTGCCGTCGAGGGTGTGAATACTCGGTAGCTCGCCACGTGGGTCTAGGTATTTTGAAGTTTGGCAAATAACCCTGTACCACGTGGTGGAATTATTGACGATTCACGGTCCGGTAAGGGACCCGTACCATCGGAGTTTTCCGAAAGGTACAATCTAAATTCCGGGTGTTCGGCAGAGTCGATCCTACTGCTCCACCTAGCAGTCGTGCTCGCAGCCGATACCCAGCCCGCAACAGTATCATACCATCCAGACTCTATCGAGATACTTCTTCATCCAACTCAGCAGCCCAGCAAGCAGGAAACTGCTTTGGGTGTCACTGTAAATCCAACAATGACTTTGAAAGATCTGCAGGGCTCTATGTGTGAGATGGGGGGGGGAGGGTTAGTGTTCATCAATCAACAATATCAGGTTCCCTTCACAAAGCTGGCCTCTATGGACAGGTGGCAACAAGGAAGCCATCACTGAAAAAGAGGCATCTAAAAGCTAGTATGGAGTTTGTGAAAAAGCATTTTAATGATACTGCAGGAATGTGGAGAAAAGTTTTGATGTCAGACGAGACAAAAATTGAATTTTTTGGTCGAAATTCAAAGCATGATGTGTGGTACAAACCCAACACTGCACATCACTTTGTGAACCAAATCCCTACTGTCAAGCATGGTGATGGCAGCGTCATGTTATGGAGCTGCTTTTAATCAGCAGGGACTGGGAAGCTTGTCAGGATATAAGGGATAATGAACGGTGCAAAGTACAGGAGAATCCTTGATGAAAACCTGCTCGAATCAGCCATGAATCTGAGGGCCCTGTCACACCTTGACGTTTTAGCCAGCAATGGCAGCATATAAAAATGTATGTAAAACGTTGGCGTACGCTGAAATTTTGATGTTTTTTTTAAGTTTTGGGCGTATTCATAACGTGTTGGTCGTATGCATAACATATTAGTAACGGGCACAGAACGTTTCGTTATGTTATTGATAACTTTTACCAACGAATGCTTAGCCTGTTATCGGCGTTCACAACCTATGCCCAACGATACTGTGACATCCACGGGACTTGAACAGTCCCGCCAACGTAGAATGAGCCGAAATGATGGAGGCGGTTTATTTGTTTATAACCCAAACATGGCGATTCTAATCGCTCCACCGCAAACGGGACGAGGAAGGTGGCACGAGTCACTTTTCACTGAGTTGATGATGTTTATTTGTTTTTATTATTACCAGAAATAACAAGACTCAGCAAGAAGAGGGATCCGGGGCGATTCGACGGGATGGTGTGGGATCGGGCGTGGGGAAAAACACAGACAATTCCAATGAATATACAGTTCTCAATCCCTCTAAGGCGCCAAGCACACACACACACACACACACACACACACACACACACACACACACACACACACACACACACACACACACAAAACGTAGCTATTTCTGGTGGTCAGGCTGGACCGTGGTGTGGACGCAACTGTCCCTGGATCGGCGTCGGACGAGCTGGCCTTGCTCTCGTCAGGGGGGGGGGGGCAGGAGAAACCGTGATGCTGTCGACCTCCTGGTCTTGGCCCAAGTCCGCTCACAGCCGCCAGGGAACCAGTTCTGGCGCCAAGTTGCGAGCAGGAGAGGGAGGCAGGTCCGCCCGCCGTTCGACCCCGCACTCCGAGTCAGCAGAACCCCAGAGCCAACCAAGGTGAGGCACGAGGCTCGGCAAGGCTCCAGGACACGATGAAGAACACGATCGACTCAGCACAACAACAAGGACGCTCTCTGCCGCCACACGGAACCACACCAAAAAAACACGATCTTTTGGTTGTAATCTTCTTCCTCTCCCTTTTCGACCCCGAACAGAACCTTTTTATCCTTGGTCCTCGTCACTTCCAATCGAGCCGTTTATTGGCCCACCGCCATCGCCTTCCGCCAATCGTGATCACGGGGCGGAGCCATCCGCTGCACTGTCCTGTGACGTCACGGCTATTCTCCAGAGAATACCAAAAGGGGTTTACGCAGACACACTTACCCTATCCCGTGTCCCTATCTAATTACGTGACAATTATCATTTCCCCCTTGAAGAAATGAACATTTACTAGACAACTTATCACCACTGAATTGCTACTTATTACATCGAGATCCTGGTAAACTCGAACAGCATGGCATACCTAATTAAACATCCTAATTACCCTTTGAATGCATACCCCCCCCTCAAACGTAACACTGCCCCCTCCTCTGGTACCGCAGCTCCTGCAAGGTATATCACAGGCACTACCCTACCAGCCTTAACACTTACTGACTCACACCTAATTAACCTAACGAAATAAAGTAGGAGGGGCAATGGGCAGCGAGTCGCAGCTAACTTACCTATCCTGCTTATTGTACTACCCCCTTATGGCCTTATCCTCGCCTAGACAATCATTCGGTTTTTTGGGGGTTTTTTTATCACATGAGAGCACTGAGCGAAGTTGCACTCCATCCTCTGGATCATCGCTCTTGCCCAGCACTCTTCCAGTGATCTGGGGAGGGGAAACAAAAGGTTCCACAAAAACACAACACTTATACTTTATATTCCTACTCTAAGCCTTAACGACACTATTCACAGGATATTTACACTTGACCGCCTCCCCCAGTGGATGCTAATAGACCCAGCGTTACCTGGGAGCCAATTTTAAAATTTGCTTGCCCCAAAATTATGCGGACATCATGCCCTTGCTGCACCTGTCAAGTTGTGCGGGATCGGGTGGGACTCACACATCTTCACAACACTCACACCATGGTCATCATCACATTTCTAGGTCATGGTCCTCATTTTAATCATGCAGGCTGAATCCCGTCATGGCCGTGGGGTGGGTTACCACAAGATGATGGGGGCATCTCAGGTGCAACCATGCCCACAGGTAAGCTTTAGTCCAACCCGGACGCTTCTCCGCCCCGCTCCCTTTGATTCCCTCCCCCCCTGGTAGCCATCAGCTCTAATCCCGAACAACTCTCTGGAAATGGTCTCACTGGCTCCTCTGGCCTTCCTGGGTCGCCAAGGTCCTACCCGCCTTGGTCGCCCAACCAGACCCTCTCCCAGTTGCTCCAGACACTGTCACCATTAGCCACCAGGTGGTGAATCTCCTTGAAGGGGGTCGCAATTCACGCTCACCGTGAGCTTCAGCAATCCCTGTGGACAAGCACATCATCCCCACCCACAAAACCCACATGACTCTCCCACCCCATCGGCCTTACATGTGACACCTGCATTTCTAACACTTCACCGACCATGACCTTCCCTGTTACCACACCATGCCCAATAAAAAAACAATGTGTGCACCATACATTTCACTTCTTCACTTAAAACAACTCACACAGCACTTCTCACCCGATCCACACACCAGCCATTGGACAGCCACTCGTGCCCGCTTTGTTTCCAATTACCCACTGTCCCGATTGTCACTCTAAAACCCAGCAGAACTTACAAACCCATGCTAATTTTTCCACAATTCACTTTTTTCACCAAAGGAGGGCACTTCGCCACAATCTCACCAGCCGAGCATGGCCCTATATGCTCAGCCCAATCTAGTCTCCCCGACCCCCGACAGTGATTTCCGGACCCGACCTATGAAAGGGCATCTCGGATAGACCTGGCGGTTCAGCAGGAGGATTCACCCTCTCCGAGTCTAAAAGTCTATTGGAGGGTCCCTCTATCGCCGGGTACCGGCAATATCGTTGCATGTGTCCTCTTCGCCCGCACCGGAAACAACTCCCCATAAAAGGCCCCCGTGGGTATCGGTGTAATGTCTCTTCTGGTTCCGGACCCCCTCGGCCATAATCGAATTGCTCTATTGGCTGGGCTGGACCACGCCGCTTTGGCGCACCAACTACCGAATTACCCCTTATCAAACTTGACAGTTTCTGGCAAATTTCCTGAAACATTTGAGTAATGCCAATTTCTCCCAGCCCCCCTCCCTGATCCTGGATCTCCGCCTGTCGGATCGTCACCGATGGCCTCTCGGGCACCCGACCCGGCCGACTCCACGAGGCCAGCCTGGCCGCGCACTCGGCCGCTCGGTGCACGGTGGGTGGATCCTGTAGCTCCACTCGCGCTCGGACCTCAGGGTCAGGAAGAGCAGCTAAAAATTTCTCTAGTGCCAGTCTGTCCCACGCCTCCACTGTAAGGTCCCAATACGCGATCCTGACTGATTGGTAAATGTCCTGTGCCAGCTCCTGCACTGTCTCACCCGGCTTTAATCTGCGGTGCTGGAGCTGAGCCCGCACCAGATCACAGTTTGCCGTGAACCCAAACCGACGGCTCAACGCCTCGCAAATGTGGGAGCTGGTCAACATCCCTCCACGATCACGTTTAACACGTCTGCGGCTGGTCCCCGCAACGTTGCCACCAAATTCCCTGTACGTTCCTGCTCATTCCACCCGTTTAGTCGGGAAATGCACTCAAATTGCGTCAGAAAAGCTTCAACGCTCCCTGACCCGTCAAAATTTACCAGGGGTGATCACTTTTACGGTGGCCCGCTTCTCAGTTTCTCCCTTGTCCGAATCCAGCCCAGGGATCAAACACCCTTGTGGCTACGTATCCAATTTCGGAGCCCACTGTGGCCAAAGATGTTTTGTGGTGAGGGTCTCATGGGTCAATTTTGCCTCCTGTTCCAAACGTTGAATGGACCGATTCACCTCTTCCCGCAGGATCTTCTGGGCCCGCACAACCTCCTCCAAGGCTCCGTCGCGAGTTTGTAGCTGCTCCTCAACCAACCCGGACACTCTACTTACAAAAGACGGCTCTACCAGGCCTTTATCCAAGACTTCATCTTGGCTCATAATTTTATCTTGTTCGTCCAAACGAGCCTCCAATCCTTTTACCTCCTCCGCCAAATTCATCCCTTGCTTCCTCAGCTCTCCCCACTCTTCAACTTGCAGCTGCATACGAGCATCCACACAGGCACGATGACGTTCCAGGCTTTCATCCACTTTATCAACCCGAATGTTCGTTGCATCAATTTTATCTACCAATTTTTTCCGTATATTTTCCCCCTCCAATGTAATTTCTACCTTTGTTTCCTCCAATCTATCCTCGAATTTACTTTGTATTTCTCGCAATTTAACATCCACACACTCCTGCATCTCAGTTTTCAATTTCTCCATCTTTTCCCCCAATTCATCCCTCATTAAATCAATCCGTGCACCCAACTGTACCCCCATTACCCCCAATTGATCTGTCATTTCTGCCCCCTGTGCCATCATTTTTGCCATTTGTGCCGTCATTTCTGCCCTCTGTGCCGTCATTTCTGCCCTCTGTGTCACGAATTGATTTTCCATTTGTGCCGTCATTTCTGCCATTTGTGCCCCCTGTGCCGTCATGTCTGCCCTCTGTGTCACGAATTGATTTTCCATTTGTGCAGTCATTTCTGCCCTCTGTGTCACGAATTGATTTTCCATTTGTGCCGTCATTTCTGCCATTTGTGCCCCCTGTGCCGTCATTTTGCCCCCTGTGCTGTAATTGCACTCATTAAACGTTCCAACATTGTCCAGATCGTCATCGTGCCGGTTTCCGGCACTGCCGGCTCCGTTACGGGCGATGAAGCACGGTCCACGCTCGGAATGGGGGAGGTTCCAACCCTACCCCCGTCTCTCCCCTCTTCCCCCGACTCGCTGCCAGACACGTGGCCTTCCTCCTCAAACATCTGCACATCCGCCATGGTGCAGAAGTCCCGTTTGCCGCCAATTAATTTAAATTTGAAAAATCCCGCCAAAATTTTCCCGTGCTCGCGCGCTTTTCTGTAGTAATTTTATATTCCAATTCGTGGCGAGATTTTAATCCTGGTATATAATTTAGAGGGGTTCGAACATCCAACACCCTGACACCAATGTGACGTCCACAGGACTTGAACAGTCCCGCCAACGTAGAATGAGCCGAAACGATGGAGGCGGTTTATTTGTTTATAACCCAAACATGGCGGTTCTAATCGCTCCACCGCAAACGGGACGAGGAAGGTGGCACGAGTCACTTTTCACTGAGTTGATGATGTTTATTTGTTTTTATTATTACCAGAAATAACAAGACTCGGCAAGAAGAGGGATCCGGGGCGATTCGACGGGATGGTGTGGGATCGGGCGTGGGGAAAAACACAGACAATTCCAATGAATATACAGTTCTCAATCCCTCTAAGGCGCCAAGCACACACACACACACACACACACACACACACACACACACACACACACACACACACACACACACACACACACACACACAACGTAGCTATTTCTGGTGGTCAGGCTGGACCGTGGTGTGGACGCAACTGTCCCTGGATCGGCGTCGGACGAGCTGGCCTTGCTCTCGTCAGGGGGGGCAGGAGAAACCGTGGTGCTGTCGACCTCCTGGTCTTGGCCCAAGTCCGCTCACAGCCGCCAGGGAACCAGTTCTGGCGCCAAGTTGCGAGCAGGAGAGGGAGGCAGGTCCGCCCGCCGTTCGACCCCGTACTCCAAGTCAGCAGAACCCCAGAGCCAACCAAGGTGAGGCATGAGGCTCGGCAAGGCTCCAGGACACGATGAAGAACACGATCGACTCAGCACAACAACAAGGATGCTCTCTGCCGCCACACGGAACCACACCAAAAAAAACACGATCTTTTGGTTGTAATCTTCTTCCTCTCCCTTTTCGACCCCGAACAGAACCTTTTTATCCTTGGTCCTCGTCACTTCCAATTGAGCCGTTTATTGGCCCACCGCCATCGCCTTCCGCCAATCGTGATTACGGGGCGGAGCCATCCGCTGCACTGTCCTTTGACGTCACGGCTATTCTCCAGAGAATACCAAAAGGGGTTTACGCAGACACACTTACCCTATCCCGTGGCCCTATCTAATTACGTGACAATTATCATTTCCCCCTTGAAGAAATGAACATTTACTAGACAACTTATCACCACTGAATTGCTACTTATTACATCGAGATCTTGGTAAACTCGAACAGCATGGCATACCTAATTAAACATCCTAATTACCCTTTGAATGAATACCCCCCCTCAAACGTAACAATACTTTAACTTACGCATAGCGCGCTAAACGTATCGCCGGCGAACTTGTGGCGTAGCCTGTTAAGAACCTGCCCGACGCCGATTTAAATCATAACCGCCTGAGAATTTGAAGTGTCAACATCGCAGTCACACCTTGACGATTTTGCCAGTGTATGCCGGCCTATGAAAAATGTGTCTAAAATGCTAGGCGCACGTCAAATAAGGTATAGGTAAGTTGTGTATACGTTAAGAGTAGGCTGGAAAACAATGAAGTACGCTGTCATATTACGTGGTACGTGTAATACGTCGTGAAATTTCAAGCATGCTGAAAATTTTACGACGTACTCAGCGTATGGCGAACACGTTCTGCATGCGTTGTCATATGTTCCTGGCATGCTCCGCGATCGTTTACACACGACGGACAAACGTTACTTGTAGGTTACTCATAAGTCGAAACATGTCAAGGTAATATTTAACATACCCGCAACCTAATTTTCAATCAATGGGTAACGTCCTTTTAACCTATGAGTAGCGTGCTCTGATGCTATGTTTAACGTGCTTGAAACCTATGAGTAACGTGCATTGAACCTATTTGTAACTTGCCTTGAAACAATGACTAGCATGCTATGAACCTATGAGTAACGTGCGTTTAACCTATGTGTAGCATGCTTTGAACCTAAGTATAACGCGCTTCTAACCTTTGAGTAACATGCTATGAACCTATGTGTAACGTATCTAAAACGCACATTGTCGTATGTAGGCGAATTAGATTGACATCTTCCGGACGACCGCAGCACTTACTGAACGTGTTTCTAACTTACATCTTCCGTGTAATGGCGTATTGGCAGCGTTAAGGGGAATTGGTATATACAAATGGGCTTCACAAGAGGAACCCATCATTGTTCCAGACTCCATGCTGAGTAGATGTCAATGCCAGTAGTATCAGTAGTAGTAGTTGTAGTAGTAGTTGTAGTAGTGGCATTGGTAGTAGTAGTATGTCTATGTCAGTAGTAGTAGTATGTGAGCGTGATGGGGAGGGTGTGGGTGATGATGGATCCTCTTATCGTCCACGAATAGGAGACTACTTTGCACCATTGTTCGATGTTCTTTTCGGCAATTTTTTTTTCCTCATTCCCACGATGAAATATTTCTTTGTTTTACTTTTTAAAGTATTAAAAACGACTTTGACAAATGCATAATGTACTAGTAATGAACACAGAACGCTTTGATAACTTATAGATAAGTTATACCAACGATTGTTTATAGTGTTTTCGTCGTCCACAACCTATGCCCAACGATAGTCTAGCCGCTAGCGTATGCATAGCGTAATAATTCCCAAGCACGTTATTCATAGGTTATAAATAAGTCACGGGTACCCTAAACATTACTTTGATGCGTTTCGACGTATGAGGAACTTTCAAGTAGCGTGTTGCGAAGTGTGAACAACGTTGGTGTAGCGTGCTTACAAAACGTTACTCGTAGGTTAGAAATAAGTTTCGGGTACACGAATGTTACCTCTACGTGTTTCGACTTATGAGTAACATACAATTAATGTGCGTCAACGATCGCATAACGTGCCTACAACTTATGGCCAGCGTAGCAAAACGTGTGAGCCAAACGCCAAGTACGCCGTAAAATTTCAAGCATGCAAAATTTTTTGGACAACCAAAAAGTACAACGTTTTAAACCAGCGTAATACGACCTATGGTAGTGTTTTTCAGCATGCACCACCTAACGTACACATAACGTACCCATAACGTATTCAACGTGTGCCAGCGTTTTAGACAAATTTTTCAGAAATCGGCATATGCTAGCTAAATCCTCAAGGTGTGACAGCCCCTTGAAACTGGGTCGGAGATTCACATTCCATTAGGACAATGATCTGAAGCACAAAGATAAAGCTACACTGGAGTGGCTGAATAAGAAGAAAATAAATATTCTTGAGTTGTCCAGTCAAAGTCCTGACTTGAACCCAATTGATCATTTATGGCGAGACTAGAACATTGCAGTCCATCAATGATCCCCTTCAAACTTGACAGAACTAGAATAATTTTACCGTGAAGAATGGGTAAATATTTCACCATCACACTGCGCAAATCTGGTAGAGATCTACCCAAAAAGACTCATAGCAGTCTTTGCTGCAAAAGGTGCTTCCACCAAGTACTGACCTCAGGGGCTGAATATATTTTTAAGGGGAACAAAAGTTTATACTCAAACATGAAACACGTGTAGTGGGAATAATTGTTGCCGTTAAAGAAGAAGTAAAACATCCAACGAGAAAACCATGAGAACATTTTTCTAACCACAAGAAAACTCTTATTATTACCTTCGCCACCGAATGTGAAGGAGGTTATGTTTTCACCCCTTTCTGTCTTTTTGTTACTTGGCGAAAAAAATTTGGATTTTATTTTTTGGCAAGTACTCGTATGTTGGTCTGTAGCGTTGATCTGTCTGTTTTCCAGTTTGTCACATGATTTTTGGCCACAGCTTTCAAGCAATCGATTTGAAATGTTTTGTATGTGTAGGTAACCAGCCACGGATGGCAATGCTAAATTTTTGTGAAGATCCGAATCCAGGTCTGGATCCAAAATTTTTTAAAGTGATTCTTCACATTGAGAGATGGGTTCCAAAAACGAAATATAGCACAATATCTCAAAAGGTTTTGGATGGCTTCACACGAAACCTGGTAGACAGGTTGGGAGTGCAACTAGGAAGAATTGATTCAATTTTGGTGAAGATCCGAATCTAGATCTGGATACGATAACCATTTCATTTTTAACTGATTCTTCATCATTCAGAGATGTGGCTAAAAATGATATTGCATGCATGATATCTCAAAAAGTCGAGGATGGATTCGGATGAAACTTGGTGGACATGTTGGGTGTGTGACAATGACAAATTGCTTCGATTTTGGTGAAGATCTGAATCCGGATCTGGATTCAATAATTTTTCAGGTGATTTTTCACTATTGAGAGATGACCGCCCAAGGACAGCAAAAACTACGTACAGCATGTTATGTCTAAAAGTTGTGAACGACTTGTGACAAAACTCGATGGATGAGTTGATTAGGTGACAAGAACAAGCCGATTCGATTTTGGTTAAGGTCCGGATTCAGATCAGACCTATCAGTGGCAAACAAATTGTAAACTATTCAGCCTGGCGGAGGTATGTGCTCGACAGAATGCCGTTCCATTTCGCCAAGTTGTCACTACGAGTGATTTTTCATTTGTTTGTCTGTTTGTTTGTCTGTCTGTGTGCAGGATATCTCAAAAGGTTATAGATGGATTCACACAAAACTTGGTGGACAGGTTGGGTGTGTGACAAGGACGAATGGATTAGATTTTGGTGAAGATCCGGATCCGGATCCGACAGCTAGAATTTTAAAAGTGATTTTTCACCATTGAGAGATTGGGCCAAAAATGATATATAACACGATATCTCAAAAAGTTGTGGACGGATTCGGACAAAACCTGGACATCATTGGGTGTGTGACAAGAAGGAATTGATTCAATTTTGGTGAAGATCCGGATCCAGATCTGATAATCTTGAAAGTAATCATTCATCATTGAGAGATAGGGCCAAAAACGAAATATAAAATGATATTTCAAAAATGTATTGGGTACAATATATTCTCGTGGATCAGGCATTGCGTATCGGAGGTATGCGCTCTACTGAGAGCCCTTCTAGTTTTAAGAGAACGTTTTCTTACAAAGAAAATTATTTTCAGCAGCATGCCTAAAGTAGGCAGGACAAGGACGGTGGTGAATTTGGAGGAAGAGGAGCCGTGTTTTACGGATGGTGGAAGTGAGATTAAGTGGTGTGGGTTGCAAAGATAATGAGAGGGACAGATGAAAAAAAAAAAAAGAACAATGACTTTTTCTTTCCTTTTTTTAAACCCGTGAAAATTATTTTTTATTTGAAAAAAAAAAACAACCGGCCAACTTTGTTTGGAATTGCTGATGCATGAAATGTGTACGCGATTTATAAATGGATATACAAGTTACATAAAGTTCGTTGTAAGAATGGATTGAGTATATATCGAATAAATAAATTGATCAATCAACTGAACTGGATGTCGATTTAAAGCATGACCATAATGGACCAAATAGCTTTCGATATTGTCTGGAACTCAGCACTGACTTGCTTCATTACTTACAAATGGCATTCATCATCCCCTCCTTGAATGGCTGTCAGATTGCTTGATTTGCATAAGCAGGAAGTCACCTTGGATGGCATTTTTTTTTTTTGTATACATAGTTGAGGCTCGTGAAAAAGCTATTTGTACTAGTACACTGAACATCAGAGGGAGGGGGGAAATACGAACAGAATTTAAGGCCAATATTCTCACATCTGCTCTACTTCTGGAGAGTGC
>NC_140971.1:15535252-15540252 GCF_056783735.1 Eptatretus burgeri
CGACGATGGTTCACGAACGGTATTTGATGATGTAGATTGTTTCAGAAGTCAGGGATGAGACGATGTGATAATTTTTGACCAAGTTATCAAAATGATCAACATGATGTGGTACGAGTGACGGGTTATTAACTGCAAAGTGTCGAAAACCCGGTTTCGTTTAACAACTTTCAAAATTTGACCTTTGCATAACCTTTAAAGGTCACAAAACAATGTTGTGGACATTAAAATAAGGAAACAGGATACGTACTATAGCTTATTGGAGTTAGTTCGTCGAAGAAGGTCGAAAACCCGGTTCGATTCCCACAACTTTGAAAATTTGACCTTTGTGGCCTTTAAAGGTCAAAGGTCAAGGATTATGACCTTTGGTGCAAAATTTCCTCCGGAACATTCCAGGAACAATATAACGTCATATAGGCTATATGGCATTTCGCACTCCTCGGATTATCCATACTTTGAAGAAATCAGCGTAAAAACAAACTTGAAGTGGGCGCCACGGGCAAGGTGTTCGAGATAGAGCAAAATGGTTTCAAGATTTTAGGTGGGGAATGACCTCAAGATTATGCATAAAAAAATATTGTCATCCTCGCTCTCAAAGTTTGGGCGGTCGTATGATTTCTATGTCAAAATTCGCAATTTGCTAAGTTTTTGATGTTGTGAACTTGAACTTGGGATGAAAATGAAAAATCGGACAACGACAAGTTTTAGATAATTCATTTTGCTATTCAACTACTGAAGAACCCATTCCATTCAGTCAATTCCCTTGGAGAAGATAGATTTTTAATCCGACTACCCCCTAAAAATGGCTATTTTGGGGCGTGGCTCCGCCCACAATGGGCGTAGCACCCCTCATCCAGGAAAACACAACTAGACATTGATATCGAACACATAACCAAGTTTCATCAAGATCGGATCAAAGTCCACGGAGTTATGCTCTGGACAGACAGACAAGCTGGTAGGCGACGTGGCTGCTCGCCCTCGATGGAAAGATGGCCGTCGCGACTAGACAATATTCATGTACATGCTATCAATCAATTTCATTCTTTGACAATCGAATGGCCAGGGCGCGATGATCAGAGTACAAATTAGCGAAAGTTAGAGTATGCAAGTTTCATCAAAATCACTCTTTCTCTTCGAGATATTCGCAATTAACCGTTTCTGAAATGTTCGACATGCACTCGCCCAAAACCTATCTCCTACAAATATTTTTTGTTCGGGCTGCAAATTGGCATGAAGGGAGCTTGATAGATTGCGCACAGAACTCTAAGCTTCGATTTTTCCATTTATTCTTTTTTGATTTTTTTTCGATTTTGACCACTTTAAAGGGCTGTTGCTCTGCCGTTCCTAGGGCCCGGGGTCCCATATTCGAAAGCGCACGATTCCCAGAAATATTGGTCCTACCTACCAAATTTCATTGGAATCGGTTGAGTGCTTTAGCCCCAAGGCTTGACCAAAGTTTCGTGGACAGACAGACAGATGGAAATGTCCAGAATAAGGGTGCTCTCAGAGCAGCCAATCGTGGTCACTGGCTGGTGCTCGTGAACCAATACAAATTTATATTACTGAGCCTATGGCATCAAAAAGGTACATATATCAAACAAACAGTTTCAAATGGAGCTCCTCGCCACCATTAGAGCATTAAAATCGCATCAGATGTGGCAATTAATGTGCATTGTTTCTCCCAGGTTGCCGGCTCGATGACAGAAGATGCCATTTGTGTTTTTGCCGACTCCATGACCGTGCCCTACCACGTTGAGACTCCCGTGCGGGCAGGGCCAACTTGCTAGTTCAAGGAACTACCCGAAGAGAAATTTGAGAATTGCACACCTGTTCTGTTGGTTTATCTTCATTTCGATCAAGGATCGGTTGGGGAACCATTTGAATACATTCAAACTGATTCAAGGTAGTCAGCATGGATTTACCAAAGGGCCATCTTGTTTAATAAATGTATTGGAGTTCCATGAAGCAGTTTCTCATTGGGTGCAGTGGAGCCACCCAGAGTGTGTCAAGAATTTCAGAAGACGTTTGAAAAGGTACTGTTTATAGAAGGCTGTTCGTTAAGGTGAGGGCTTGTGGAGTGGCTGTCAGTGGGAGGATGTGGGGTTGGGAGGTTGTGGGTACCCCCAGGGATCAGTACCAGCACTGTTATAATGCATTTTAATATCAACAAAGGTAAGGTGCTGGGGATGGGTAAGAATAATGAAAATGGAGATCACATGATGCAAGGAGCTGTCTTGGATCACGTCACACAGGAGGATCTGAGGGTGGTAATGTCTGGAAGGGGGTAAGCAGACAGCACAGTGGCAGGCAGATAAAGATAAAGCTAATTGGGTTTTAAGTTGTATTTGTAGGGGATAAATTATAAATCAAAACAGGTAGTGTCAACACTGTCTTCTTCTTTAATGAACATACTTAATCCCACATTCTTGTGGGGTTGGTTGGGGGAAACTTGGCCCAAGTCTTTCACAAACCAGCTGGTCAGGCCTGACATTCGACGAAGGTTGGGGCAGGAATTTGGAATTTGACCAGGGTGTTGGCGATAGCTTGCTTAGTCTTCACGGACACCGTGGGATGTTTAACATCCATCAACTTATTCCGGCAGACCGGACTCCCATTCAACTTCCATCCAAGGAACGTCACACACACACACACACACACACACACACACACACACACACACACACACACACACACACACACACACACACACACACACACACACGAGTCGCCTTTCCTTTGAAACACCGGAATGACAATTTATAGCTGGGTCAAGATTCTCGCCCAAGCTCAACAGCTTAAAGAGGTGAGTGTGGATACCTCTAGGTCATCCTCGTAGTGTTAACACTGTATAAGAAATTAATGAGGCCTCATCTGGAACATTGCATTCGGTTTTGGTCACAATGTTTGAGGAAGGACATACTGTAGCTGCCATGGAGAGGGTTCAGCATCGAGCATGAACTAACTCCATTGATTCCAAGGAGAGCTCGACAAAGCTATGAGGAGCGGTTGAAGGAGACAGGATTTTTTACATTGAAAGGAAGGCGATTACGAGGGGATCTGACGGAGATGTTTAAGATAATGAAAGGTATCGACAAGATAGGTGCAGTGGAGTTTTTCAGCAAAGTGGACAGTGATAAGACGAGGAGCAAAGCTCGAGCGTCAATAAGATGAGAGTTTGGACTGTATTAAGGTAGGGGTCTTTGTCAGAGAGTGGTTAATGCATGGAATGGTCTCCCTGGAAAGTTACTGACAGAGAAAGAGGTCAATAGATTTAAATTGAAATTAGATAGGTACTGGGTACATGGGGGGGGGGTGGTATGGGGATCCCCTCCATCTCCAACAGACAGGCCTACCTTATCAGACAGACCCACAGCTGACAGCTGGAGCAGGTGAAATCTAGTGGGGGACGTTAGATGGGTTTGTGATTTGGTTGTCGAATTAAGGAAATTGTCTGTTAAGGCCTGTCAGTTTTTGGTGACTTGTGTTTTGCATTCTTCTCTCCATACCCAAAGGATACCATCTTGGACAAGGTGGCCGAATAAATTATTTGCTCTTGCCCACATTATAGGAAATTTGTAAAAATTATTGTGAAATTTTGAAATAAAGTGGACATAAGGAAGGTAAGGTAGGCAAGTTAGCTGTCGCTCACCTCCCACAGCCCTTTCTACTTCAGAAGATAAGTTCATTAGGTGCATGTCAGTAAGTACTAAGGCCAGAATTTTGGGTTCCCGATGGTAAACCTTGGCAGGAGCCCAAATTTCCGAGCAAGATGTGTTACATGGAAGGGGGAAGGTGGACCCATAGATAAATTATGCGAAGAATAATATGGACTGTGTGCTCAAGTGGAATAGAATTACATTTGTATTAGCTGGGATCTGTCAGAGGAAAGTTGTAAGTAATATGTACACTGATGGGGGCAGCAATTGTAAACAAGAGCAGAATAGGGTAAGATTGTATCATATAAAACAAGGTGGAGGACTTGTGCCACAAAAGGCACTGAGCACAGAAAGGCATTTAAATGGGAAACTACACTGGTCATTACACCTGAAGACAGCAGGCCACGGTGGTACAGCGAGCTGTAGAGCCCTGGTTAAAGGGTGGAATACTAATGGGAGGGCACCCCACAGGGCATGACGGGCCGAAATATGGCACCACCAACATGCAGCGGGCGGCCAATTGTGGGACCCACCGTGCATGAAAGTGCTCCCAGACGTGGCAAAGGCTGTGTCTGTGCAAGTGTGCTGCAGATGGCAGGTGGACCTTTGGAAGAAGACATCTCGGCTCTCTCTGTTTCGTGGCTTGTCCAAGAAGGGCCAATTGAGAGACGTGGATGCCATCTCTCCAACACTGCGACATTCTCTCCTCGACCGCCCTTCGCCCTGTGCCACACCAGTTGCATGACATCATCATCCTGCAGCAACAACAAGTTCATACTTGCACAAGTCCTTACCTGGTCTGTTCCCCCTCGTGGTCTGAATCTGGTATTGTCAACACCATTAACGGGCTTATTTCTCTTGTACATAAGTTTGAGTGTTTTCCCTTTTTCCTTGTCTGTGTCTATCAACCGCTTGGTTTATTTTGTCTATTTATTAGTGTCTCGTCCATCCTTATGCCCATATACATATATTTTTTTTAAAACCCTTTACTATAAGAAGCATCTTCTTGCCTTTTGCCTTCCCAAGTGCACGAGCAACCACCAGTATTGGCTTTATTTGAATCATCTTTGGGGTATTGTAACTTGTTAAATATTTTATTTTGAACGCAGTAAATTCAAACATTGTTTCTGTCAATCGCAGAGGTATTTTGACCTCCGGTGGAGAACATCCATGTCAGCTGGGCCTCTGATGTCACAATACATCACACACACAACTTAATATATCCTTTTCAATCAGAAAATAAAATGAAATGGCAATGACAAAATTATTGACACCCTGGACTTAATATTCGGTAACATACCCTTTGGACACGATAACTGCAGTCAAGTGCTTCCAAAAGCCATGGAT
>NC_140971.1:15547752-15592752 GCF_056783735.1 Eptatretus burgeri
AAAAAACCTGTTTTCAAACCTTGATGGAATCACAATGAAACTTGCACAGGCACAACTTCAGGGTGCCCTCATTGATCCCTGAAAGTTTCAGCTTCAGAAGGATGACCTGAGGCAACCCACCTGGTGTTAATTCAACAGTCAGAAAGGGACTTGAACTCAAGACCCCATGATCTTAAGCCAGCCATTTTAACCATTAAGCCAACACCAGGCCTATTCTGGGGCAAAGCCGGGGGGGGTGGGCCTAGGGCAAAGCTTGGTGGGGTGGGCGTGGGGCAAAGCCGGGGGTTGTGGGCCTAGGGCAAAGCTTGGTGGTGGGGTCCTGGGGCAAAGCCGGGGGTTGTGGGCCTGGGGCAAAGACGGGGGGGCGTTGGCCCGGGGCAAAGCCGGGCGGGTGTGGGCCTGGAGCAAAGCCATGGGGTTATGTGGGGCTGGAGCAAAGCCGTGGGGTTATGTGGGGCTGGAGCAAAGCCGTGGGGTTATGTGGGGCTGGAGCAAAGCCGTGGGGTTATGTGGGGCTGGAGCAAAGCCGTGGGGTTATGTGGGGCTGGAGCAAAGCCGTGGGGTTATGTGGGGCTGGAGCAAAGCCGTGGGGTTATGTGGGGCTGGAGCAAAGCCGTGGGGTTATGTGGGGCTGGAGCAAAGCCGTGGGGTTATGTGGGGCTGGAGCAAAGCCGTGGGGTTATGTGGGGCTGGAGCAAAGCCGTGGGGTTATGTGGGGCTGGAGCAAAGCCGTGGGGTTATGTGGGGCTGGAGCAAAGCCATGGGGTTATGTGGGGCTGGAGCAAAGCCGTGGGGTTATGTGGGGCCGGAGCAAAGCCGTGGGGTTATGTGGGGCTGGCGCAAAACCGTGGGGTTGTGTGGGGCTGGCGCAAAGCCGAGGGGGGTGTAGGGCTGGGGAGAAGCCGGGGGTAGTGGGGTTGGGCCAAAGCTAGGAGGATGTGAGGTGGGGGCCAAGCCGGGAGAGGGAGGGTGAAGGGCAAAGCCAGGAGAGGGAGGGTGAAGGGCAAAGCCGGGGAGGGAGGGTGAAGGGCAAAGCCGGGAGAGGGAGGGTGAAGGGCAAAGCTGGGAGAGGGATGGTGAAGGGCAAAGCCGGGAGAGGGAGGGTGAAGGGCAAAGCCGGGAGAGGGAGGGCGAAGGGCAAAGCCGGGAGAGGCAGGGTGAAGGGCAAAGCCGGGAGAGGGTGGCTGAAGGGCAAAGCCGGCAGAGGGAGGGTGAAGGGCAAAGCCGGGAGAGGGAGGGTGAAGGGCAAAGCCGGGAGAGGGAGGGTGAAGGGAAAAGCCAGGAGAGGGAGGGTGAAGGCAAAAGCCAGGAGAGGGAGGGGGAAGGGTGAAGGGTGAAGCCAGAAGGAAAGGGGCAGGGGGTGGAAATCATGAGGTGGAGGGGTGGGGGAGCTGAGAGGTAGGCAGGACGAGGTGGAATTCGAGACGGGGTGGGATGAGGGGGAAGCAGAAACAGGTCGGACTTGGGTGAAGCAGATTGGTTGGGGAGGGAAGGGAATGACATGGAGGGGTTTGACATCATGAATGTACATGAAGGGGAATTTATTTTCATGTGCAAGCAACCTCTGCAAAATGGACATCTCAGGATTCCCAAACTGGATAAAATGACAGACTTCATGGGTGAGATACTTGAAGTACTTATACTTGAAGGAATCTCGGTACAGCAAAAACTGTCATCCCGGTGTTTCACATGCAGGGCGATTCATCAAATCGTGCGCAGTCCCTCAGATTGACATTTAACTGCGTGTCCAGTCTGCCAGAATTAGTTGGTGGACATTAAAGATCCCATGGTGTCATTCGCGAAGAGTAGGCGAGCTATCGCCAGTGCCATGGCACAAATTCCTGCCCTGACTTCCTGGGTCAGAGTGGTGACACGTCCAGAATTGTAACCCTAACAAACAGCCCGACGCTCTGTTTCGAGAATGTTTCATGATCTGATCGCTGAAGGAATATCAACATCTGTTCTGATCCATATGAATCTGCTGCCCTTTGTCATTAAGCTCCCTCCTTAAGCTAAACCCTTGTATCAAAAAAAAAAACAAAAGAAAAAAAAAATTCACCACTTTTCAAATATAAGTGCAAAAGATCTTTCAAATGTTCTTTTTTATCCAAGCACACAATCATTATATTGTACAATTAAAGATTATTCTCGTCATAGTTGTCAATCTTATAAACTCCTAGAACGGTTGCGTGATGCTCTGGCCTGTCGTAGGTAGTGGACTATAAAAGGCACCGAGACAAGGGTAGTGCTGATGCGTAGTGGTGCCAGCAACTTGTGCACTGCGTAGGCGATCAAGAAGGTACTGGTGCCAGCTGCGATCTGAGAATGCACCATGGCCTCATCCATCCTCATGAGCTGAAGCATCTTGGAGACATCCACGCCACTATCACAGCAGATACAAAAAATAACTTTCAGGATTTCCACACACCTCAGTTATTTTTGCTTCAAGTGCTAGTAAAAATCACCATCATCGTTCACTGTGTGCACGGTGATGTGCACACACAAATCCTCACCTGGACACAGCCGTGTAACAGGCTCCAAGGGAGAGGAGAGAAATGGACACGTGGAATGAGACAGCCACAGCTCCGTAATCTTTGAACAGCTGTTTCAATCTCTGCCTTTTGTTGGGAACATTTCTCGATTCATGCTCACCAACTACAATCTTCTTTTCATCTGCCTTGACACAGCACACATCTTACCTTTCTTTACCTCTTGTTTTCAACCATCAGTTAAGCATTTGCAATGACATTCAGACATACATTTGTGATCGAAACCGCTTTTCATAACTGTCTGATGTCATATTTAAGGGGTAAATGGTACAATCATAAATCTGATATGAGAGAGAGAGAGACAGAGACAGAGACAGATCTCAGTGACGTTCAGTGATTCAGAGGTGGTGGCAGATTAAGAACCAAAATTGGTGTTCCAAAAGAAGATATGCGTCACATGGTCGTGACTAGACTCTCATTTGGTCGAGTTCAACGAGGCAAGTGATGGTAGGAGAATTGCCAGTACCATGGGAGGAGAATGTGGAGGAAGCACATGAACACAAGATGGAAAGGTATGATGAGATGGAAGCTGAGGGCAGCTAGAAAGGATGTCATGTTCAGTGCATGCTCGTGGAGGTGGTGTGAAGAGGACATCTGGGCAAGTCCTTTGAAATGCTTTGAGCTGTTTAAACTGTTTGAGATTGTGGAGGAATGTGTATGAGGAAGTGGCACGAGTTGTGCGACGAGGATCAATGTCGATTTGGAGAAAGTCTATTATGGAAGCAGGCTGAGCAGTGCAACAGGGAGGACTGTGAGTGTGCTGGATGGTGACTTTGTTTTCAGGATTCAGAAGTGCTGGTGTGTGCACGTGGTGGACCATGAGGGCACAAATGGTGGGGAGGGCGGGAAGGAGGTGTTCCGCAAAATTGACTTGGTAATTATATGTATGTGGTAGGACAAATTGCTTTGGAAGGTGTACACTGTGAGCATTGCTGATGGATTGATTGTTGAAGTGGGCGATTGATTTGCTGGTGTGGGACAAACGTGTACTTGCAAAGTCACCACTTTGCAGATAAAATCGAAATTCGAGAACGTCACCAACTTACCAATAAAAAAAAATATTTCCTCCTCTTTACTCACTTATAAATGATATAATTACCAGATGGGGCACACATGCTAACCCGACTCCACCTACCTGATTGCCGTCCTGATCCCCAGCACGTGCCGACAGGTTACGACCGATTTGCAACTCCTCTTGAACAGGTACCCTGGACATAACCAGCCATATTACATTCATGCAGTATTTTGAAGAGAAACAAATAAATAATCCTTAACAAGCTGAAAGCAAGAGTCTCTCAAGGTTTTGAGAAAAACACCAATAGGATATAAATAGGAAGGATTGTGTTTGGAAAATAATGAGAATATCTGTGAAGTGCACTCGATAGCTGAATGATCTCAGGTGTAACGGGGACATCTCATCTCACCTACCATTTGTAAAGCAACTATATACACAATGGAATAAAATAGAGAAGGAAAACGGGTTAGAGACTTTGTGAATTCAGGTTCATCATAGTGGACGATGCAGCAATGTCCATATTTCCTGATGTGGAGCTCAATCTCTTGAGCGGTCTCTTTAACAACTACTACAGCAAGCAAACCGTGTCGAATGCTATGCCTGCCTTGAGCTGCTTATGAGACCGAATCCTGATATTTTAAAGTCCCTCTCGGTTTTTAGTGGCTTTCTTTCTTTCTTTCTTTCTTTCTTTCTTTCTTTCTTTCTTTATTTATTTATTTATTTATTTATTTATTTATTTATTACATGGTCTTGGCTCGTAGAAGAGCTAAGACACAGAACAGATCAGGAACCAACATAACAAAGGGAGCAGCAGGAAAAATGGGGAAACACCAACAGCAGGGTGGAGGGAGAAAGTAGACTGAGACGGACAAACATGCAAGGGGTGGACAAGATGTTTCCACAAGCAAAATTTTAGGAGGGTGAGGGTCGTTTAACAGGGGTAGAAAAGATCATGATTTTGGATGGGGGATGACCTGAGATGGTGATGAACAGCTTTCTTGAAGACTTGGAAGGAAGAATGAGATTGAAGAAAGTGTGGAAGGTGGTTCCACAGGTGGGGAAAAAAAGAAGAAATGAGTGAAGGAGAGCAGTGGTTCTGGATTGAGGCAGTTTCACTCGTGGGGGTGGGGGGGGTTGCTGGTAGGCCATATGCATCCTGCAGATAGATACCTGGGGAGGGGGAGAAAAAGCATGGAGAAGGCAGAGGGTGCAAGACCAAAAATGAGTTAGAAGAAGACAGAGAGACAGCTGACCTGTCGGCGATGGCGAAGTGACAAGCCCATAGACTCAGCTTCATTGCGAGAGATTCCCATGATCTTGAAAGCCTTGGTTTCCACAGCATCAATCTGAGCAACATATGAGGCAGGGGAATCAGCCCAGAGGGGGGAGCATTACTCTATCACGCTGCGAATGAATGCCTTGTCGGTGGATCAGAGTGCCAACGAAGGACTGAACGACAGAGGATGCCCAGTCAGCCTCTGACTTTGCAGGCCAATTTCGAAATGTGGCGTGCCCAAGAGAGATCATGGGTGAGAGTGAGACCCAAGAGTTTAAGTAACTGAACCTCTTGGAGATGGTTGTTGAGAAAGTATATGGGAGGGTTTGCGGCACGGTCCTTTCGGAGAGAGAAAAGGAGAGAGAAAGAGAGACAGAGACAGAGACAGAGACAGAGACAGAGACAGAGACAGAGACAGAGACAGAGACAGAGAGATTTCTCAGGATTGAAAGACATACTCCAAGCATTTGACCAGTTTGTGATTTTGTCAAGGTCTGAGTAGAGGGAAGAGGCTGCTGCCTTTCTGTCAGAAGGATGAGGGATGCCACAGTAGAGAGTGGAGTCAACAGCAAAGAGATAAGGAGGATTTTCCAAAGTCTGTGGGATGATTGATGAAGATATGGAATAAGATAGGGCCGAGAACACTCCCTTGGAGTACTCCTGCCTTGATAGTGAGAGGAGATGAAAGGGTTCCATGGAGAGCCACACATTGTCTACAGGAGTGGAGGAAGTCAGCAATTAATGAGTGGAGTTGGCCTTGGATTCCATAGGCAGACAATTTGGAGAGCAAGGCAGGATACCAGACTATCTTAAGCTCAATATATGTCCAGAGAGATGGTCCTGATCTCATGTCTGATATCGATAGGCTCCATTCATTGTTGGGTGAGTAGAAGTAGCATGTCCAAGGTCGAGTGACCAGGTCTGAATCTGAATTGATGATCTGAGATGAGGCTGTTGGAGAAAAGGAATGATTTTATGTCAACTGCGATGATGGATTCAACGACTTTGCTGATGATTGGAAGTACAGTGAACTGACTGGTATGTAGTTAAGGGGATCCGTTTTCGCACCATTTTTATGTAATGCAGTGATGTTGGCTAATTTCCAAGCAGATGGAAGATGACCTATGCTAAATAGCAGGGTGAAAAGGGCAGAGAGATGAAGCTCAAGAGCAGCAGAGCAGGTTTTTAGGACACGTGAGCTGATGCCTTCTGGTCCAGTTTCAGAGTCAGAGTCGAGGGTTTCCAGAAACTGCTGTACCTTCTCAGGTCCAAAAGACAGAATTCAAGAGCAGTTGAGTATGACTGGAAAGGGTGGGTACAGAGAGAGTGGTTAGGGACACAATGTTTTGAAGCAAACAGAGAATTGAGGCATTCAGCCTTCTTACGAGTCGTCGCTGTGGTTCAAATCTGATGTTACATATTGTCCCTTCTTTCGGAGGTTGGTCCTGCAGAATCGATGAGGTTTTGGGGGCAACAATGAAGCCCAGCATGGGCAGCATGGCTCCAAGAATGCTTGCTGGTATTGGGGTATTTTTGTATGCAAAGTCATGGCTCATGGAAGAGCGAGAACACTGAAGAGATCAGGATGCAACAGAATACAAGGAACAAAAGAAAGAGGGGAAAACACCAAAAGCAGTGTTGAAGGATAAAATAGAAGGAGGTTATGTTTTCACCCCTGTCTGTTTGTATAAGGATATCTCAAAAGTTCCTGACGGTTTCAGATGAAATTTGGTGGGCAGGTTGGTGTTTAACAAGGACGAATTGGATTGATTTTGGTGAAGATCCGAATCCAGATCTAGATACGAGAGTTTCTTTGAACTTTTAAAGCAATTCTTCACCGTAGAGAAATGGAGCCAAAAATGATATATAGCACGATATTTCATAAAATACTTGGCCCCGATATGTTCCACTGGATCAAGCATTGTGTGGCAGAGGTATGTGCTCTACCAAGTGCCCTTCTCAAAATAATTGCAATCAATTGTAAACAATTCTGCTGAAATTGTTAATGTGGATTATGATCACTGGTATGGTGATGTGGTGAAGCAGTGCATTGGTAATGGGTCGCTTTGACAGCACTCGATGCACTCAGAGAAGTAACATGAATCTTTCACAAAAAAAAAAAGGAAAAACAAGACAATGGAATGGAAGTTTGAAGGCAAACATTTTCTGGCACGATCATTTTGTGAGGCAGCACACTCTGCATGTACTCAGGGTATTTAATCACACTAATAACTAGAATGTTACACGGGAGAGCACATACCTCCGCCAAGCTGAACAGTTTAAGTTTTGCGTTCCACTGATCGGGCGAATCTGCATCCATACCTGAACCAAAATCGAATTGGTTTATTGTTTTCACCTAACCGACTCATCCACCTAGTTTTGTCATAATCCATGCACAATCTTTTGAGATATCGTGCTGTATATACTGTAGTTTGGGCCCAATCTCAATGGTGAAGAAAGAATCACTTTTAAATATTTAAAACTCGAGGATCTGAATCGGGATCTTCACCAAAATTGAATCAATTTGTCCTTGTCACACACCCACAACCTGTCCACCAAGTTTTGTCCGAATCAGTTCATAACATTTTGAAACATCATGCTACTGGAGATATTGTTTTTGGTCCTAATCACTCAATGGTGAAGAATCATTTTTCAAATTCTCAGATCCAGATCCCGATTTTCACCAAAATCGAACCAATCATCCAAGGCACACACCCAACCTGTCCACCACGTTTCGTCCGAATCCATCCATAATGTTTTGAGATATCCTGCTCACATGCAGACAAAGACAGACAGACAGGGGTAAGAAGAAAAAGAACAATCACAGATTGCAGACCCTTGCCAAGACTTGGTTTGTGTGGTGTATTTTGTGTACTGGTGTGTTAAGTAATTAATAAGAGACATAATTAGAACTGCCACTTTATAACTGCTGGTAGTGATGACCGGGTACCAAGATGTCCCACTTTGATGCAATCCCGCTTTGATCGGACACCTGACCCAGACCCAAGACGTTTATTATCCCCCGCCAACCAACAAAGTTGGCGGTGGATATAGAAATGGGTTCCGTCCGTCCGGCCGTCCATCACATTTCGTTTCCGGAGCTTAACTACAAATCCCCTCAAGATATATTTACGAAATTTGGTACACATATCAAGCAAGTGGTGAACTGGTGCCTTTTGATATTTTCTAATTGATAGGTCACATGGTTTGGCAGCCATGTTGGATTCAAGAAAAATATTAAATAATGTTTTCTCTGGAATCACATAACCTAACGAAACAAAAATTTGCAACTATCATCTTCCATCATGTCTGCATACATAGTAAAAATGACATCACAAGTCACATGGTTTGGCGGCCATATTGGATAGAAAAACACACCTCATCCGATTAACACCAAACTTCACACACGTATTCCACTGGAGGATTGGAGACAGAATGTAAATTTATGATGTCATAGGTCACATGGTTTGTCAGCCATCTTGGATTGAAAATTAATAAATTTTTAAAATCTTCTCCAGAACGGCTGGACAGATTGAGGCAAAATTTCACATACACTTTCCCCAAGACATCCTTTCAGAAGTTTGTTAATTTCTAATTGATAGGTCACATAGTTTGGTGGCCATATTGAATTTACCCTAAAACCTTCAAACATCTTCTCCAGAACAGCTGGTCAGATCAAGGGGAAACTTCATATACATATTGCACACGCTTCGGGAATATAAGTTTGTTAACCCTCATTTACTATGGCGGGGGATATCGAAGACTTTGTCTTCAACGGATGCTAGTTATTATCCAATTGAATTCAGAATGGGATTAAAATATATTCAATTCAAATCAAATAGAAGACCAAATAGGTACAGTCGTGCATTGGAGTAATCAGAAGGAACCCAAACAAGAAAAAACAAAAGATGAAGTCATCAGGAAGAACCTGGATAGGATTCAGGTTTCAGCTGTGACTCCTCTACCCTCACACCCATCCAAGCACAGCCAAGTGAGCCTTATTAAAATAAAATAAAAAACCCACATCAAAAAAATTAAATAATTCTGGCTGTCAGACCATGTGTCCGATCAAGTTGAAATTTAAAACACATTCCCCATCATGACGAGATCACAATTCTGAAGTTTCATGTCAATGGATTAAACAGTTCCAGAGAAAACATTTAATTTTTTTTATTGAATCCAATATGGCTGCCAAACCATGTGACATTAATTATTCCTTAACAGTCTTGTACACACATGCCTTGAAGAACATTTATGTGAAATTTTCCCTCGATCTGCTCAGTTTTTCTGGAGAAGATGTTTATATGTTTCAGGGTAAATCCAATATGGCTGCCAAACCATGTGACATTAATTATTCCTTAACAATCTTGTACACACATGCCTTAAAGAACATTTATGTGAAGTTTTCCCTCGATCTGCTCAGTTGTTCTGGAGAAGATGTTTATATGTTTCAGGGTAAATCCAATATGGCTGCCAAACCATGTAAGCTATGACATCATATGTGTAAAGCTTTGTTACTCACGGATAGGCGGTCATATTTGTAAAGTTTCGCCTCAATCTGTTCAGCCAATTCAGAGATTTTTGAAAGTTAAAAAAAAAACAACGTGGCTGCCGGATCACGTGACCAATGATGTCATCATAATATTTTTGTGGGTCATTTTATCCCGAGATGGCCCTCAAAAATTTTCATACTGATCGGATGTCACGTTCTACAAATGCAATTATGACGTCATAATGAAGGCACCTATGATGTCAGAAAAAAATCTCATTCCCCATGAGGAGTACTTGCTATGTGCCAAGTTTCAATTATTTCCTTGGTGTGATTTCAGATATACAGCGGTCCAAAGTTTTTCCGTTTTCCAACATGGCTGCCACACCACATGACCTATGACATCATAATTATCATTAAAACAGTTTACATGAGTAGTTACACCAATGGTGAAAATTTTGTCTCAATCTGACAAGCAGTTGCAGAGAAAAACATGAAAGTTCTGTGCGGACAAACAGATAGACAAACAGACAGACAGACAAGCCTGTAGGCGACATGGGTGGTCGCGACATAATTGCATACTAGTCAAACAGTTTTTGACGGATCGGGCTGAAATTTTTTGGCAAAGAGGTTCATTATAGTGCGCATAAAAGCCTGGAAGCCCATTTTTGAAAAAATAATTTTTTTAGTATTTTTATAAAATTTCAAAGTCCCGTTGCTAGGCAACAGTGGTGTCCATAGCAACGGTGCTCAAAAGCATAGAACTAGATCCTGGTATGAACCTACCTGTCAAGTTTCATCAAAATCGGTTGACTCCTCTGGCCTCCAGAGCTGTCCATTACATACAAACAAACAACAACAAAAAAATGACGGTAAATAGACACCCTATTTTTGAAGGACTACCATTTGAAAAATAAAACCTAAATCAAAAATCGGCTCGAGTAAAATTTTCTAAATATCTCGACGTGTATTATTCCGAAGTCTCGTTTCTCCACATTCAAAACTGTAGGACAAGTATTGAAAATACTGTACGCAGTTTTTCGGACGCTGCATAGCAACGAAACTCAAACGCGCACACTCTCAGCCCATATGGTACCTGTTTGCCAAGTTTCATCGAAATCGGTTTGCTGTTTTGTGCTGTGGAGCCTCGCGTTGCAGACACACACACACACACACACACACATGGAAAACCTGACAATAAGGGTACTCTAGCGACCACCCAACAAACAAACAAACGGACCCTCTCCCAAACAAATGCAATCCCTCTCCTTTGGCGAGGGTAATAATGGCCTCCAACATGACAACTTCAAATATTCCAACACCATTGAAGGACCCACCACAACAGCTTACATTCTACTCCCGGCAATGCAAAAATCAACACGATATTCAAGAGATAAATTGCTCTGCCAGACATCCATCAAATATTATCCCATCAAGCAACAAGTTTACCTGCTTTCCTTCTGCGGTCCAAACTATTTATGTGATATCACAAAGCAGAAGACAATTGAAGCCATCTTGAAAATGGCATTGATTTCTCTTTTTTCCAAACAGGGAGAGATTTGTCACTGCTCGTATCTTGCATTTTTTTTGTATACATTGTCGAAGCTTGTATGAGAGCTAACACACAACACACAGCAAAGGCGGCATGAGACAAGAGGGGCGGGAGAGGGAAGGACAAAACAGTGGGAACAGAGACATTAGGGGATCTGTGGAAGGGAGAGGGATGGGGTGGGGAACATGAGGTATATGTTGTGGTTACCAAATTCGCAAACCACCATTCAGGTCCCTTAGGTGAGGTATCTCGGTAAGTATATGTGTAGTTAGGCCCAAACCCGTTGTCTAGTGGGAATACATGTCATTTATGCGTGCTGCGACTCTTCAGGATAGCCGTTTTTCTTTTACTATCTTTAATTTGGACCAACCGCCATTGTTACCACCACCAGTCACATCAACCACCAACCACAACGCCGCTTCACCACAACCGCCACGACCTTCACGTCACACCTCGCAACCGTCGCATCGCCACCGTTCTTGCGCCGCTTGTGGGTACCGGTGTTGGACTCGTGCAGGGCGCGCGCCGAACAGCGTGTATAAAAATCACGGATTTTGTGCTTCAAAAACGGATCAAAAACGACACACGCCCACTTTTTGCCGTCCAATCGGTGAGCGAGGGGCGAATTGGCCCCGCCCCCAGGGCGTTGGAGGGCGATCGATATATGCAAATTTATGGATCAAAAAGCATTCACGCCCACTTTTTCTCGGGCCAATGGGGAGCGAGGTGAAAGGTCGAAGGGAGGGGGTCAAAGATGAGAGGGCGAAGCCACGGGGCTGATATAAGCGACCGTGTTCGTCAGTCCAGGGAGTAGTAGAGTCGAGAGGGAACAGAGAGTTAAGACTTCGCGGGCGGTGGAGTTGGCAAGAAGGAGCTGGTCGTCGTGTGCGTTGGAGTCGGAGCGGAGGGGACGGAGCTGTGGAGAGGCGGCGAGGGCAGACGAGGGGGTGCTCACGTCGTGCAGGGAGCTGCACCCCAGGGAGGCCGACAGCGCGACCTGGCCGAGGTGGAGACGCTCGTCGCGGGGCAATAAAAATCCTCTATACCCCGAGCATCAGCAACCCCCTCCTGTTTCCCCCCGCGCTGAGATAGTGCGACCAAGGGGGCCCCTTTCCCACCCCCTACCAGATACTGCCCGCGAGGCCCGCGGAGTTGAGGCACCATCGCCGCTCCGCGTCTCATCACCAGACGGGTAGGCGCGACCCGGTCTCGGCCTCAGGCCCGCCTCATCCTTGAGGGTATTCTTTTCCTTGGTTTTGGGTATGTGTTGTCGGCGCAGTCTGTGAAGTAAAATTGTATAAGTGTTGCCGTGTGCTCGTGTAATCGGTATTAGATCTGCATTGTCGCATTTGCTTTTTGTGTAAATTGAATTGTGTTTTTCTTTTCTGTGTGCTTTTGGTGGAATTGAATATGTGTGCTTTCCGTTCAGCGCGAATAAATGTGCTTTGTGTTGAACTGTTTCCCGCTTCGCTTCGTCATTTCCTCCATTGAATCCTCATCTTGCTTCACGTAAAGGGTTGGTAGTGGGCTGAATACGCCCGATAATTAATCGAACCGTCGAGGTTGACGATAACACCGCTCGGTTATCCCGATAGTACGGAACGGGTCGCTTAAGTGGCCCGTGTCCGAAGTCGACCTGCGGCGAGGTGCGACCGCCCGGTCTACCCTCCGTGTGGGTACTTAGGTAGGTCGAATTTGGCGAGCAACCCTATCCCACGCGGGGGCTGATTGGCTCGATCGCGGTGAGACCGAAAGATCCACCCGTGACTGGTTCCCGGCGTTAGTCCGAGAGGGTCACGACTGGATTGTCCGTCCGGTGGGCGACGTGCCGCGATTCGAGTTACGTGGCCGTCAGCACGCCGGCGGGCGAGAATCCGTAACATATACAAGATGGACTTTACAGGGACTTTCAGGAAGGAAAGCAGGGAATTTGAAGGAGGTGGGTTTGGGTGGATTAACGGGGGTAGAAAAGATCGAGGTTTTGGATGGGGGACGTGGTGGTGATAAGAGGTGGTGATGAACAGCTGTTTTGAAGACCTGGAGGAAGGAATGGGTTGAACAAAGTGAGGGAGTTTATTCCAAAGGCGGGGAAAAATAGGAATGAAAGAGTGAAGGTGAGCAGTGATTCGTGATTTTGGTAGTTTACCAGAAGGGAGTTGTTTGTGGACCTTGAGCATCCTGCAGAAACATTGTGGGGACAAATCGCAGAGAGAGAGAGAGAGAGAGAGAGAGAGAGAGAGAGAGAGAGAGAGAGAGAGAGAGAGAGAGAGAGAGAGAGAGAGAGAGAGAGAGAGAGAGAGAGCGCAGGGGGTGGGGGGTGAGACCAGAGAGGAGACTGTCAAAGACAGAAAGACCACCGACCAGGCTGCGGTGAGAGAGTGAGTGGCCCAAAGACTCAGCCTCATTGCGGGAGATGCCAATGATCCGAAATGCCTTGGTTTCCACAGCGTGAAGCCGAGAAAGGTGGGAGGCAGGAGCACCAGCCCAGAGGGGAGAGCAGTACTCCATCAGGATGCGGACGAAAGCTTTGTAAGTGGTCAGGAGCTCAGGTGGGCTGAGGAAGGACTTTGCACGATGGAGGATTTCCAGTCGGTGACTGGCTTTGGAGGCCAGTTTGGAAATGTGACTTTCCCAGGAAAGATCATGGCAGATAGTGAGACCCAGAAGCTTGAAAGAAAAGACTTCTCCAGTGGATTGTTGAGAAAGTAGATAGGGGTGGGGGGGGGGGGGTTCTAAATGGTCCTTTCGCAGAGGCATAGTGAGAGTGTGAGATTTGTTAGGATTGAAAGACATGTTCCACGTGTTGGACCAGCTTATGAATTTACCCAGATATGCAGAGAGTGAAGAGACTGCTGCTTGCCGGTCTGAAGGATGACTGATGGTACGGCAGAGGGTGGAGTCATCAGCAAAAAGATAAAGAGAGTCGGAGAGATCATTGATGAAAACCAGAAAAGAACAGGGCCCAGAACGCTACCTTGAGGACCTCCAGCATGGACAGGAAGAGGGGATGAAAGAACTCCATTTATGGCCACATGTTGACTGCGACAGGAGAGGAAGTCTGCGTGCCAAGAGTGGAGATGGCCTTGGATACCATGGGAAGAGAGTTTGGTGAGCAGGGCAGGGTGCAAGACCATATCGATAGCACGCGATATGTCTTGGGAGATGGCTCTGATTTCATGTCCAGCATTGAGGACCTCCATTCAATGTTGGGAGAGCAGAAGCAGCATATCCAGGGTAGAGTGAGCTGGTCTGAAACCAAATTGATGATCGGAAATCAAGCCATTGGAAAAGAGGAAGGATTTAATGTTTGAAGCGATGATGGATTCCACAACCTTGCTGATGATTGGGAGAAGGCTGATTGTTCTGTAGTTGCAGGGATCTGTTTTTGCACCTTTTTTGTGCAGGGCAGTAATGTTTGCTGATTTCCAAGCAGATGGCAGATGACCTTGAGCAAATGAGAGGGTGAATAGAACAGAGAGAGGGTGAGCAAGAGCAGAGGGGCAGGTTTTAAGGACACGTGGGCTGATGCCGTCTGGACCGGTTGCAGAATCTGAATCGAGGTTTGACAGCAAGCTCTCCACCTTGTCAGAAGAAAAGGACACAGAGTTCAGGGACAGTTGGGTGTGACTGGGGAAGGTGGGTACACAAAGCGATGGGTTTTGGACACAAAATTTCAATGCAAACACCGAGTTTAAGCATTCAGCCTTTTGAAGTGCGGTATAAGCAGTGCAGCCGTTTGAGGTAAGGGATGTGGATGGAGGGGGAACATAAAGCAGAAACAGATTTGATTAGACGCCACCAGGATTCAGAGGAAAGAGAGAGAGGTTTGAGAGTTCAGACTTGAAATAATTCATTTTATCAACACAAATGTACAATAACAAAGCAACACGGTCATGGTTACTACTCAAAAATATTTACTGTCTGGGCCAAGCGACTAAAATACTCCTTTACGGTAAAAATAAATAAGTGCCATCACCTGATATATTCATCTCAATTGTTTGCCATATAATAAGCCCATATGTGCTATGTAATAGGCAAACATACAGGAGACTTACTTCACCTGCTGAATCACAATGAGCCAACAACATGGCACCAATCCAAACACCAAAAAAAACCGGAAGGACTTCACTGATTCCCATTGCAAATATATTCTTTAAAGAGGAATTTTTAAGTGGTGAAGCCACTTCATTATTTGGGTATGTTCTTCCTTCCACCCATCCATCAAAAATGAAGAAGAACTTTTCTAACCACTTGAATAATCCCTGATGTAAAGCACAAACTACCATATTCTGCAAACATCTCATCAATATCAAGGCAAAAAAGCCGGCCAATGTCTGGACTGGCCAAACCAAGTTGCCCAATGGAATCTTGCTGCCAATGGGACTGAACAATTTACCATATTGTCGGGAAATGCAGATAACATCCATCCGAGAGACAGAACACATTTGGATGCAACACCCTGCTTGTGATGCACTAAATCCGACAGTTTACATTTGGGTCAAGAATTAAGCCCAGATTAGCCATCTCAAAGGTAAGTGTACTACTCTGCACCATCCAGTTATGCAAGTAGAATATTAAAACTGCAAAAAGGAAGAGATAAGGGATGGTGTGGGGAGTGTGGGAGTACTATGATGCGAAAGGAAAGAAGATTGGGAAGAAAAGGAACAGGAGATAAAATGGATATTTGAAACACATGGGGAATGAATGGGTTGGAGGAGGGGTGTATCAGAAACGACATATACATATTGTTGTGGTTACCAAATTCGCAAACCACCATTCAGGTCCCTTAGGTGAGGTATCTCGGTAAGTGCATGTGTAGTTAGGCCCAAACCCGTTGTCTAGTGGGAATACATGTCATTTATGCGTGCTGCGACTCTTCAGGATAGCCGTTTTTCTTTTGCTATCTTTATTTTGGACCAACCGCCATGATTACCACCACAACCACAACATCAACCACCAACCACAACGCCGCTTCACCACAACCGCCACGACCTTCACGTCACACCTCGCAACCGTAGCATCGCCACCGTTCTTGCCCCGCTGTGGGTACCGGTGTTGGACTCGTGCAGGGCGCACGTCGAACAGCGTGTACAAAATCACGGATTTTGTGCTTCAAAAACGGATCAAAAACGACACACGCCCACTTTTTGCCGTCCAATCGGTGAGCGAGGGCGGGTGGCCCCGCCCCCAGGGCGATCGATATATGCAAATTTATGGATCAAAAAGCCTTCACGCCCACTTTTTCTCGGGCCAATGGGGAGCGAGGTGAAAGGTCAAAGGGAGGGGGTCAAAGGCGAAGCTACGGGGGGATAAAACGACCGTGTTCGTCAGTCAGAAAAAGAGGAGAGTCCAGAGTCGGAGAGTCCAGAGGCGGAGAGTAGGAGAGTCGAGAGTCGAGAGGCGGAGAGTAGGAGAGTAGGAGAGTCGGAAACAGAGAGTCAAGACTTCGCGGGCGGTGGAGCTGCTCGTCGTGTGCGTTGGAGTCGGAACGGAGGGGACGGAGCTGTGGAAAGGCGGCGACACCAGACGAGGGGGTGCTCGCGTCGTGCAGGGAGCTGCACCCGAGGGAGGCCGACAGCGCGACCTGGCCGAGGTGGAGACGCTCGTCGCGGGATAATAAAGATCCTCTATACCCCGAGCATCAGCAACCCCCTCCTGTTTCCCCCCGCGCTGAGATAGTGCGACCAAGGGGGCCCCTTTCCCACCCCCTACCAGACACTGTCCGCGAGGCCCGCGGAGTTGAGGCGCCATCGCCGCTCCGCGTCTCATCACCAGACGGGTAGGCGCGACCCGGTCTCGGCCTCAGGCCCGCCTCATCCTTGAGGGTATTCTTTTCCTTGGTTTTGGGTATGTGTTGTCGGCGCCGTCTGTGAAGTAGAATTGTATAAGTGTTGCCATGTGCTCGGTAGTCGGTATTAGCTCTGCATTGTGTTTTCGCTTTTACATTTGCTTTTTGTGTAAATTGCATTGTGTCTTTTCTGTGTGCTTTTGGTGGAATTGAATATGTGTGCTTTCCGTTCAGCGCGAATAAATGTGCTTTGTGTTGAACTGTTTCCCGCTTCGCTTCGTCATTTCTTTCATTGAATCCTCATCTTGATTCACGTAAAGGGTTGGTAGTGGGCTGAATACGCCCGATAACACTGAACAACAAATTTCAAAATTTTTTTTTTACTGGAGATGTGTAAAGTGATTAAGACTAATTTGGTTACGCTGATTTCAAAAATCATAACCGTTTTGCTGTATCACGTCAGGATTTTCAGGAACAGAAATATTCCCATTGCCTAGAAGTCAGGATTTCAATGAAATTTACATATGTCTTTAACATGTCTATTTCGTACAATTGTTGTTAACTTGTGTTATATTTCTTTCTTTCAGATAAAGATGAGTAGGCGTTCCTGTACCAATCATCCTGACAACTTCTGTTATGTCTGTGGTCGGTATACCAAAAAAGATCAACAGCGAAGTATATCTACAGCAGTGAAAATGAAGGCCGCCTACTTTCACTACTTCGGGTGTAAGGTGGGGGACCAAGAACAGAGCTGGGCACCACACATCTGCTGCACAAGCTGTCACACAACCTTGACTCAGTGGTTGGTGGGCAAGCGCGCGAGCATGCCATTTGCGGTGCCCATGATATGGCGTGAGCCGCAGAATCATCATGATGATTGTTATTTCTGCTGCACAAGCATCGTCGGCTTCAACAAGAAGAATAAAGGTCACATCAAGTACGCTGACTGCGTCTCTGCTCTCGTAAACCTGTGCCTCATGATGACGAGAACCCCGTTCCAACACCTCCAGCTGATCAGAACATAGCTGTAAGCAGTGGTGAAGAGGATGGTGATGATGAACCTTTTGAACCCGACACTCAAGAATCACACCTTCTGAACCAGGGAGACTTAAATGATCTTGTAAGAGATCTCTCGCTGTCAAAGGCGAAGGCAGAGCTGCTTGGATCAAGGCTGCAGCAGTGGAATCTACTTGAACCTAACACCAAGATATCCTTGTTCAGAGCACGTCACAGAGACATGGCTGAGTTCTTTGAGATGGAAGACACGATGACATTCTGCAGTGACATCAACGGTCTGTTGAAAGAACTTGGGTGTGATCACGATCCTGCAGACTGGCGCCTCTTCATCGACTCGGGGAAGAACAGCTTGAAGGCTGTTTTGCTCCACAATGGCAACGAGAAACCATCAGTCCCACTGGCTCACGCGTTCGGCATGACAGAGACCTATGAGACTATGCGGCAGCTGCTTGATTCCATCAAGTACAATGACTTCAACTGGCACATCTGCGGAGACTTGAAAGTGGTGGCGCTGTTGTTAGGGCTGCAGTCAGGCTACACGAAATACATGTGCTTCCTTTGTCTCTGGGATAGCAGAGACGACAAGAATCACTGGACGAAGAAAGATTGGGAAAAGCGAAAAGATCATGTACCTGGTCGACACAACGTGAAGCATGTCGCCCTTGTCGACCCAGCCAAGGTTTTCCTTCCACCACTCCACATAAAGCTCGGCTTGATGAAAAGTTTTGTACGGGCAATGGATCTGAATGGGCGTGGGTTTTATACCTCAAGGAAAAGTTTGGCAACACCTTGTCGGAGGCCAAGATCAAGGCTGGTGTCTTTGTTGGACCGCAAATCCGACAGATTATGAAGGACGAAACTTTTCCGACAACTCTAAACCCCAAAGAGCTGGCAGCGTGGAGGAGCTTCAAAGCTGTGACGGACAACTTCTTGGGAACGGCGCGTGGACAACTATGAAGAAATAGTGCAGCAGCTGCTGGAGTCCTTCAGGAAACTTGGCTCCAGGATGTCCCTGAAAATCCATTTCCTACACCAGCACCTGAACTTCTTCCCTGACAACTTGGGAGCAGTCTCGGACGCAGCACGGCGAGCGATTCCACCAAGAGATTTCACTCATGGAGACGCGTTACGAAGGGCGGCACAACCCGAACATGATGGGTGATTTCTGCTGGTTCCTGCATCGTGTAACTGACACAGAGCAGCACAAACGCAAAGCCAAATGCCTAAAGCATTTTTAATTACATTCTAGTGGAGTTTTTCTGTAATTTCTATAATTTTGAAGCATTCATGATGAAATAAATGAATAAATGAATTTTTGTAAATTTCATTGAAATCCTGACTTCTAGGCAATGGGAATATTTCTGTTACTGAAAATCCTGACGTGATACAGCAAAACGGTTATGATTTTTGAAATCAGCGTACCCAAATTAGTCTAAATCACTTTACACATCTCCAGTAAAAAATTTTTGTTGTTCAGTGTAATTAATCGAACCGTCGAGGTCGACGATAACACCGCTCGGTTATTCTGATAGTACGGAACGGGTCGCTTAAGTGGCCCGTGTCCGAAGTCGACCTGCGGCGAGGTGCGATCGCCCGGTCTACCCTCCGCGTGGGTACTTAGGTAGGTCGAATTTGGCGAGCAACCCTATCCCACGCGGGGGCTGATTGGCTCGATCGCGGTGAGACCGAAAGGTCCACCCGTGACTGGTTCCCGGCGTTAGTCCGAGAGGGTCACGACTGGATTGTCCGTCCGGTGGGCGACGTGCCGCGATTCGAGTTACGTGGCCGTCAGCACGCCGGCGGGCGCGAATACCGCAACAATATATTGCACACACAGGGTCGAGAGAAAGTCTACACCACCCCTTCAAAATTTTCACCTTTTGTTGCCTTAAATCAGACTTTTTCCACCTTCATTTACACATCGTAACGCACAACTTCCAAGTGAAAAACAAATTCGACAAATTTCACAAAATTAATTAAAAATACAAAAATAAAATATATTGGTTGGATAAGTGTCCACTGTCCACCCCCCTGAGTTAATACTTGGTGGAAGCACCTTTGACAGCAATTACAGCTGTGAGTATGTTGGGACTTGTCTCTACCAACTTTGCACACCATGATTGGACAATATTTGCCAAGTCTTCTGTACAAAACTGTTCAAGCTCAGTCAAGTTGCGTGGGGAGTGTTGATGGACAGCAATCTTCGAGTCATGCCACAGATTTTCGATTGGATTTCGGTCGGGGCTCTGACTGGGCCACTCACGGACATTAATTTTTTTGTTCCTTAGTCACTCCAGTGTAGCTTTGGCCGTGTGCTTCATGTCGTTGTCATGCTGAAAGGTGAACTTCCGTCCCAATTTCACCTTTCTTGCAGAGGGAAGGTTTTCCTCAAGGATTTCTGTATTTTGCTCCATCCATTTCCTTCTTTCCTGACAAGTGCCCCAGTCCCTGCTGATGAGAAACATCCCCATAACATGATGCTGCCACCACCATGCTTCACAGTCGGGATGGTGTTCTTTGGGTGATGGACTGTGTTGGGTTTGCACCAAACGCAACGTTTTGCATTTCAGCCAAAAAGTTCCATCTTGGTTTCGTCAGACCACAAAACTTTTTGTCACATGTCTTCAGAATCTCCGGAGTGGTTTATGCATACCTCAAATGGGACTCAAGGTGGGCTTTTTAAGTAATGGCTTCCTTATTGCCACCCTACGATACAGGCCAGACTTGTGGAGTGCTTGGGATATTGTTGTCACATGCACACAGTTACCAGTATTTACCATAAAGGCATGTAGCTCTTTCAAAGTTGCCATTGACCTCTCTGATCATCCCCTAATTTGTGCCTTTCCACAACTTTATTCCAGAGGTCAATTAAAAGTTCCTTGGTGCTGATAGATGAGTCTTTGCTGTGAAATGCACGACCCAGAAAAGGAAACCTACAGGAACAGCTGATTTTATTCTGAAATAATGAGAATCACTACAATTTAACACAGGTGGAGGGCAATTAACGTTGTGTGTTATTTTGAAGGTGATTGGTTACACCTGAGCAAACTTACAATTGCTATTTTCAGGGGGGTGTGCACTTATTCAACCAAGATATTCTAGTTTTGTATTTTTAGTAAATTTTTTGAAATTTGTAGAATTTGTTTTCACTTGGAAGTTGTGGGTTGCGATGTGTAAATAAAGGTGGAAAAAAAAATCTGTTTTCATGCAATTTAAATCCAGGCTATAAGGCAACAAAATTGGAAAATTTGAAAGGGGATGTAGACTTTCTATCGGCACTGTATCGATACTGTGTGTGTATATATATATATATATATATATATATATATATATATATATATATATATATATATATATATATATATATATCATGGCTCTTGGAAGTATTATGAAGGCAATTTGTTTTCTACAGTCTTCAAGTTAAATAAAGGTTTAAAGAGGCTTAAAAGCGTATTGTAAATGAAAAAAAAATCCGGGTTGTGCTCTGATTTTCCCAGTGTATGGTAATAATAACTAATCCTTTCACGCTGTGAGGCACGTGGGGCTGCCGAGGCAGTTTCATTGGGTAAGGAGGACAATCTTGGACAGGTCGCTACTCTGACGCAGGATACTCAAATGGCTTATTACCCCAGTAAGCTGGTACTCATTTTGCTGACCTCAAAAGGTTGACAAGCCGAGTCAACCCACCTGGTGTTATTTCAACAGCACGACAAGGGCTCAAACTCAAAACCTTAAGATCTTAAGCCAGCCACCTAAAGAATTAAGCCAACACCAGACTTCCAGTGTGTTTTACATCACCCTATCTAACACATTACATTAGTTCTTTAATGCCTGTCATATTTGTCCATTATGATGTCACTGAAACAGTAAGTTTTCTGTTTGGAATGATGTTCAATTTTCTTGACTGCCGGGCAGACAGAGTAATATATATATATATATATATATATATATATATATATATATATATATATATATATATATATATATATATATATATATATATATATATATATATATATATATATATATATATATATATATATATATATATATATATATATATAGTTACGGATTTGGAAGCCTTTTGCACACAAACAGACAGCAGTCACAAAGCTTAGTTATTTCGATAAGTATGTGTTTATAGTTAGGGTCCCGTCCCCTATGTCGAAAGGGAATTACATGTGTGTGCTGCGAGTTATTTTCTAGTTAGTTTTATACATCAATTCCCTTCACTTCTTTGCACACCGACTCCATTGCCCACGTGTTTTTGGCTGAAGGCATGGGCGGAGCCTCCATCGCCTCAGATCAAGGCTCCGCTCCGAAGAAGGGCATGGAGCATTTCCTCCAGCCAATGGGGGGCGGGCTAGAAACTACTACAGAGCCTCTTCGGGTTGGGGGGGACACTGATACGCCCCGACATGCCCCCGTCCAATGAGGAGGTGAGTTACCTCACGACGGACCCCTCTCACCTCACGTGAGGAATAAATAATAGCGGGGGCGATCCGGCTGGCAAAAAGAAGAATCCTCGTCGCCTTTTTTTGCCTGCTGGCGTTCTCGTCATGCCCGCAAGTGCTCGTCTCATCTGGTCCGTTCTCATGCTGGCAGGCATCCGTTACATCATTCCCGGTCCCTGGTGCTTGGTGCGGTGACGAAGGTGTGGGTTCGAGTCACCCCCCCCCCCAAACCAGCTTGTCTCAATCAGACCGCACGAGGCGGAAAAGTGCCCAACCGAATTTTTACCCTCAGCTAGTCTTCCCTCCCGAGCTGAAGGGTCAAATAAAGGCCAACCGACCCCATTTATTTTGTGTGTGTGTGTGTGTGTGTGTGTGTGTCTGTGGCGCCCGTCCTGTAAGTAGAGACTGTTAAGTGCCTGTGTTCATTGTAAATTACATTTCGTTTTATTCGGATAACTCTGCTCTGTGTCCCCCTATCTATAAATAAATATCTGTTAAATGTTCCAGTTCGTTGCCTGTTGTTTCTACCATTGACCCAGCACGGTGTGTGCTTGAGAAATAGTGAGGCCGTTTGGGCCGTAAGTTGTCATTGGGACTGGCATGGCTCTGGTAACTCCCGCTCGGTTACGCTGGACCCGAGTCGGTCGGTACATGCGACTCGGTTCGGACAGTCAGCCGAGGGTGTGGCTTCCCCAGTAGCTAGACGGCGTGAGTACTTAGGTAAATTGGAATTGACAAGTGGACCCTACCTCACGGCGTCGAAATATTGGCGCCCACGGTCCTTTAAGTGACCCGTCGACTCCGGAGTTATCTGGAGTGACGACCTTTCAATTCCGGTGTTCGGTGGGAGATGACCCAACTGCTCCGTCTCGCGGTTGTCCTCACCACCGACCCCCAGCCCATAACAATATATCTCACTCCTCTCCTCCTCTCTGCGAATGTGTGATCAAGATGAATTCTGAGCCAAGGTATGGTAAAACGAAAGACTCGTCTTCATGTTCATGTACCGATTCGTGTTCAAAATATAACATTCAATTTAAACAAGTTGCTCCTCGTTGGTAAATGGACAATCATAAACTGATAAGACAGACGGACAGACATTTACCAATTGCTTGAATAACCCTGGTTTTCGCTTCGCATGTGCAGGATAATTAGGTAGGGTAAGTATTCAAATTGTTTATAGCAAATGTATTTTGACATTTCTATTGTTTTGTTTCTTTGCAGGTCACCCATGGCACAACTAACAACAGTGGAGCAAATCTTCATCATCGAGAAGAATGTAAGACTGAAATCATTGATAGGAGTGCAGCGTGCATTCAGAAGACAATCCCATGGACGTGATGCACCAACCTCGATTATACGTCACATTGTTTCAAAGTGAAGAGGGACGACCTCTGTGAAGAACAATAATGCCTGACACTGGACATGTGAGGACTATTCAAAATCCAGACTGAACAGAATTAGCTCAGTGATTGCGTGTAGCCCTAGAAAATCAAAAGGGCAGATTTCACATGAAATTGGAGTCTCAAAGCAGTCATTAGACTAGAGTGTTAAAGTCTGCTCTGAAGGCCTTCACTTCAATTACACTGAACAACAAATTTCAAAAAATTTTTTTACTGGAGATGTGTAAAGTGATTAAGACTAAGTTGGGTACGCTGATTTCAAAAATCACAACCGTTTTGCTGTATCACGTCAGGATTTTCAGGAACAGAAATATTCCCATTGCCTAGAAGTCAGGATTTCAATGAAATTTACATATGTCTTTAACATGTCTATTTCGTACAATTGTTGTTAACTTGTGTTATATTTCTTTCTTTCAGATAAAGATGAGTAGGCGTTCCTGTACCAATCATCCTGACAACTTCTGTTATGTCTGTGGTCGGTATACCAAAAAAGATCAACAGCGAAGTATATCTACAGCAGTGAAAATGAAGGCCGCCTACTTTCACTACTTCGGGTGTAAGGTGGGGGACCAAGAACAGAGCTGGGCACCACACATCTGCTGCACAAGCTGTCACACAACCTTGACTCAGTGGTTGGTGGGCAAGCGCGCGAGCATGCCATTTGCGGTGCCCATGATATGGCGTGAGCCGCAGAATCATCATGATGATTGTTATTTCTGCTGCACAAGCATCGCCGGCTTCAACAAGAAGAATAAAGGTCACATCAAGTACGCTGACTGCGTCTCTGCTCGTAAACCTGTGCCTCATGATGACGAGAACCCCGTTCCAACACCTCCAGCTGATCAGAACATAGCTGTAAGCAGTGGTGAAGAGGATGGTGATGATGAACCTTTTGAACCCGACACTCAAGAATCACACCTTCTGAACCAGGGAGACTTAAATGATCTTGTAAGAGATCTCTCGCTGTCAAAGGCGAAGGCAGAGCTGCTTGGATCAAGGCTGCAGCAGTGGAATCTACTTGAACCTAACACCAAGATACCCTTGTTCAGAGCACGTCACAGAGACATGGCTGAGTTCTTTGAGATGGAAGACACGATGACATTCTGCAGTGACATCAACGGTCTGTTGAAAGAACTTGGGTGTGATCACGATCCTGCAGACTGGCGCCTCTTCATCGACTCGGGAAGAACAGCTTGAAGGCTGTTTTGCTCCACAATGGCAACGAGAAACCATCAGTCCCACTGGCTCACGCGTTCGGCATGACAGAGACCTATGAGACTATGCGGCAGCTGCTTGATTCCATCAAGTACAATGACTTCAACTGGCACATCTGCGGAGACTTGAAAGTGGTGGCGCTGTTGTTAGGGCTGCAGTCAGGCTACACGAAATACATGTGCTTCCTTTGTCTCTGGGATAGCAGAGCCGACAAGAATCACTGGACGAAGAAAGATTGGGAAGAGCGAAAAGAGCATGTACCTGGTCGACACAACGTGAAGCATGTCGCCCTTGTCGACCCAGCCAAGGTTTTCCTTCCACCACTCCACATAAAGCTCGGCTTGATGAAAAGTTTTGTACGGGCAATGGATCTGAATGGGCGTGGGTTTTTATACCTCAAGGAAAAGTTTGGCAACACCTTGTCGGAGGCCAAGATCAAGGCTGGTGTCTTTGTTGGACCGCAAATCCGACAGATTATGAAGGACGAAACTTTTCCGACAACTCTAAACCCCAAAGAGCTGGCAACGTGGAGGAGCTTCAAAGCTGTGACGGACAACTTCTTGGGGAACGAGCGCGCGGACAACTATGAAGAAATAGTGCAGCAGCTGCTGGAGTCCTTCAGGAAACTTGGCTCCAGGATGTCCCTGAAAATCCATTTCCTACACCAGCACCTGAACTTCTTCCCTGACAACTTGGGAGCAGTCTTGGACGAGCACGGCGAGCGATTCCACCAAGAGATTTCACTCATGGAGACGCGTTACCAAGGGCGGCACAACCCGAACATGATGGGCGATTTCTGCTGGTTCCTGCATCGTGAAACTGACACAGAGCAGCACAAACGCAAAGCCAAATGCCTAAAGCATTTTTAATTACATTCTAGTGGAGTTTTTCTGTAATTTCTATAATTTTGAAGCATTCATGATGAAATAAATGAATAAATGAATTTTTGTAAATTTCATTGAAATCCTGACTTCTAGGCAATGGGAATATTTCTGTTACTGAAAATCCTGACGTGATACAGCAAAACGGTTTGATTTTTGAAATCAGCGTACCCAAATTAGTCTAAATCACTTTACACATCTCCAGTAAAAAATTTTTGTTGTTCAGTGTTATCTCTCCTCTGCGCATGCGCGATCGGGACGAGATTCCATACAATTTGCCAAATTCAGAGCAAAGTACTGCCAAACTGCAGATTTGTGTTCCGATTCGTGATCTACAGTGTTCAAAATATAATTTAATTGAAATAAAGTAGTTCCTTGATCATAAACTGTCGTATGTACTGTAGACAGACAGAGTGAACAAATTGCTTCACCCCACTTTTCGTGTCACACGCGCATGGTAAAAATAAGTTTATTATTCCCTGCGGCTTTATGTCACTCTGGGAGCACAATAAAACGCCCAGGGATGCCGAGGAGAAAAGGGGGTGGAAACACTCAGTGGGGCGAACGAAACTTGTTTGGACCCACACCTTTGGAACAGTCAAGGGACGAGGTTCGGAAAGAAATTATTTTTGGTTATTTTTGGTTCACGAGCGCCAGCCAGAGTGACCACTATATTCGTTATGTCTGTGTAGTCTGTCTGTGTGTCTGTCTGTCGGTCCCGAGCATAACTTCGTGGACTTTGATCCGATCTTGATGAAACTTGGTTATGTGTTCGATATCAATGTCGAGTTGTGTTTTCCTGGATGACCTGGTTTTCCAAAAATAGCCATTTTAAGGAGGAAGTCGGAATAAAAATCTATCTTCTCCTGGGGAATTGACTGAATGGAATGGGTTCGTCGGTATTTGAATAGCAAAATGAATTATCTAAAACTTGTCGTTGTCTGATTTTTCATTTTCGTCCCAAGGTCAAAAACTTACAAAATTGCGAATTTTGACATAAAAAAAAAAAATCACACGACCAACCAAACTTTGAGAGCTCGGATGACAATATTTTTTATGCATAATCTTGAGGTCATTCCCCACCTAAAGTCTTGAAACCATTTTGCTCTATCTCAAACACCTTGCCCGTGGCGCCTCCTTCAAGTTTGTTTTTACGCTGATTTCATCAAAGTATGGATAATCTGAGGAGTGCGAAATGCCATATAGCCTATATGACGTTATATTGTTCCTGGAATGTTCCAGAGGAAGTTTTGCACCAAAGGTCATAATCTGTGACCTTTGACCTTTAAAGGCCACAAAGGTCAAATTTTCAAAGTTGTGGGAATCGAACCGGGTTTTCGACATTCTTCGACGAACTAACTCCAATAAGCTATAGCACGTATCCTGTTTCCTTATTTTAATGTCCACAACATTGTTTTGTGACCTTTAAAGGTTATGCAAAGGTCAAATTTTTAAGGTTGTTGAACGAAATCGGGTTTTCGACATTTTGCAGTTAATAACCTGTCACCCGTACCACATCATGTTGATCATCTATCTACAATTCCAGCAATCTCCGTGTGTCTATCTGTCTGTCTGTCTGTGACCGCTGTTTCTCGACAACCACTGGTCCGATCTAATTGAAACTTGCCAGGTATATTGCTGGGGACCTGAGTATGTGCCTTTTCAAGCTTTGATATTAATCGGACAAGTGGTTCCCAAGTTATGGCCCTTTATTTACCAAACCAATGACAGGACACGTTGCTGCGTAGGCGTGGCTGATGGGGAAAGGGCGTCATTTAGTTACCAATGACAGGACACGTTGCTGCGTAGGCGTGGCCATGGGGGAAGAGATCCTCAGCTGTGTTCCCCATTGCGGGTTACAACGTACGGACTTCCAGATAGTGATGACTTACTGTATTCTAATAATTTCTCGATTTCTTATGCGCATTTATAGATAAACACAATGCCCCAATCCAGTCGTCGTTTACGAGAGCGAAGGAACGGCCTGTGTGTTTGTTTGAAAGTTTTTGTTTTTTTTGCACGTACGGCCATGCACTAGTTTTTATAACTTGGTCAAAAATTATCACATTGTCTCATCCTTGACTTAGAAACAATCTACATCGTCAAATACCGCTTGTGAACCATTGTCGTCTTCAGACTTGATATTTATTATTATTTCTGCTTCGCAGCAGCGTTTTGTTTGCACAGAGTGAGGCATACAGAATTCGTCATCTATTAAAAGCATGTAAAATGACATATTGTACTGTACCATACTGCGTTCATTGTTGGGTTGGGAATTGAACTCAGAGCAGACATAGAATTGCTCACTCTTTTGCAGCTTATGAAGCAAATCATGACTCATCTAAGTTCAATCAACGTATCAAAAAAGGGAAAATGCTAACATAACCTGCTGACCACCTGAATCGACTATATTGTTAACAATGTGCAACATTGGATCAGCTACAATAATATGCCAATTACCGTTTCTTTTCCACTTGGTTTAAAATTTCAGATTCACCCATTCACGTTTATCTTTGACTTAGAATCACAAATTACAACTGTTGGCATTGCCTAGCAACCCATTACAATCGAAACAATAATTATATATTTTATGTCATAACTTTTGTCATATTTATAGCATGGTGTTGGCAGAGTGGTTAAGGTGGCTGGCTTGGGACCTTAAAGTCCTGAGTTCAAGCCCCTGTTTACAGTTGAATCAATAGTAGGTGGGGTTGACTCAGCCTGTCATCCTTCTGAGGTTGGTGGAATGAATAAGGTAGAGGGGAAAATAGAGAGGAGGTGCGAGAGTGAGGAGGGGTGTGTGAAGGGAAGGCAGCGTGAGGTGAGAGGAAGGGAAGGTAGACGTGTGGTGGAGTGTTAATTTCAATTCATACTGTCTCATCAAAATGAATCTGCACAGAATAACAGTGAAGATGGAAACAAAATAGTCTGAAATCAATTTTCCACTGGTCATACTATAAATACTGTCGCAGACAAACACCGCCCGGAGATGCACAGTCCGGAGACAAACACTGCCCGGACACGTCGAGGGAGAGGGAGAGGGAGAGGGAGAGGGGAAGAGGGTGCTGCACTGTATTAGGAGGGGGTGGAGGATTGTACAAAGAGAGTGGTGGGGGTAAGCAAGTTAGCAAAGAGAATATGTTATACTTCATGAACATACACACGCACACATTAGCAAATACAACCCATCACTTTGCTGATGGGAATATTAGGGGGATGGGGGGGGGAGTAAGAATAAGAAAGAGGGGCGAGGAGGGGAGGGAGAGAAGAGGGTAGGGTGGGGGGAGGGAGAGGTAGGAGAAATATTGAGGTGGGGTGGGGAGGCGAGGAAGGAGGGGAGGTGCGAGGAGGTGTGCGGAAAGGGAAGGCAGCGTGAGGGGAGGGCCCAACTGGACATAACCTCTGTCCAGACGACAGGTACACTAAGGGGGGGGGAGAAAGAGGGATGGAGGAGCGAGGAGGTAGGGCGACTGAGGAGGGGTGGGGGAGTGAGGAAACAGGAGATAGTAAGGGGTTGGGGAGTGATGAAGCAGGGGGTAGTGAGGAGGTGTGGGGGAGCGATTAAACAGGAGGGAGTGAGGGGTTGGGGAGCGATGAAGCAGGGGGTAGTGAGGAGGGGTGGGGGAGTGAGAAGGGGCAAAAGAGCAGTATATAACAAATAAAAACATTAAAATGAATTACTTTTTAAAAGTGTTATCATGATTTGGGTTGGATAGAGTACATATCGCTTGTGGCAGGCATATTCAGTTGAGGTTGAAGGCTCAGAAGATGAAACGGAGGATGATTCGCTTTGGATTTAAAAAAATAATTTCATAATGGAGACTCGAGTGTCTGCCTTCATGAAACATTTCAGGACATTCTCCATCTCCCGCACACCTTGGAACTTCTCATGCAGTCGGGATCGTGCTCATCACCAACCACCCGCTCAGAATGACGGAGCACGAACCACTCGTTTGGATGTTTATTTTTTTTTCTTCTAAGTTTTGGATCCAATGTGTGTATGTGTGCGTTTTCTCAATGTGCCCCACTGAAAAATCACGCCCCACCCCCCCCAAATCCTGAAATGCTACCAGCATGCCTGATAGCATAACATTTCAACATATATGTATATATATATATATATATATATATATATATATATATATATATATATATATATATATATATATATATATATATATATATATATATATATAGACAGATTCTGACAAAACTTGGTGCACAGGTTGGGTGTGTGACAAGGACAAATTGATGAGAAATTGGTGAAGATCCGGATGCAGGCCGAGCCCATCAGTGGGCGACAAAGCGTAAACCGTTTAGCTGAGCGGAGGTGTGTGTTCGAAAGTGTGCTGTACTTGTTTCGGAGATGTTTGGCGTCATTGTAAGATCGAAAGCTATCCGGACCGGGGGGGGGGGGCAATGTGACCCCACAGCCCACGCAGCAGAACAACATGTGTAACTTCAAGTTTAACAAGAAAGCATCCGAAAATGCAATGTCCATCCACGTCTGCTTTGTATTCAGACCAATTCTTCTTCTGCATGCTAAACATGATGAAAAAAGCCAAAACAACCTTTACCATTTTGGGCGACCTTGACCTTTGACCTAAAAAAAAACAATGGCCTTCTATCTTGTGATTGGAGAACCAATTCAGTGACCTTTTTATTTCAGGTCAATTGGATGAAAATTGACGATTTTATGTGATGCTGATATTTGACCTTTTGACCAAATTATCAATTCGTCTTCTCTATATTCTCAAAATAAAGCTTTGTTGAAAATGTTGATGGCAAAAGCTGAAATGATTTTTAAAAAAAAAGTTATAGCACGGACACACACACACACACACACACACACACACACACACACACACACACACACACACACACACACACACACACACACACACACACACGGACACACACACACACACACGGACACACACACGGACAAACACACACACACGGACAAACAAACACAGACACGTACAAACAAACACAGACACACGTACAAACAAACACACACACACGGACAAACACACACACGGACAAACACACACGGACAAACACACACACACACACAAACGCGCACACGGACGGACAAACACACACACACACAAACAAACACAGACACACGTACAAACACACACACACGGACAAACAAACACACACACACACACGGACAAACAAACACACACACACACAGGACAAACAAACACACACACACACGGACAAACAAACACACACACACACACACAGGACAAACAAACACACACACACACACACGGACAAACACACACACACGGACAAACAAACACACACACACGGACAAACAAACACACACAGACAAAACACACACACAGACACACGTACAAACAAACACACACACGGACAAACGGACGGACAAACACACACACACACACACACACACACGGACGGACAAACACACACACACACGGACGGACAAACACACACACACACACACACACACGGACGGACAAACACACACACACACACACACGGACGGACAAACACACACACACACACACACACACGGACGGACAAACACACACACACACACACGGACGGACAAACACACACACACACGGACGGACAAACACACACACACACGGACGGACAAACACACACACACACACACACACACACACACGGACGGACGGACAAACACACACACACACACACACACACACACACACACACACACACACACACACACACACACACACACACACGTCCCGGTTCTTACGTGGATCCACGGGGGGGACGCGCACGGGCGGCTCGACCTCGACACGGTACTCGAACCGGTCCCCACACAGAGCCGAGGAGGTACGAAAGGCGCCACGTGACCCGAGCCGCGTGCACGGTCCGACCGGACTCCGCAAGCAGGAACATCGCGAACAACGCGTCCTTCGGACCCCGTGGCGGGATTACGAAATCAAGTAAGGACAACGACGCCGCCGGATCACATAGTAAACCCGATGGAACTTTTTATTGAAGACACACATTTTAAATAATACACACATTTTCTGAACACCCTTTTGTTGCACATAAACATTGGCTTTCGATCTAAACGTCGTTGCAATGTATTAGCACACCTTTTACTACTAATATTACAAGGGAATTCGAGTTGTCGAAGATTATACATGGTGAATTAAAAAACCAAGTAAAAACAAATGTCAAATGAAATGGGAGATTTTAAACTTGATGCCGATTTGGGAAAAATTCAATGTATCACGAACCATGCTGCTGCTGTGAGTAACACCGTCATGGATCGAAACACCGGTTAATAAGATCTGTGACGCTTTCATGTAACAATCGAGCGTACCGATTTTATCAATCCGTTCAAGCGTGTACCCTTTGTGTTCTACAATTCATTTCTCTTAGTTCTGTGTCAAGTAAAACAGTAACATATGTTATCTTTAAATAACAGCGAAAGGTTCGGCATGCTCAACCGGTATCACCTTCGATGTTGCACATTAAGAAGACGGTGACTGATGGTTCACCGATGGAACAGGAACACGTTTGAACATGTACACACTTTGAAAACCTGAGGTAAATATTTACATTAACCGTGACCTCAAGTGAACAAACATTTCCATTCGTTGTCAAGCCATGAACAATTTTGTGGGAGAGTTAACTTTAAGGTCCACAGACACAGAAAACCATGTTGGGTTTAATAAATACTAGTGCGTGCCCGTACGTGCGTGGCCGTACGTGCAAAAAAAATTAAAAATTATGACGTCAATTGTGACGTCATAGCACCGTCTCCTGTCATTGGTTTGGTAAAAAAAAAATTGCCATAACTTGGAAACCACTTGTCCGATTAATATCAAACCTTGGAAAGGCACATCCACAGGTCCCCAGCAATATAGCTGGCAAGTTTCAATTAGATCGGACCAGTGGTTGTCGAGAAACAGTGGTCACACACACACACACACACACACACACACACACACACACAGACACACACAGACACACACAGACACACACACAGATACACACACACACACACACGCACACACGCACACACACACACACACACAGACACACACAGACACACACACACACAGACACACACAGACACACACACACACACACACACACAGACACACACACACACAGACACACACAGACACACACAGACACACACACACACGCACACACACACACACACACGCACACACACGCACACACACACAGACACACGCACACACACACACGCACACACACACACACACACAGACACACACACAGACACACCAGAGATTGCTGGAATTATAGATATATGGCTTCACTTAAAACGTAATCGTTGTTCGTTTCTTGAATAAATATCTTGGAAGGAATATTTTAATGTAGTCAGGTCAATTTATGACAAACAACCACCAAACCCACAACAAATTGCAACAAAAGGTTTCTCAGTGTTTTCATTCCATACATTTCTCAGTGGTATTTTGACTCGACTAATGTTATTTGGCACCATTTTACACTCGATTAGACCTGCCCCTCCCCCCAAAAAACCGCTCGATTGCCCCCGCCCCTCGCATGACATCATCTCGACCTCGGGTTCGTACATGTACGACTGTACAGTCTGACAGCACCTTCTACATCGTGATTTTGACTATCATCGTAAGCTGGGGATTGTTGATTATAAATTTTTTCATCAAATTCAATTTCTGAAGTTTCTGAAGTGAATTGTGCACCCATTTTATCCATTGGTTGCTGACAATCTTTCCCTCGATGACGTCATGGCAGTTTATCTGGAATTATGAGGAGCGGTACCCACCGGGTTTGCTTTTTTTAACTCCAACACCTCAAAAAATTATTACAATTAAAAACCACGTTCAGTTCCTAGTTTATTAGTTAACTAGAATGGGCACTCGGTAGAGCGCATACCTTCGCCTCCGCTACTTTTTTTGTTCTTGGCTTGAGAGTGGGGGGAACAGAACAGTGAACATTTTGGTGTTGGTTTCATGCAAATCGGTTTTGATTTGACCGTGTTATGACAAAAACCGCATATTTTGAAAGGTCGTGACCCCACTGACCTTTGACCCCCAACCGCTAACAAGGGTAATGACGTAATTGTGTCACATCACAAGATTGGGCAAAGAATTCTGAACATTTTGGCATCGGTTGCATGCCAATTAGATCAAAATTGACCGCACTATGGTAAAAATACGAATTTGACCTTTCCGTGACCTTGACCTTTGACCCGATCGCTCCCAAAATGTAATCAAATGTTCCTTGGATAATAACCCATCATCCCACCAAATTCAAAGCGATTTGGTTTAATACTTTCTGAGTTATGCAAATAACAAACAAACACACACACATATTCACAAATAAATAAATAAATAAATACACAGCAACCAATACATAACCTTTTGCAGAATGCGAAGGTAAAAATCAAAAAAAATCACATCAAACTTTTTTTTCTATCGATGGACCTTGAAATTAATACATTTTATTGTCAAAATATAATCCGGTGAACATTTAGGGAATGTGGAAACTTTTAACCCGTATAACTGGAGCAGTTCTAATCATAACACGTACAACATGTTTTGTACTCACAGTTTTATATTGTTGCGGGCCGGGGGTCGGTGGCAAGAACGACCACTAGGTGGGGGAGGTTCCGTCGTCTCCCACCAGACTCCCCGGAACTGTAGGTCATTGCTCTCGGATAATTCCATGAGCCGGCGGGTCGCTGAACCAACCGTGGGATGCCAATATCTCGACCGCATGGCGTAGGGTTTTTTGTCTGCAGCAGGGGTCAGTAAATCACTTGTACTGTGACACATGTGCAGACAAAAATCATAAATAATCTTCCATCACCGCGCTTCACAGGGGAGGGGGATGGGTTTTTTTGTTTGCAGATGACTTTACCCTGGGTACTACCAACACATATTCTTCTTCTTCTTCGACTCATCCTCTTGAACAGGGTATTGGAACTACCAAAGCAGTTTTTCCTTAGCTATTTGGCACAATCTTGGACAGGTCACTACTCCAACCATTTCTTGGAGCTCAGCTGTGCCACTGATGCTGTGCCCCTCTACCAGTACACTGGTACTCATTTTGCCAATCTCAGGAGGATGACAGGCTGGAGTCAACCCTACCTGGTGTTAATTCAGCAGCCAATAGGGCTCAAACTCAGCACCCGAGGATCCCAAACCAGCCACCCTAACCACTAAGCCAACACCAGGCTTACGGATGCAAACTACTCCAAAGTGATAAAGCTTATAAAAAAAATGTAGATAAAAGGTGAAGAAATTAAATTAACAGAGAAAATCAGATGATTCTCAGTTGCATAAGTATTCAAACCCTTTGCCTAATTAACCCGACATCACTTCAGGAGTAAATTATTTGTGCCATTTTACCTGCTTGTCTGTGCACGTGTCACATGGTGCATCAGTTCGGGGTCCACACAAACATTATAACTTCATTTTAAAACGTCCGTTTTTTTTTTTACCATATTTGCTTTGATTCCCTGTAGAGCACATCGCGAAACCTCCGAAAATATAGACACATATCTGGCAGACGCTATGGATCGGCAGTCCCTCTGGCAGACAGGGCGTGTCAGGTCTTGCAGTGAATGCATTAAATCATACAGCTCAATGAAGCTGGTTAATTTTGTTACGTTCCTAAATTTTTTGTTCGCTCAATATAATTCTCCGAACAGTGGAAAAAGATAAGTTTAATGCTTTGGAAATTTCACATTTTTCTTGTGTATGAATAAAAGAAGGAACATAGCCTTGCTTGCTTAAAGTAAATAGGTCTATCGGCTTAGTTATAAGTCTCGTTATTTCTTTAAATTATCAGATTTCACTCCAGATTTCGACACTTATTTAGTCCGGACAATATCCGTTCCTCAAAACCGAAATTATATTTCGATGATATACTTTAATTTGTCCGTGAGAGTAGATTAAGGAAAATTGTATCATATAATGCATGAAATCAAAGCCTGGTGTTGGCTTAGTGGTTCGGGTGGTGGCTTGGGATCCCAGGGTCCTGAGTTCAAGTCCCGTTGGCTGCTGAATTAACACCAGGGGGTTGACTCAGCCTGTCATCCATCTGAGGTCGGCTAAGTGAGTACCAGTGTACTGGTCCCAGTGTATGCCCCAGTTAGAATAGGTTTACCATATCCCTGTGTGTCGTAAGAGGCGACCAGGGTTGGCGTCAGGAAGGGCATCCGGCCATAAAAAAAACATTTCCTCAAGAAAAAGCCTCACCCCTGCACAGCAGGGAAAATGGCTGTAAAAACGGTCATTTTTTTATTTTTATTATAATGCATGAAATCGCTCCAAGCTCCTAATTTAAAAGCTCTAGTATTTACAAAAGCGATGTACACAACAATTCATAGCTATGATGAACAGGCATTCAATATGAGTGAAGAAAGTGAAAGAAAAACTTTATCGTTAAGAAATCGTTGTGGCCTGTTCGAAGTCAAGGCATGGTTGAGCAGGCAAAAAAACATGGCGGCTTCAGACCCCAGTGAGGTAACCCAGGAAATGCCTTAAAATCCAGAGAGCGAGTTGGCTGAGGATCGCCTGATGAAGGATATAATTAAATAGGGCCGTTAATTATCTTCAAACGGGGTGTTTTAATTAACCCAAACACCTAATTTTCACTCTTGCACTTCCTTGGAGTGTTTTTGGTGTGTATGCAAAGTTTCAGGCTGCCAGGTTTTATGGTTTTGTAGTTATGGAGGAGACACACACACACACACACATTGCCTATTATTAAGTACAGATACAGTAGTAGAATGCCAATGAACAGAATGATCTATAATGACCCTTATTAATTTTTCGGTTTACATTGTCATCTCTTATGGCCATCATGCTGCAGCACTATATCAGGGGCTGTGGTGATCAGAGCCCATTCCTTTTGTGAGAGGGCAGATTACAGTCCCTGCAAGTTGGGTTATGTGAACCACCATAATCTGCAAGCATTAGGTGCTCCTTTGTAATAGACAGAGAGATACGGGCTTTGGCAAGAACATGGTCAGAGGAGCAAAGAGGGCAAAAGAGGAACATAAAAGATCCAATGGAAAGTTATTCCAAACCAGATCCATGAGGGAGGACATAACAGTTGCAACTGGAATGGTACTCGGTAGAATGCATATCCCACCAGGTTGAACAGTTTATTTTTTTGTATTGCAATGATAGGCAGGATGTGCATCTGGACCAAAACCAAAATCTAATTGCCTCTTCTTGTCCGTGTCAAAGGGCGGAGGAGCTCCTTGTGAGCCAATGGCCATCCATATCGAGTGCCCAACTGTGTCTGCGGACGTCCTCCTGCAGTTGGGATACTTTTTTATTAGGAGGTTGGTGGCAGGATTTGCACTCCGGCCACCGTAAAACCCTTCATTCCGCAAAACACAAAAATGCAAAAAAATCTGAAAACCCACTCCATGGGAGTACCTCCTGTGCAGCTTCCCTTTGCAGGGCAGCTCACCGGATGACGGGATTGGGGCAAAGCCTTCGGGACCCCCAATCTTTGATGATAGGATGGAAACCACGGGGTAACATTCCTGGGTCAGATTGCGGGAAAGTGTGTTGGAGTGGTGCTGAGGTGTCGTCCACCAGATTGTGGTCTCCTTGGGTTAACCTGAGGCAGTCCCTTCGGGTGGGTGCCTGGAATGTCCTATCCCTAAGAGAGGATGATCACCTGTCTCTGTTATCATCTGAGCTCGGGACATCGGGATTGCAGCTCTCTCTGAGGTTCGGAGACTGGATTGCGGCGAGATAATGGTAGGTGGTTACACCTACTATTGGTCTGGTTGCTCTGATGGTTACCATACCCAAGGAGTTGCTGTAGCTGTGTCTAATAAGCTGACCCCAATGATAATTGAGGTAACACCGGTCAACAAGCGGATTATGAGATTAAGGATTCGTCACTCCTTAGGCGTCATTTCCCTGGTCTCTGTTTATGCTCAGACTGAGGCGAGTGATCTCACCGTGAAGGATGCATTCTACGCCACGCTCGAGTCTGTGGTTGATCAGTGCCCCAGACGAGATACACTTCTAGTCTTGGGGGATTTCAATGCATCGACTGGAACTGATAGGGATGGTTATGAGGTGTGTGTTGGTCCCCATGGGTCAGGAACTATGAACCAGAATAGCACTAAGTTCCTTGACTTTGCAAGAAGTTATGGACTTAGTGTGGCTGGTTCATGGTTTCAGCGCCCACAAGCTCATCGCTGGACTTGGTATTCCAACGCTGGCGGTGTGGCAAAGGAGATTGACCATGCCCTCATTGACGGTCGTTGGAGGATGATCCAGAACTGCAGGGTCTGCCGGAGTGCTCAGTTCCTCAATACTGACCACAGGCTTGTTGTAGCAACTCTAAAGCTGCACCTTAAATCCTGGAGAATGGTACCATCCCAGCCGAGGCTGGATGTTGGCAAGCTCAGGGATGAGAGAGTAGCTGAGGAGTTTGCGAACAGGCTGAGTGGACACTTGGGGGGTCTGGGTGCTTTGGGGGGTCCTGAAAAGTTGTGGAGTGCCTTCAAGACCACCGTCCTTGATGTTGCCGGTGGATGTCTTGGAACTCACCGCAGGGCAAAGAAGAATTTTGTCTCTCAAGGGACACTGGATACCATTGACCAGAGTCGCAGGGCAAGGCTGAATGGCAGAGCTGAGCTATTCAGGGAGCTGAGGCGTAAAACTGTACGTGCACTGAGGGTGGACAAGGAGGCCTATGTGCGAGGAATCTGTGAGGGGGTAGAGCATCACCTGTGGACAGGTGATTCTCATCCCGCTTACAGGAGAATTCGCGCATTGCGTTCATCCAAGCCCATCCCTCGGAGCACTGCAGTTAGAACAGAGAGTGGTAGGCTCTTGACAGAGGAGTCTGAAGTGAAGGCCCGCTGGGCCGGTTACTTTGAGCGGTTGTACCAGGCTGATCCCCGAGCTGTCACGTTGGACGTCAAGGGTGTTACAATCCCTGTTGCTGACCCTCAAATCAACTGTGGTCCAACTTCGCTTGTGGAAACACGGGCTGCGGTGAACCAGTTGAAACGGAGAAAAGCTCCAGGGATGTGTGGCATCCATGCTGAACTTCTCAAGGCTGGTGGAAATGCTGCACTCGTGTCGTTGCATGCAGTTTTGTGCTCTGCCTGGAACACAGGCATCATCCCAACTGATTGGAAGAGGGGCCTTGTTGTTCCTCTCTGGAAAGGGAAGGGTGATCGCCAAGACTGCAACAACTACCGAGGGGTGACGCTGCTCTCAGTGCCGGGCAAGGTCTTTGCTCGGATAATTCTTGATAGGGTTCACCACCATCTGCTTGAGCACCAGCGTCCAGAGCAGTCAGGCTTTACACCAAATAGGTCAACGATTGACCGTATCCTTGCCCTTCGTGTCCTCACCGAACGCAGACGAGAGTTTTGGCAGGGGCTGCTTGCAGCCTATGTTGATCTCTGTAAAGCGTTCCATTCAGTGAATCGGGATGTCCTCTGGAGGATTCTTGGTCTTCGTGGGGTGCCACCAAAACTGATTGATCTGATGTCTGAACTCTACTCTGGTACTGAGGTGCTGTAAAGTGTGGTGGTACCATCTCTGACTTATTTCCAGTTGTTAATGGAGTTCGTTAGGGGTGTGTACTGGCCCCCACACTTTTCAGCACTTGTATGGACTGGATTTTAGGGAGGATGTCGGAGAGATCAAGCTGCGGTGCATCGTTTGGGAATGTCAAGATCTCGGACCTTGATTTTGCAGATGATGCAGTCATATTTGCGGAGACTCTAGATATCCTTTTGGGGGCCCTCGAGGTGCTGAATGAGGAGTCGGAGCCGCTGGGATTACGGGTTTCTTGGGTCAAAACTAAGATCCAGGCTTTCGGTGACATCTTGGATGCTGCTGTCCTGTCTGTGTCTGTTTGTGGTGAGGATGTTGAGGTCGTGGAGAGATTCACTTACCTTGGCAGTGATATTCATGTCTCTGCTGGCTGTGAGTCAGAGGTCAATGGACGTCTGGGTCGGGCCTGGGGAGTCATGGATTCACTGGATCATGGGGTGTGGCGCTGCCGATACCTGTGCGGGAGGACGAAAATCCGAGTCTTCAGGTCCTTGGTACTTCCAGTCTTGCTCTATAGATGCGAGACTTGGAATCTGACCAAGGATCTGGGACGGAGACTTAATTCCTTTGGTACCAGGTCTCTTCGGAGAATCCTTGGCTATCGCTGGTCGGATTTTGTGTCCAACGAGCGGTTGCTGAGAGAGACTCGGATGAGATTTGTTACCTGCATAGTCCGTGAGCATCAGTTGCGGCTGTATGGACATGGGGCTCGTTTTCCTGACGCTGATCCTGCTCACCAGATTCTCTCAGCGAGGGAGTCTCATGAGTGGAGGAGGCCAGTGGGCCGACCATGTACCTCGTGGTTACAGCAGGTTGACCATTATCTCAAGGAGATGATGATGGGCCTGGCATCTGCCTGGGGGATGGCCGGACGGAGGCCCCTGGAGTAGCGGCAGAAAGTGGATGCAGTGACGCGCTATTCTGGCACATGCTCCCATACCTGACCTGACCTTCTTGTCACCCAACCACCTCATTCACTGAGTTTTGTCATAATCCGTCCACAACTTTTGAAATACCACGGTACATGTAGTTTTTAGCCCCTAATCTCAATTGTGAAGAATCACTTTAAAAATTCTAAAAAATTCTCGTACCTAGATCCGAATCTTCACCAGAATTGAATCAATTCGTCGTTGTCACACACCTAACCTGTCTGCCAAATGTCATCCGAATCCGTGCTTAACTTTCTGAGATATCCTGCTCAAAGACAGACAGCCAAATAGACAGGGGTAAAAACGTAACCTCTGTCCACCTTCGGTGGTGGAGGTAAAAATCTGGCTTGGTAAGTCCACAGATTGGGTCAAATCCACAGTCGCAGAAAGCCTTTGCTGCAATGCCATGACTAGATTTTGCAGAACTGACACCTATCCAGGTAGAATGGTGACATTTAAATCACCGTACATAAGGAGCAGGGAGTTGTGAGGGATGGTTACAACTTCCACGTTGTCTCAAGGTGATAGGAAATGGAGGTATATCGAGAGTGGTCTTCAGTGGGTGGACTGTACACCACATAGACAAATATTAGGTAGTTGCAGAGAGGTATACACTCCCAAATATTGATGCACCATAATGTGAGGGAGGAGGAATGAGGAATTAACCTGCTGGGGGCTGCGGTGTGCGCAGTGGTTGCTGCACTGCGTACAGTGGGGGATACAATGTTTGCGGTGGCGGTTATGGTGTGCATGGTCAGGGTTGCGTGGTTGAGGGAAAATGCGGGCCATGCAGTGGTGGCTGCAGGGTATGCGGTGGGAGCAGTGGTGCTGATGGTGGATGGTGAGCGGGATCGGGGGTATACAAACGTGAAATATTGTTAATGGTCGTGAGTCAGCATTCTTCACAGACCTGGTTCTCTTGTAGATCCGCAAAAAATTGTATACATGGACGATGCCCATGGTAGAGGTAGAGCAGAAAGGAATTTTATAAAATGTAAAGGGGGAACCACCAACAACAGAGTAGAAGCGAGAGTGAGATCAGGCATGCACGTGTGGTGTTTTGCCTGGAAAGGTAGTGACAGCACAAAGGTTTAAACTGCAAACTGGAAAACATCATGGTGTCTCTCTGCCTCCAATTTCACACCTCGTTGGAATCTATTTACTCTGTAGCCTACACCACACTTTAACTCCATGAAGGTTGCCCATTTATCTGATGCACATTACACTCCTGTTAGCTTGTTGCAGTCCAGACTACCTCTCTCTTCTCATACCCTCAAGATTTTCCTTCCTGAAATCTAATGGCCTTAATCTGGATCCCCAACTCCAATTCTTACTCAAGTGTGCACGTAACTACGAGAGGGTTATTAATGCTCTTTCTCAAAACTGAGGTTCATAAAGAACTCTTTACCTTCCACAACGTCACAGGACAGGCTATCACATCTGCCAATCGTCTCAATTGAGGAGTTGCGATGAAATGTAAGGTTTCTTGATGGAATGTCGCCCACCACAAAGCCAAAGGCCGCTCAAAGGTTGAGGTGACATCAAGGAAAGTATAGATATCAAAGAGAAATAAGAAATCTGTTGATATTTCTGTTGAACTGAGGAAGGTTAGGATTGAGGAGGAATTACAGGATGCACTGATGCAAGCCAAATGACATTACCTGTATTGTTGAAATGATGCAGGTTAAAGTTTGATGTCATTGTTGACGATTTTGTGTCCAGCAATTACTTTTTCCTGGAAATATATGATTCACCTGAAGATCTGTCATCATTTTGTTGGTCCTCCGATAGAAGGAGAAGAAGGATTTTCCGATAGAAGGAGAAGAGAAGAAGAGAATATACCAAGAGAAGGCCGTATAGTAGGCAGGGCATTACATTACCAGGCACGCCATCCTTCGGAAGGGTTTCTCAGCTAGGTGTTCCATCTCGTTGTATTTGTTAATGGATATTGAGGATCACACTGTGGCCTTTGAAATAGGTAGTCCATGATATTGAAATGGGTAGTCCCCAGTTGAGGGCTTTCTCAGTACCACCATGCAATGGATTAGTAACCTGTCCAGGAGTTGAGGACTTGAGAAGTCTCCTTCTCCAAGCAGCTCCTGTTTTCCAGGCGATTCTAAATCAGGAAAAAAAACCAGAAAATTCTCGAACCTCAGCAACCATTCCATACAGGTGAAAGGCGAACCCCTGACGTTATAACCTGTTCCCCTTTCACATAAAACCTGGAGAATACATCGCATGCATGATGTAATCATATATTCAGCTACAGTAAAGGCTTTCAAGACTGTAAGCAGTTTTATTTTTCACTGAGACACTTGGAATGACAGAGGGTGCCCAGTCTACAGCAGGCTTTGGATGCCAGCTTTGCTTCTTCACTGGCCCGGGAGAGGGCATATAGGCTGAGAGCCCGGGAGAGGCTGATAGTGAGGCCAAGATGTCCAAGAGACTGAAAAGTACTGTAGTTACATTTCATACAGTAAATGCAATGCCTTTGTTCTTTTTATGTCACATCGATGGTGAACGGTTGAGGTTACATGAATGTAAAATTCCTGTTCCAGGTGCCTTAACATCTGGCACTGGTTTGAGAATTCCTCCTTCCTCCAGTTCATCAAAGCCAAGTTTCCCAGACCGCATCGGTTGTGTTATACTGTTATATTTTCATTCCTGTGTTGCTGATCGTGTTTTTGTCCAATTTTCTACATCAAAATTTATGTGTTGAATTGTTGAATTTGGATCTCTGTTAAAGTCGGGCCTACTCCCCGAGGGTTTGGATAGTTGTCATGCTGATTCTGTCTCTTGCTCTTACCCCACGTGGATCATTTTCGCTTCGTTCGCCCAAGTGTTCTCATTTCTGATCCCTCAACTTCATGATCCCAAATGGCAGCTTCGATGAGGCCGAGGTTCCACGCACATGGCACCCGGTATCACGCTGATCGACATGAATTTAGGACGTGGCCTGGCCGTGCAGTCGAGAGGGCTTCATCGACTCCATCCCACCAAGGACAAGTGTGACCGAGCTTCAGTGGGATTGAAGACCACGCTGAATATAACAGCTTTGATGAGGCCGAAGACCCTGCCTCTGGTGTCCGCATGACGCCAACCCACACGCGTTTGGCACGCGGCCTAGCCATGCACCTTGGTGCACTTTGTCGACTCTTTACAACTGAAAACGACTCCCTTTTGCCATCGCCCTCCTGCAGTGTGCTTTGTTGATTCCCTTCTACCATGGATGGATGGGACCGAGCTTCGGTGAGACCGCGTGTGGAGATGGCGACTGGTGGCAGCGGCATGCCGTCTCTTTTTCTGTTACGTCCACGGAGCCATGAAGTATTCATAATGGGGATGGGATTAGGTGAACCCCCGGAAGTATAGCAGGAAACAGAGCACAAATGAGGGGACGGCTTGGTCCATGGGTCATTGTTCATTGCTGGGGTGGAAATGGGTGCTTCGACACCAGGGAAGGCTCCGTTCAGTCTTGGGGACCACGTGTAGAGACGACGACTGGTGGCAGCAGACGACACACATGTACACACACACACACACACACACACACACACACACACACACACACACACACACATATGCACATATTGTGCGTGATTTGCAAGAATGTGTTGTATGTGTTTATACATATTATTCACATGCACACATGAAGGTGGATACTTCGAGACCAGGGAGGGCTCCATTCCACCTTCAGAAACCTGCACGTCGAGCCAACAACCAACGACTTCTCCTTTTCGCAATTGATAAAAAAAATCGAGTTTAATTCTTGTGGTCCTGGAACCAAACAAACAATGTACTGTATCCATAACAGCCCCCAAAAGCTACCCCTCCCCACAAACATGATTAATCGTAAACACAAGTCATCATTTTAAACTTACCTTGTGCATTCATCAGCCCCCAGGTATTACCTGCCCAACGGTGTTCAGGAGCTCCCAAACCAGAGACGATGCCCTGATGGTGCGCTCCTCATCCCCCCCCCCCCCACCCATAATTATTTCGTTGTATCGAGGTGAACACCTGAGTTGCTCACTTAAAAAAATAAATCAGATTGTGACGAAATTTACTATAAAACTACAAGGACTTATTTAACGCCATCTTTTAAGGGTGGAAAAATTACTCTCTCACTCTTCAGGAAAGATACAATAATATATTTAACATCCACCGACTGTGAGCAAATCGGACAACCAGCTTAATCTCCATCCGAGGGACGACACAATTTGTGATGCAACACCCTGCCTCGTGAGGAATCAATCAGACAGTTTCTTGTGAGGTCGGGAATCGAACCCACACGAATACTGACGATGCAGTAAAATCAAGTGTGATATTGTTGCGGAAATGGCCCTTGGTGTGTTATTAAATATAGGATTAGCCCAGATCCCCCATTTAATGCATGTTTAGCGAGGTTGTTTGGTAAATGGACGTTAAAAGTGTGTTGGGAGGTGTAAGAGGTTGTTCATTGTTCGTGCGATGATGGTGTACCGAGAGGTTCTTCTTCTTCCTTCCCCTCTCCGGACGAGGCCCCGCCCAGTCAGCTGAGAGGGTGTGGCCTAGAGAAGCGAGCACCGGGAAGGCGGTGGTGAAACGGAGGTGGCACGATCGGCCGTACAGGGGACGGCTGTGTCTGTTTGCGATTGGCTGTCGTGAGGAGCGAGCCAAAAGAAAGGCAGGGAAGGGACTGCATGAGGTCTGTCTGCCGTCGGCTGGGAGGCGAGCGAGCGCCGGAAAGGCAGGGGTGGATCTGCCTGAGGTCGAGTGTGCGATCGGCAGTAGGAGGAACTGAACCTGAGGGTTCGGCTGCAATCTGCTTCGAGAGGAACTGGCTGCTGTGTGAGTCGGCGATCGA
>NC_140971.1:15597752-15617752 GCF_056783735.1 Eptatretus burgeri
ATCCAGGCATGAACATGCATACCTCTCACCTTTCCTGCCGTGATGTGGTGATTCGTTACTTCAAAACTGAAAATGTTTTTTTCTCATTGTAATCATATTATTTATTTTGCCGTCCTACCTCCAGTGTGGAACCACGGGATCGTAATTGAAAGTTGAAGAGTGCACCAAGTGGCTTTACCACGCAATGCACCAAACGTTTGAAGAAACTTTTAAAAGCGAAATGTTTAATATTTATTTGTATTTATCTATGCCGAAGGTGACGGGTCATATAACGGAAGAACAAAAACGGGAAACGTCGTGGAAAATATAATTTCACATTTTCAGTGGGGCAGCACCGCAGAACAACACGTGGCCAACACAGGTGAGTAGCCCTGAACTTTGTTCGAGTCGATCTATGTACAGTATTCAGTGACAGTGTGAATATTGTAGAGAGCTGGCTTAAGCACTCCAATGAAACGGTTGATAAGAAACGGCTCCCTGAGCACACAACTGGCAATCACCGAAACGTCATATTAAACATTCACCTCCCGGAGACGCCCAAAATGTCAAATATGTCTGAATTGGACAAATGAACACTTTTATAGGAGTCAGAACTGCTTGTAAAGGCCCTGTCACACCTTGACGTTTTAGCCAGCGTATGGCAAGGTATCAAAATGTATGTAAAACGCTGGCGTACGCTGAACTATTGATGTTTTAAAAAAAATTTTGGCGTATTCAAAACGAGTTGGACATATGCATAACGTATTAGTAACGTACACAGAACGTTTCAATCACATATAGATAACTTATACCAACGAATGCTGAGTGTGTTGTCGGCGTTCACAACCTATGCCCAACGATAGTGTAACTTATGCATAGCGCGGCAGCATATCGCCGACGATCACGTGGGGTAGGTTATTAATAGGCTGCGGCTCGACGATTCAAATCATAACCGCACTAGACATCGAAGTGTCAAGCCGCTGTCACACCTTGACGTTTTAGCCAACGTATGCCGACGTATGAAAAATTTGCCGAACTAAGCTGGCACACGTCGAATACGTTATGGGTAAGTTTTGTATATGTTAAGAACACGCTGGCATACGTCGTAGTACGCCGAGTACGTCGACAAATTTTCAGCATGTTAAAAATTTCTCGACGTACTCGGCGTATGACACACGTTCCGCATATGCTGGCCATAAGTTGTAGGCACGCTACGCGATCGTTGACACACGTGGACACACGTTACTTGTAAGTTACTCATAAGTCGAAACACGTCGAGGTAATCGTTAGCGTCAGTGTTCCAGACTCCCTGTTTTTTTTTTTTCTTCTTCTTCGGTATGACGGTGATGTTGACACTTCGATTTCTAGTGCGGTTATGATTTAAATCGTTGAGTGACAGCCTATTAATTCTATTATATTATAACCGCACTTGAAATCGAAGTGTCAACATCACCGTCATACCGAAGAAAAAGAAAAAAAAACAAAAAAAAAAAACAGGGAGTCTGGAACACTGACGCTAACCATTACCTTGACGTGTTTCGACTAATGAGTAACTTACAAGTAACGTGTGTCGACGTGTGTCAACGATCGCGTAACGTGCCTACAACTTATGGCCAGCGTTATGCGGAACGTGTGAGTCATGCGCTGGCATACGTCGAAAAATTTCAAGCATGGAAAATTTGTCAAACAGCTCGGCAAACTACGACATGTGCCAGCATACTACGACGTATGCCAGCGTGCTCTTAACGTATACAAAACTTACCCATACGTATTCGACGTGTGCCAGCGTTTTAGACAAATTTTTCATACGTCGGCATACGCTGGCTAAATCGTCAAGTTGTGACAGGGACTTAATTTAGATTCTGGAACTTAAATTTTGTAATTCTCCTGAGTTTAAGAGATACTCTTGGTGATCGCACATGTGGAAATGAAATAAAGCAACGAACGCCAATGTCTCCGGGTGTTTATAAGCAATGCAATATACCCAGCGATTCATAGCTATGATGAACAGGCATTCGATAATATGATTAAGGAAAGTGAAAATAAAAACTTTATTGTTAAGAAATCATTGCTGCCTGTTCCACGTCAAGGTAAGGTTGAGCAGGCCAAAAAACATGGCGGCTTCAGACCCCAGCGAGGTTACCCAGGAAACACTTTAAGACTCCAGAGAGCGAGGTGGCCAAGGATCACCTGATCAAGGATATAATGAATTAATGCCATTAATTATTTTCAAAAGGGATGTTTTAATTAACATCAACATCCAGTTTTCACTCATGCACTTCCTTGGAGTTTTCTTCGTATGCATGCAAAGTTTCAGGCTGTTAGGTTTTATGGTTTTGGAGTTATGGAGGAGACACACATGCACTGACACACACACACACACACACACACACACACACACACACTGACATTTATTGGTGTCGATAGACTTCTCGGTATTGTGTACTTTTTGGCGTATCCTGGACTTTCATGAGTGCAGATGTCATTTGTCAAACTCTTTGAACACTCCATGGTACACGGCAGCTTGATCAGTGCCAGCACACCGAGTGGTGTGTAAAGGGGAATTCTTCATGAAATTAAATAATTAATGTTCGAGTGTTACACTCAAATGATTTGTGAATCTGAGACATGTCGGATAGTCAGATAGTTCCCAAGGAAGGCTTCGATGCTGTGCTGGGATTAAAAAAAAAAGTTGCTCGGTGTTATGGTTTGACTACTTTTGACTGTATCTAAAAACCACAGCAATCTAGTTAGTGTCCACAGGGATGGGGGTACTCTACCTTTTCCACCTGGTCTGGTGAACATGTGATACCAATTTATATTCTACTAGTGAGGTGTGCTTACACATTGTAAGCAATAATGAACCGTGCTTCCCCATTATCTCAGGTCGCTCGTCTGCATTTGATTTTTCATTTATTTATTTTCATTTACTCTTTTTCATTTTATTTCTTTCATTTATTTATATTTTCATTTAATGATGCTTTCCGATGGTTCTTTGGTTTTTCCTGGTCTTTGGCTTCGGCCTCAATGTCCGTCGGCACGCAAAATTACCGTGCTTCCCCATTGTCTCGGGTCGCTCACCTGCATTTTTTTTCATTTATTTATATTTTCATTGATGGATGTTTTCCGATGGTTCTGTGAGTTTTTTCGGTGTCTCAGCTTCAATGTTCATTGACATGCAGAATTTCAGCTTTCTATGTCACCCAGTAGGTACCGATCTTTAATATCAGTCAGTGAATCAGTGGTCAGAAAGAGCTTTATATATAAGATGGAGTGTAGATAGCTCTCGATTTCTTTAGCGCAATTCGGGATGGGCATTAAAATGCTATCTATGAAAAGGCAGGACTGCCAGTAATATCCTGAAATGAATATAATTTTTTACAATGGTGTTTTGGTTGTAATAGATGACATACTTGTTTACAGGTGGACCTAATGCGTACTTTCACATTCAGAAACTCGAGGAAGTCCTACCATGGGATACCAGTCATTGCTGCAAATATGGACACAGTAGGAACATTTGCTATGGCCCAAGCGCTAAGCAAGGTAAGCCAATGTGCATTACTTGCTTTCATAGCGGCTGATCACTGATCAATATTCTGATTATGATGTACCAGACGCTGTTGCAGAGCGTTGGCACTGCCGAAGCAGTTTCTTGACAAGGGTTATACGAGGTGGTTTGCCATTGCCTTCCCGGCAGTAGTTATGGCAGGAATTTGATCATGGTGCTGATGATAGCTCAACTACCCTTTGCGACAAACACCATGGGATCTTGAACGTCCAACAACTAATGTCGGCAGATGGGACGCCCAGTTCAACATCCATCCGAGGGACGACGGCACACACATCGATGAATCACCCTGCCTGTGAAACACTGGGATGACAGTTTATAGCTGGGTCAGGATTCAAACTCAGGCTAGACAGCTTAGAGGTGAGTGTGCATACCTATAGGCCATCCTGCCAGCCCAAAACTGTGTGGTATGGACCATCAAATAACAACGGCAAATGTCCCGGCTCTTCCAGGACTCTCATTAATTTCTTCATCAATGTTGTGGGTCCATGCCGATGTCCAGTCTGGGACTCGATTTGGAGGCCAACTTTGAATTGTGAGCTACTCAAGACAGGTCATGACTGACATAGGCCCAGAAGATCAAGAGATTGATTAATTTCCAGTGTTTGTTCATGGAAAAAAAGATGTGTGCATTGGTCAGGCAACACCTCCAGAGAGATCGTGCGAGAGTGTGGAATTTTCTTCGACTGAATAAAATGTTCCAAGTTTTAAACCAGCGTCTGATCCTTTGCAATTCAGAAGAGCAGCAATAAGCTACACCTGACCTATCTTTGGGATGTGGTATCATACATGATAATGTTCATTTGATCATGTCCACAACATTAGTCAGTCGGCTACATTGCACTGAACAGATGTAATCGAAATTTCTACTCAGTTATTCTAGCATCCAAATTGTAGCGAGCCTGATCGTTAGGAAAGGATTTGTGACATACTTGCACATTTTCAGTTTGAGAATGTTATCCAGCAATAACTGCTTTCAGCAGCCGCAGGATCATTTATTTGGCTGAAAGGTAATCTAGTTATCGTTTTTTGCAAGTAATGGGGCGTGGGAAGGAAGGGCTTTGAGGCTGATGCAATGATGGAGGATATGGAAGGGAAAAGGAAGGTTGGAAAGAGAGTAATTTCCATGCGTTTGCAAGAATATCATGCAAGGATGCTGGATATCCAAAGAACCTTCCCTGGAAAAGATGTAAAGAAACAATGACTCGTTGCTCTGTTTTGATCACTTCTATTTGTCTTACCTTGAGGTGGGGTGGTGGTGGTGGTGTCATAATTGTTTTGATTTGCATCGGTGATAAATACACAGCCCCTACTTGTGTATTTCTTTCACTGTTTTGAATGAATTCTGATGTCTTCTTCTTGCGTTCGGCAGCTTGGCTGCCAGGTAGCTATAATTTTGTTGGGGCGCGGCTGTGTCGCAGATACTGTGCCCCTTTGGCCAGTACACTGATACTCGTTTCACCAACCTCAGAAGGATGACAGCTGTGTCAACCCCACCTGTTGTTAATTCAGCGGAAAAACGGGGCTTCAAACTCAGGACCCTAAGATCCCAAGCCAGCCAGCCTAACCACTAAGCCAACATCAGGCGATTCTAATGTGAAATGATTGCAGTGAAATCACAAATATTGTAAACAAAGTTTAAACTTCAACATAGCCTAGGATCGAACCTTGTATTGCTACAATGATAACATTGATGTTATGTTTGATTTCTTTAGCATTTGATGTTCACAACTATCCATAAGCACTACAGCGTAGAGCAGTGGAAGCAGTTTGTCTCCAAACATCGCGACTGCCTACCGGTAAGAGGATTTGTTCATCTTGGCATCGGATTTTCAGGTTGAATGAAACTTGTCGAGTCTGTGCTGTTGTTTGATGAAAGATTTACAACCGCACTTTTTTTTTTTCTTCCCGTGTTTTCAGCACATGGCAGTTAGCGCTGGAAGTGGAAAGGCGGACATGGAGAAGTTAACATCCATCCTCGAGGTCGTGCCAGAGCTCGAATACATTTGCCTGGATGTAGCGAATGGTTATTCGGAACATTTTGTCGACGTTGTGAGAAGGACACGTGAAAAGTTTCCTGAGCAGACAATAATGGTGGGAAAATATACCCTATTCACACTTGTTACAATTAGTAGATGGCCTTGTGTGTCGTCACGTATGCATCATATACCTATGCACCTGTTGTGGATTTTTTGTGGGTGACATTTGTTCCTCAGGCTGGTAATGTGGTCACAGGTGAAATGGTGGAAGAGCTAATTCTTTCAGGTGCTGACATCATCAAAGTTGGAATTGGACCAGGTACGCCTTGAAATTCACTTATCGACGAAGCAAAAGACAATAATAAACAGTCACCAAGAAGACTTTTCTTTCCTTGTTGGTTAGGCATGCAGTTCTGCGACATCTTCTGAAATCATGAATTCAATGTTTGCACGATTACAATGCTAGTTTTTACAGAAAGATGCACAAAATATGAAAACAATTAAAACTGCTTCTGCAGACAAGAAAGGTAAGCCATATTGGATCAAGAGAAAACCTTTAAAAAAATCATCGTCTCTGAAACCACCTAACCGATCATTGTGAAACTTAAAATATATGATCGACTGCCAATGGGAACGTTTGGTGAAAAGAAGTCGATCCGAAACACAATATGGCAGCAAGTGACATCTTAACACAGAAAGTGGGAAATATCTCAAAAAATGAGAATTATAGACACCACCTTGGAGTTCCATCTTATCAAATAGGGCTAACCTTGACTCAAAAGGAAGTGACATCACTGTACCGGTAGTGGGAAATATGTCGAAAACTAAGGCTCATAGACTGCTGGGAGTTTCACTACTGTGAACATCATATCAATACCACCTGACCTAAAATGTGCATTCCAAATCCAGCTCTTATTCTTTACCCTGATCCACTCAATTTTTGGCAACCAGCCAGGTGAACTACAAGACCATTGGTCCATTATTTTTTAAAACTATATTGATATTTTTACCTCTGCCAACAAAAGTGGACGGAGACGGAGGTAATGTTTCAACTGTCTGTCTGTTTTGTCTGTGAGCAAGGATATATGCCTGGTGTTGGCTTAATGGTTTGGGTGGTGGGTTTGGGATCCTTAGATCCTGAGTTCAAATCCCACTTGGCTGTTGAATTGATACCAGGTGGGGTTGACTTTGCCTGTCATCCTTCTGAAGTCGTGCCAGCATGCTGGTATCCTGTGTCAGAGTGGCGACCCGTCCAGGATTGTGCTCAATTGCCAAGGAGACTACTTAGGCAGCACCAACGCTCTGCACAGAGTATGGTCCCAATTAGTCTGTGGGCTTATGTAAAAAATGAAAAATTTTGGGTAGATTCTTGGCCCCCATGTTTAAACACATCTATAAACTTCACTGATTCAGAAAAAAAGGATGCCAGTTTTTCTATTCGCGTTTAGGGCCTCCATTTTGAATTTCAAAATGTCTGCCGTTTTTACCCTATATGTATGATTTTTCAGTATTTAACATTATTTTGAACATATAATTCAAAGTGTGTGCAAATAGAGTTTGGGTACCAAATGCATTGTAGTTGAGACAACTGTTCATCTGAACTCTGTTTGCATGGATATCAACAGGTTTGATGTTAATGTCAAGAAATATTGGTATGAATGTGACACTTATTACTGGTATCTGAAGAATATTTGCTGCTTGCAATATGATGCATATCCACTGTGAACCAAATATCTTACTGCTTTATTTCTGAAGACCAAAAATGCACAGTGGACATCCCATCCTATAAAATACTTAAGGCATTGAAATTTATGGCAAATTGTTAATTTCACTTATGGTTATGATTCCAGATTAACCATGGCATTCTGTAGAGAACCATCATGTAAGAAGCGTGCAACTGAACCTTCCATTGACTTTCGAATCTGCTTGTTGTGTCAAGGAGACAAGTTCGCTGACATTAAAGGTGTTCATCAACTGGAGCATCTGCGACTTCCAGAACTGGAATCATACCAATCATTGTTGGACTGTATAAGCAAGAGGGCTCAATATCAAAACCCTGAGAATGTTCATTTGCATCAACAACTGAGTGGCATATCTGGAAAAAAACTGAACAACCAATATGCAGTGTGGCACAAATCATGTCATGGTAAAGCAACACACAAACAACACATTGAGAGACACAAAGTTCGATATGACAAAGCAGTTTCATCTCAAGAATCAAGTGTATTGTCATACAGCAAAGTCGGTGGTCGCCCTCCCGCATCACAAACATCTAACACCCAAAGCAAGCAACTCCTGCATCTACCAGCACACGAACAAGATCTCGTTACCCTCCATTCCAAAAGGAACACTGTTTCTTCTGTCAAAACGAGAAGATTTGTGGTGGTAAGGCAGAACGCCGTATTACTTGTCGAAGTGTCGATATTGGAGTGTCAATCCAAAACATAGTAGATGTTAGCGGGAATGAACAATGGAAAGTAAACCTGGCAAACATCATAACTGATGGCGACTTTCTTTCAAGGGACATTAAACATCCCAAAAATTTCCATACCATTAACTGGTGCAAGTACAAACAAGCCAAAGAAAGAGTCAGCAACAGAGAACATCAGGCAGAAAATACAGTGGAATTTATTTCTGCAGAGATCGAGTTCAGTGCTGAATTGTAGGAATCTATAGATCAAGGAAGCATCCTTACTTTGAGTGAAGTAGCAACAGGATACAACCAAATGATGCACAATCATGGCATTCCAAGCCCACAGATTAACACGTGCAGTGCTACTCACCAAAATAGAACAACAAATATCAAACTTCACAATCACTGAAGCAAAAGGAAGAAAACCTGCAATCATTCATTCTAAGGAAACTGTTCGGTCAGCAATAGATACCGTTGTGGAGGAACTTGATGTTTTAGCTATCAGATGAGACGTGAAGACCATCTTTCATTGCTCAAAACTTATCAGGCAATTTATCTTGCAAGCCCGCGAATCTAACCTGTGGACCTTTAATGGCTCATTGACAAATTGTGAAGAACAGTGTGTACCTGCAGAACTAGTTGCTATGATGAGGTGAACATTACAAGGAACTCAAGCTGCAACAACAGACACACGTGCCAAAGAGCTCAGCAGCACATGTCGCACTCTTTCACATTCCATAGTGCAAGCATGCAAAACAAAGAGGCAAATGTCTCTGACACCAAAATCAAATACAGCTGATTTCCGGTGCAGGCTGTGATATGACAGGACATATCCAAGGGAAGGGAAAGAAGGGGTGCTTTACAACTTTCCTGAAGGCAAGCCCCACCATTCTGAGAGCACTAGCTGACCTTGGCGAAGGGGATGAGCCATCTGAAGAAGTTCTTCGTGGTTGTGAAGAGTTTCTTTGCTCTCTTTTCTCTCCAGTTGGAGTCCACTTTGAGCAAGCAAAGATGCTGAGATGGTTTTTGTTCAAGCAACTCACAGATGAACAAGGAGTTGACAAACTGCCACCCACTCAGGGAGCATGGATTGAACATATACACCGTGCCCATGTCCAGCGTAATATCTGGCACCAGGATATGGCATTGAACCCAGCTTTTCTTGACCCTTTGACCTTGGGGTGGGGAAACCAAGACAAAAAGCTCCTGATTGTTCTTTCTCAGGTTGCACCAGCTCCAGTCTCAGTGCTGTTACTCGTCAGGTGTAACTGTGAGAAATCAAAGTGTTCAAGAAGGTGCTCATGCAGAGGAAACAGTGTAGTCTGTACCGAACTTTGCCAATGTGGTGTGGAAGGCGACAGCTGTACGAATATAACACCACCAAGGATTGCCGAAGATCTAGAAGATGATTGAAGCAATGACAATTATAAATGTTTAATCACTAACATTGACACTCCTGATTCATACATGTAGCATTTTCATACCTTTGAAAAAAAACTTATCCATCTTCTAATTGTATAACTGCCCAAATAAATTTATATTGAATTACATGCTCTATATTATTTCTGTTAAATGTTTTGGAGGATTGGCAAAAAGTGTTCCAATCATTAAGATGTTGTTATTATTGGAATCCTCCTGTGCCAAAACATATGATAAGACACCAAAAACATCTTCTTATGTCTATTGGTTCAAAAGTAATGGCATTTTACATAGAAAACCCCCAAAATCAGGCGGCCATCTTGAATTTTTTCCAATATTTAGAGTATTTCTAGTGCTCTTAGTTTGCTTCTAATGAATCTTTGTCTCCTTTATATGAGTTTAGATAAAATAAAATAAATATTGTATGACATTTGAATGAATAGTTATGGTTAATTTGCAATATTATTTTTAAAAGAAGATTTTCGGCGGTGGCCATTTTGAAATTCAAAATGGAGGCCCTAAATGTTAATGGAAAAACTGGCACCCTTTTTTCTTCTAAACCAGTGAAGTTTCTAGATGTGTTTAGACATGGGTGCCACAAATCTACCCAAAAAAGACAAATCCACAAAATGTTACATAAGCCCACGGACTACAATGGATGGATGGAGCAGGACATCTCAATCTCCCTCTATCGAGTGCAGCCTGTGGCTGCTGGTTGCATCATTGGGTGGGACGCAGCTATGCTGCTGATGCAGTGTCCCCCTTACCAGTACACTGGTGCTCATTTAGCCGACCTCGGAAGGATGACAGGCTGAGTCAACCTCCTGGTGTATATTAATTCAGCGGCCAACAGGGCTTGAACTCAGGACCCTAGGATCCCAAGCCGCCACCTTAACCACTAAGCCAACACCAGGCTGACATCTCAATAAGTTGTGGACAGATTCGGACGAAATTTGTGGGACAGGTTGGGTGTGTGACAAGGACGAATTGATTCGATTTGTTGTTGATCTGAAACCGGATCCGGATACAAGGATTTTAAAAGTGATTCCTCACCGTTGAGTGATGTGGCTAAAAAAAGATATATAACGCGACATCTCAAAAAGTTGTGGACAGACTTGGATGAAATGTGGTGGACAGTTTGTGTATGTGACAAGGCCAAATTGATTCGATTTGGTGAAGATCTGAATCTGGATCCGAGATTTGTTTTTTTGATTTTTTTTAAAGGTGATTCTTCAGCATTGAGAGATGGGGCTAAAAACGATACGTAGCATGATATTTAGAAATGTTGTGGACAAGTTTAGACAAGTCTTGGTGGATGAGTTGGTTATGTGACAAGAACAAGCCGATTCGATTTTGGTTCAGATTCAGATCCAGATCCGGGCTATCAGTGGGATCCAAAGTGTAAATTGTTCAGCCTGGTGGAGGTACCTGCTCTACCGGGTGCCGTTCTAGTTTACTTAATGCTGCATGATGCAAGTTTGTCAGGTGCATTCGTTTTACTGTGATGGTATATGTGATTTGAGTGGGTAAAACCGCCTGATGGAGCATAACTGATGAAAAGACAATCCAGCAGACAAATAACGACATCTTTATGTATTTCACTTTGCAAACAACCCATCACTGCGGACCCCTATCCTTACAAAGTACCCTTGCAGATTCCTTGTAGAACCCGTTCTTATTGAAAAAGAGAGTCCTTCTGATTGTATGAAATGAAGACCCGATTAAAACGTGTATGAAACAGAAATGTAACAGAGCTTGCAGACTCGGTTCTAAAGTGCACGTGGTGGTGCAGCATTTTGCAATACTGTATGTGGGTCTTCAGTGGGAATTTGACATACATGTACCATATGCATTCACTTGTGGATGTTCTGATTTTCAGTGTTTCTTGAATTATGCACTAAAACCCTTCTTTTTCATGTAGGATCAGTGTGTACAACCAGAAAGAAGACCGGTGTGGGGTATCCCCAGCTAAGCGCCGTCATCGAATGTGCTGATGCAGCCCACGGTCTCAAAGGCCACATTATTTCGGTTTCTTGATCCACTACAGCAGTTACTTTACTCACTTATGACATACTCTAAACAACTGTTTTTTGGGGGAGGGGAGGGGGGTTAAAACTGTCCCTCTGGTTTTAAACCTGTGTTTTGTCGATGTGTGAGGACAGGATGGAGGCTGCACCTGTCCTGGAGATGTTGCAAAAGCCTTTGGTGAGCTGAAAAATAACGACTTCATATTTCTTCCTTATGCTTTTTTCTCAAGATTTTGGTTATCGATCACATTGTAGTAACTTAGCAACCATTGTACTAAGTGTGACCTTACTGTGTAAGGATGTTTTCAGTGTTATTTCCTCAGCAATACGTTAAAGTTTCACGAGATTGTTTGCAAACTATGATTGTCAACGTTGTCATTCAGCAATCTCTATGGCAGAGTTTTAGCCAGGCAGTTGTTTTTCATACATGGTCTTAGATTTGGACAGACAGGACAGATAACTGGGTAGCTAAAGAGCAACAAATATGGTGATATGCTTAAGTCATCTCCGAGTGCACTTTTGCCTTTATCAAAACATCAGTTGTTACTGTAGCTTCCCGACATGCTGAAGTTTGTACTACATGGCCTCATTTCCATCAATTGGGACCATACTCTGTATAGAGCGTTTGTGCTGCCGAAGCAGTCTCCTGGACTATTGGGCACAATCCTCGATGGATCGCCACTCCGACACAGGATACTTGAATGGCTCAATCATCGCAGCAAGCTGGTACTCATTTTTTGCCAACCCCAGAAGGATAACAGGCTGGGTCGACCCACCTAGTGTTATGTAATGGCACGGCAGGGGCTCAAACTCAAGACCCGAAGATCTTAAGGCAACCACCTTAACCGTTAAGGCAACACCAGGCTAATAAGAACAATGAAAGACTTTTGCGACAAACACCTCAAAGAGGAAAATCATACAACCTCACTCTGGGTGACGCACTCAGCTTGAAAGACGCTCATTCCTTGGTCGCGCTGGCAGTCTATGCTGAGAGCTAACCGAGCCCTCAAGTTGACATTGGTATTGGCTTTCAGAGGCCATTCCACGGTGCCCATTAACAAGCAGTTGACACCCACTTGTTACTTTATTCATTTTTGCAATGTTGTTTGATTTGCTGAACAGGATCAATGAGAAAGAAGAAATGCATTGGAAATAACAATCTTTCCAAAAGTATTCATTCTTGTAACTGACTCAAAGTGAAATTGTCACTGTGTGAGTGAAGGTGCTGGAGCAGATTTCGTTATGCTTGGCGGAATGCTAGCTGGGCACGATGAATGTGGAGGTGAAACTCTGGACAGGAATGGAGAAAAGTTCAAACTCTTCTACGGCATGAGTTCTGATATCGCTATGGAAAAGTATGCCGGTGGTACAGCTGAATACAGGTAGGTTGAAGAAGTTTATCTGGGACATTGCAGAGAAATTTTTTTTATTTCAAAGACAACTATAAATAATATTCTGTGCACTGCCAAAGTCAGATGGCTGGACTAATTATTTTGCAATGCTTTAGCAACTGCACTTTAACAATATAATGTTGGTTGGTGTGCCTGTGTGATGTCATCAAGCTATGTAACAGTCTTCCGATGATGGCTCATTCATGTATCATATCAAGTATCTTTTGTTGGAAGATAAAAGTTTGCAACAGACTTGTTCCATATGCACAGTGCAGTGATTTCAAGTGTTAGAATAGGCCTGGTGTTAGCTTCATGGTTAAAATGGCTGGCTTAAGATCCTAGGATCTTGAGTTTAAGCCCCTGTTGGGCTGTCGATTCTTCAATGGTGAAGAATCACTTAATAAATTATCAGATCTGCACCCGGATTCGAATCTTCACCTAAATTGAATCAATTCTTCCTTGTCACACACGCAACGTATCTACCAAGTTGCGTCCGAATCTGTCAACAACGTTTTCAGATATCGTGCTATATATCATTTTTGGCCCGATCTCTCAATGGTGAAGAATCATTTTTAAAATTCTAGGAGCCGGATCCGGATCCGGATCTTCACCAAAATCTAATGAGTTCGTCCTTGTCACACAACCAACCTGCGCACAAAATTTCATCCGGATTCGTCTCCAACTTTTTGAGATATCCTGCACACAAACAAACAAAAAGTCCGAAGGATTCCGGCAATTAATGAAATTGTTCGTTGAGCAAGGAATTGCCGGAATAACTTTGTCATATCTCCATGAACTCTGAAAAAAACAAAAACCTGGAAATCAAATTGGTTCTTATAAGTCGATAGTGCTACTGTTTAATGAGTTATAGCACTTAGTTTGGTCATGATCATAACTTGGAAGTCAATCGGACTTGAAATGGCGTTTTTATCGCAATTTTAAAGTTTTGACCTGACCCACCCTGACATTTGACCCCCGACCGCAAAGAAGGGTGTTGGTGTGACACCCCAATGAGACATATGGTTGGATGCAGAATTGGAAGATGCACATTTTGGATTTGGGTTTGAAGTCGATACGACCATTTTAGCGGAAGTTATTGCGAAAATAAGAATTTCGGTTTTTCGGTGACCTTGACCTTGACCTTTGACTTAGATTCACCAAAAACGACAAGTGTCTAAGTTGGACCATGGCCGACGTCTGTACCCAGTTTGGTCATGATCGCTGAAACGATGTGGCTGCTACAGGGTAAACAAACACACAAACAAACAGACAGACACACAGAATGACACACACAACCGACGAACATAATTGCTGAAATCCGAAGGATTCCGGCAATTAACAAACAGACAGACAGAAAGTGGTGAAAACAAAACCTCCTTCACCTTCGGTGGCCGAGGTAATAAATAGTTTAATGAATAAATAAGAGACCAGGATGAGACTAACAAAAGTGTTTTGAATTCCTGCACATAAGTCAATCACAAAAAACACACAAACCTTCAGCAATTATGGATGTACTAGTATTCTGTGGGGCCACAGTCAAATCAATCTCCAAATGAAAAATGAACCAGGTAAATGAGAGGTAGGGAATGCTATAGAACACAGCAGGTTATAGAATGGTCGAGTGGCAGGACAAGCTTGTTCAAGAGAGGGAGTCAGCAGGTGAGTGAAGCGGTTCGAGTGAGTGCTAATGAGCCCAGTCCACAAGAGCGAGAGATAGATCAGAGACAGAGAGAGCCCCAGCTGGCATTACCTCATGTTTTACCAACCTTTCCGAGGACAGGGCGATAGCAGAGTGCGGCTCTGCCACTCCCCCTCCCCAATCGGTGTCCACAATATTTGTGGCTTTCTGTCACCCAATCCTGCCTTTGGACACAACTTGGGGCCGTCAGTCAATCCTGGCTCTTCCTGCCCAAATGACTCTGCCTTTCTTCCCAAAGAATTCCTGAGTCCCAGAATGATTTTTTTTCCACCTGTCCATTTGCTCAGTCACCTGACCTGACCTGTTTCTGGACATGGGAGAACACAATTACACATACCTTCACCTTTGTTCGTAATAAAGGTGACAACACATGTCTCCCCATGGCACACAAACAAACAGGGCAACTTACCCTCGTCCAGTGTCCTTAATACAAGTGAAAATGTTAAGAAGCAACCAAACCAGATATGGTTTCTCCGTCTGGGAAGTGTGCTTGAATATTGGCTTGAATATTGGGAATGACGGAATCGTCCTTCCGTTTGAAGACGTCTATTAAATGTATCACCAAGTTCACATGAGATAATCCCGCAATGTTCAAAGTCCATTCACTGGCAGCGATGCTTGAATGTTTGGGTAGAAAGCGCCCGTCTACAAACCTTCATCGATCCATGTTGCCTCAGGAGTTTTCAGGACGAGGCTTTGCAACCTATCAGCTTTTGGGTGAGTTCAGAAAGTTCTCCAACTCTTTCATTGTGCCGAGGCACACCCTTTTCTCGCCAGTATGTTTCCAAGTATTTGCGCCTTCTTCTAGAAGCTTCGTGTGCCATTTTCGGTAACAATCCTGATCTCGCACACTTGATATACATTTGGTTGCCCTGATGACCTCCGTTGCTCGAGGTTTCTGTGCATGCACGCGTGCCGAGCATTCTGGAGCGGATTATGGCATTTTGAAAGTCGTATGTGCATTTGGGTGTTTTTTTTAACCCCATATTGAGGGGGGGGTGTCTGGTACATGGTTATTGGCTGGCATTTTGTGGGGGGGGGGGAGTGGGGAGAGTGGGGGGAGAGGACTCCCACCGACCACACAGCATGAACTTTCCCCCTAATTAAGCCGTATGGCCCAATATGCCCTTCTTCCACCTGAGCCATGTGGAAGACTTTCACTGCTGGATGGAAGTTTACACCTGAAGACAGAGTGCAACAACAAGAAGCGTTCAATAATGGAGTAAAGGCAAGGGAGGTGAGGGGGAGGGAAGCATATGTGAGCTTCTGAACATTTGCTGCTACACATTTTAACCATCACAAGAAATTAGAACACGCTTATGTTGACACCGAGACATTTTATGTGATAACTATTCTGATCTATTCCCACTTTACCCTCAAGGCCAGATCGGTAGCGATGAAATGAGAATCGAGGCATGCACTCTTGACAAAGTTTTGGTGTATTTGTAACAAGCCGAGAAACCTTCAAGACAAAAACCAATCCTGGAAAGATTTCCACTCTGACACAGGACACTTTACTGAAAGTGGCAGGAATTTGTTGTTGGTGCCGGTGATAACCCAATCACTGCTCACAAGATGGCAACGTGGGATCTTTCACATCCGCCGACAAAAATGCTGGCAGACATCTTCTCCAGGTTTATGTCCTTCCCAGGGCCAGCATTTGTACATGCATTGATGTATCTTCCTACATGTGAAACACTATGATGACATTTTATTTGTGGACCTGGATTCAAGTCCAGGTGAGAGAGCTCAGAAGAGAGTATGCTTCCCTCAAAGCTGTCCTGCCAGCCCTGTTGATATAAACCTTTGAAATTTCATCTGGCCATTCTATCCACTTGGGTGGTTGTCCACGATAATACCCAATGGAGATCTCCTTCCTGATTGGTCAGTTTGTTTTGAAGTTGTGGATTGTGCAATTGGAGTGTATCTCATTCCCAACATGTTTATCGTGATAAACATGATACAGATTGCTTTTTGTTTGAAGCTAGGCATTTCAAGTTGATTTTGTTTTTTTAGGCCTGGTGTTGGCTTAACAGTTACGGTGTCTGGCTGAAGATCCTAGGGTCTTGAGTTCAAGCTCCTGTCAGGCTGCTGAGTTAACGTCAGGTAGGGTTGACTCAGCCTGTCATCCTTCTGAGATCAGCAAAAGGAGTGCCAGCTGAACTGGGGTAATAACCATTTGGGGTAACCTGCGTTGGAGTGGTGACCCATCCAGGACTGTACTTGCTAATGAGGGCGAAGGAAGACGTGTTAATGCAAGGCTGATGCTTAAAAACACCGAGCTGGCACACTTCTTCTTCATGGTTATATCGTCTTTCGTAATCTGGGGAGAGATCTATCTATCTATCTCTCTCTCTCTCTCTCTCTCTCTCTCTCTCCCTCTATGTTGGGTTTTGTGAATCAAATATTTGCGAAAGCACCCCTCATGCAATATGGAGTGAAGCAGTACACACTTACACAGGCCAAGCAAAAGTTTTGCAACTTAATCCTGATTTTTATCTTCCTGATAAGCCTAAAGACAGAAAAATCAGCCTCTTGCAAGACCATGCATTTTGATCTGAGGGCCCCGGTGCAAAATGTCGTTTCAATTAAAGTTATTCCTGGTTTTGCTTCACCATCATCTACTTTATGGTGGCTTCATGGTGTTGGTGGTGGGCTTGGGATCCTTGGGTCCTGAGTTCAAATCCCTGATGAGTTAAATCATGTATCATATCAAGTATCTTTTGTTGGAAGATCCTGAGTTAAATTAATATCCTTGGGTCCTGAGTTAAATTAATACCAGGTGGGGTTGACTCTGCCTGTCATCCTTCTGAGGTCGGCAAAATGAGTGCCAGCTTGCTAGTATCCTGTGTCGGAGTGGCGACCCGTCCAGGAATGTGCCCAATAGCCAAGGAGACTGCTTCGGCAGCACCAACGCTCTGCATAGAGTATGGTCCCAATAGATGGATGGATGGATCTTCTACTTTAGTCTTCATGTTGAAAGTGCATGTGCCAGTCACAATGTCCTTTTTTAAACCTTTTATTTTCTAAACAAAAGCGTTTCTCAAATGAGAAACGTGTCCAAGATCGATGGAGTAAAATTCTGGCTTCAACATTGTACCCTTGAGATTGTTGCTAATTTTGGAGAGATTTCTCCTCCCAGAATAAACAGAGATGTTCACTACATCAAATAATTTCTTATAAAATTCTTCAACATGTCAATGTTTTACCGACAGGGCATCGGAAGGGAAGACAGTCGAAGTGCCGTACATGGGGGATGTGGAGCACACCATACGGGACATCCTTGGTGGTTTGAGGTCTACATGCACGTACGTGGGTGCTGCAAAATTGAAAGAGCTCAGTAGGCGGACAACCTTTATCAGGGTCACGCAACAAGTCAACTACATGTTTAGTTGATACGATGTGCCTTGCCATCTCCCTCTGTCTCATTCTGTGTCACCACTTGAAGCAGCAGGCTCAAAAATCAATGCATGAGCTCATAGCAATTGATTGTAAACTCATTCATCATTATTGCTGATGTTTCAGACCATCACCTACTCAGTATTCGCTCCGTATGTGGTAGTGCGAAAGAGAGAATAGTATATAAGTGCATGGTTTTGGCTCTTTCGTAACTGGTCATTTGTTTGAGAAATGGAGTTCTCGAGCACTGTTCGGATCCAGTGTGGGGTGTATTTTCACATCACGGCTGCAGCGGCCACAGATTGAGATATGCTGATTTTCCATTGGTGTCAACAATGTAGTAGTTGTGAATCATCATGGGAACTTTCAGTGTATTTCTTTAGCTTGAGAGCCAAAGAGTATCTCTTACATTGTTGAATGTAATAACAGATGATGTAAACAACACTCCTTGATCAAATATAATATTGTCCTTGTATGAAGATGCTTCTTCCCCCATCATGGAATGATCTTCGGTGGTTGATAGCTACAATAGTTTGCTGGCTGCACATAAATGTCCGACATTGTTGTCATTGGCAGCTATATTCAAGTTTGCACTGATGTATCGTGTTGACGTTGCTCGAGAAGTACTCGCGAAGCCCAACTTTGCGAGTACTTCAACCCAACTGAGTGTACTGCAGCACTCATACGAAAGACATTATTTCCGTACGTGCCAGTGCCAGAAACTGGGGCCAGAAGTAAATTTTCACTGAACTCCTTTATTGGATCACGACCTCACAGATATATTTCGAGGAAGGTAACGCATCCAGCCGATGCTTCTTATTACCTAAAAACCCCTTCAACAGTAACTATGTCCATAAAAAAGTATCCAGAGATGATTCTGTACAAAGTCGTTGACACCACTTTATCTTCTTTGAAAGTACAATGTTTGAGACACCATTGCAACCTACTTGTACGATGACATGTGGCTTGATATGGAAAGTAAAATTCTTTTCATCATACTTTGTCCCTCGGTGCTGCTCGCTGTTTTTTTTTTGCAGAAACAAACAAAGCAATAATTTGCCTGAGGATGGATGAAAAGAAATGTATACAATAAAGAAGATTTTATTTGTGTCACAGTTATTGCCTGAGAAAAAAAAATTGCATCTCTTCCGTTCAGGCTCTCAACCACTTACTGGTCGTTCCTGGCTGCCTACACAATGGATATAAAGAAGAGTGTGAGTGAGTGACCGACAGATTGGATTTGTTACTTCCAGAGGTGGCTCGAAAGCTGATGAACATAGAAAGGTAGTAGATACCTCATTGATATGTTATTAGATTGGAGAGTGACAATTTGTTTTATCCGGAGGAAGGGGTGGTGAGGGGTGAAGGAAGTATGGAGGGCTCACCCAATCCAAGGGTGAACCTGTCAACAATAGTTCCCCAACAGTCCCCATCCCCCTTCCCCCAAAAATTGCACTCATGTCTGCCAATGACTTTGTCCTGCATGTGCTTTACATACAAGCTCCATCATGAGCCTTAGGTATAGGTACTGTATGTTAACTGCCGAGGGAAGGAGGAGGGGACAACTTTATGGGTGTGAGCCCTTCTTCAAAGCAACAGTGATTTGAAGAAGGGTTCATGCCCACAATGTAACTCCACCTTCTATCCTTTAGTGGTTGGCATACCTTTCTCAACAATTGGTCGAGAAAATTTGTTGTCCTTATTTTCCCACGGATGCAGACCGACTCGAGTCCTGTACTGTAGATTTTATGCTGATTTGTATTACATTGCTAATCACTTTTCCCAGAAGAGTAATAATTGAAAGTGTAACGTTTAAGTTCACACACATAATAACTTACCAGAATTTCAATAGGGTGACAGGTTGTCTGAAAACAAGTCAAACGAGGCTCTCTGAGAATGGGAGAATGGTGTAGGCCAACGTAGCTGAAGGTCTTCTTCGTTTGTTTGCAGCACAAGGCTGTGGGGTAGCATCATTGGCTGAGTATGTGGATGTGCCCTCTGCTGGTTTTGGCAGGAATTTGGAATTTGTTTAGGGTGCCGGTGATAGCTCACCTACTCTTCATCAATGACACTGTGGCATCTTTAACGTCCACCAACTAATTCCATTAGATGTGGTGCCCAGTTTA
>NC_140971.1:15622752-15670252 GCF_056783735.1 Eptatretus burgeri
AAGCAGAGGATCTGTTCACGACTCTCATGGGTGGCCAGTCACTCACCAAGCTCGACATGACCAACGCCTATGCTCAAATGGAACTTGATGATGATTCCAAGCCCTATACATGCATCAACACTTATCGAACACTCTACATGTACAACAGATGCCCATTTGGCATTTGCGCTGCTGCACTAATTTTCCAACGCAAGATGGACACATTATTGAAAACTGTACCAAAGACAGTAGCATTCCAGGACGACATACTAGTGACTGGCAAGTCACAACATGAACACCTCGAGAACCTAAACAAACCCCTCAATCAGCAGTCACAAGCTGGGTTATGCCTAAGGTGTGAGAAGTGTACCTTTGTGGCACGTGAAGTTGAATACCTGGGTCATCAAATCTCCTGTTAAGGCATTTTTCCCTCTCCGAGCAGAGTTGAAGTAATTGCGAATGCACCAATGCCACAAAACATTTCAGAACTTCGTGCATTCCTGGGTATGTTAACCTACTTTGTTAATTTCCTGCCTCAACTAAGCACAACTGTGGAGCCTCTGTATCTTCTCCTCAGGAAAGGCGTTGTCTGGAAATGGGAAGCTGCCCAATCAAGAGCGTTCAAGGCCGCTAAAACCATGCTGTCCTCCTCGCCGTTACTTGTCAATTATGACCCATCCAAGGAACTTGTTCCCAGTTGTGATTGCTCTTCATATGGCATTAGGTGTGTGTTGTTGCAAACTAATGGAACCGGTAATCTCCAGCATGTTGCGTATGCTTCACGAACCCTATCTGACACTGAACGCCGCTCTGCTCAAGTAGAACGAGAGGTGTTAGCGTGTGTCTGGGGCACCTTAAAGATGCACCATTATGTCTTTGGAAGACGTATCACCATTGAAACTGATCACAAACCCTTGTTTGGTCTCATGGGAGAAACCAGAGCCATTCTGCCCACATCATCAGATCATGTACAACATTGGGCGTTGACCTTTGCTGGTTATGACTATTCATTGGTTTACCGCCCATGTAAGGAAATGTACTGTGCTGACGCGCTCAGTCGCTTGCCACTTCCTGCAACCATCGCAGAACCTCCACAATCTGGGGATATCATTCATCTCATGGCTAACGTCATTCACGATGAGGCACCTGTAGACGGCTCATCAGATTGCTTGTGCTACCAATAGCAATACAGATTTGTCACATATTAAACGCTGTGTCATGTCAGGTTATTGGGCATCACTACCGGAAGGGGCAAAACCATACCTCATCCGGAAGGATGGGCTCTCTATTGATGCAGACTGCCTGCTTTGGGGTAGCCAAGTGGTAATTCCGCCGAAATTCCGCGGGAAAATTATCAGTGAACTCCACAACGCTCAACCAGGCAAAGTCACCATGAAGGCTACTGCCCGAGCCCATGTTTGGTGGCCTGGTTTGGACGGTGACATCGAGTCCAGTGCACGCCATTGTTACACTTGTCAAGCCCATGCCAAGACACCGCCACAGTCTCCATTGGCCATGTGGTCGTGGCCAGCAAAGCCCTGGTCCAGACTACACATCGACCATGCTGGTCCATTTCAAGGGAAGCTTTTCCTTATTGTAGTTGATGCCCACACCAAATGGATTGAAGCTCTCGTGGTGCCATCCTCATCCTTTATTGTAACAATTGAAGCTCTACGTACCACGTTCGCGCAACATGGTATTCCAAACTCCATTGTATCAGATAATGGATCATAATTTACGACTTCAGAGTTTCAGAACTTTTGTAAAATGAATGGCATTAAGCACTCACTACACATCTGGCAGTAATGGTCAAGCCGAACCTGCTGTTCGGATCATCAAGAATGGTCTCAGCCTCATCAAGGAAGGCTCCATTCAATCTTGTCTAGCTCGTGTGTTGCTCAACTACCGCACCAGACCACCTCAAACCACCGGTCGCTCAACTGCCAAGCTTCTGATGGGTTGTGAATGAACACGGTTATCATGAGTGCACTCAAACGTGAAGATCCAGGTCGAGAATAACAAGTATCAACAGAAATGTAATCGTAACCAAACGTCTGTATACCGCAACTTACACATCAACGATCCTGTATTCGTGTTGAACTCCGGATGTGGAACCAAGAGGTTTTCTGGCATCATTATCAATAACATTGGTGAAATGATGTTTCTTGTGAAGTTGCATGATTGTAGATTGATACGTTAACATGTTGACCAACGCAGGTTACATCATGGAGAGCCAAACATTGAACCGGCTCAAGTACCTTTGTGACCCACTCCTGTATTAACACCACCTGCGTTTGAACCTCAGGTGTTTCCTCATGAAAGCTTCTCACCCACCAATGTACCTGAACTCCTCTCTCTCTCTCTCTCTCTCTCTCTCTCTCTCTCTCTCTCTCTCTCTCTCTCTCTCTCTCTCTCTCTCTCTCTTTTCTCTCTTTTCTCTCTTTTCTCTCTTTTCTCTCTTTTCTCTCTTTTCTCTCTTTTCTCTCTTTTCTCTCTTTCTCTCTTTTCTCTCTTTTCTCTCTTTTCTCTCTTTTCTCTCTTTTCTCTCTTTTCTCTCTTTCTCTCTTTTCTCTCTTTTCTCTCTTTTCTCTCTTTTCTCTCTTTTCTCTCTTTTCTCTCTTTTCTCTCTTTTCTCTCTTTTCTCTCTTTTCTCTCTTTTCTCTCTTTTCTCTCTTTTCTCTCTTTTCTCTCTTTTCTCTCTTTTCTCTCTTTTCTCTCTTTTCTCTCTTTTCTCTCTTTTCTCTCTTTTCTCTCTTTTCTCTCTTTTCTCTCTTTTTCTCTCTTTTCTCTCTTTTCTCTCTTTTCTCTCTTTTCTCTCTTTTCTCTCTTTTCTCTCTTTTCTCTCTTTTCTCTCTTTTCTCTCTTTTCTCTCTTTTCTCTCTTTTCTCTCTTTTCTCTCTTTTCTCTCTTTTCTCTCTTTTCTCTCTTTTCTCTCTTTTCTCTCTTTTCTCTCTTTTCTCTCTTTCTCTCTTTTCTCTCTTTTCTCTCTTTTCTCTCTTTTCTCTCTTTTCTCTCTTTTCTCTCTTTTCTCTCTTTTCTCTCTTTTCTCTCTTTTCTCTCTTTTCTCTCTTTTCTCTCTTTTCTCTTTTTTCTCTTTTTTCTCTCTTTTCTCTCTTTTCTCTCTTTTCTCTCTTTTCTCTCTTTTCTCTCTTTTCTCTCTTTTCTCTCTTTTCTCTCTTTTCTCTCTTTTCTCTCTCTCTCTCTCTCTCTCTCTCTCTCTCTCTCTCTCTCTCTCTCTCTCTCTCTCTCTCTCTCTCTCTCTCTCTCTCTCTCTCTCTCTCTCTCTCAACCCTGTACCCTCCATTGAGAAGCCCACAGCGGTTGCAAGCAAGGACAGGCCTCCACTAGCCCTTCGAAGATCAGCTCGTGTCTGTAAACTTCCTGAGCGACTTGATTTGTAAAAATTAATTTTAAAAACATTACAAGTCTGAAGACGACGATGGGTCACGAGCGGTATTTGACGATGTAGATTGTTTCAGAAGTCAAGGATGAGACAATGTGATAATTTTTGACCAAGTTATAATTAAATATATTGTCATCCTCCCTCTCAAAGTTTGGGCAGTCGGATGATTTTTATGTCAAAATTCGCAATTTTCTAAGTTTTGACCTTGTGACCTTGACCTTGGGACGAAAATGAAAAATCGGACAATGACAAGTTTTAGATAATTCATTTTGCTATTCAAACACCAAAGAACCCATTCCATTCAGTTAATTTCCTCGGAGAAGATAGATTTTTAATCCGACTACCCCCTAAAAATGGCTATTTTTTGGGCGTGGCTCCACCCACAATGGGCGTAGCCACGCCCTCATTCAGGTAAACACAACTAGACATTCATATCGAACACATAACCAAGTTTCATTAAGATCGGATCAAAGACCACGGAGTTATGCTCTGGACAGACAGACAGACACAGACAGACAGGCACACAGACACACAGACAAAACGAATATAGTGGTCACTCTGGCTGACGCTCGTGAACCAATAGTGGTCACTTGCTCGTGAACCAAAAGTTGTAGTACTCGAAGAGCACTACTTGCATACCAACTTTCATTCGAAACAGTTGAAAACCCAAGGAGCTCGATGCCCACTTTATTGATTTTTTTGACATTTTCTAAGTTCGTGACCTTGTGACCTTGACCTTGGGACGAAAATGAAAAAGGAAGCTCCGTGGGGCTATGCAGGTGCCATTGGGCTAACCAAATACCAAAACCCCTGCCAGATTCGACAAACCCGCTCGGAGAATATGTAAATTGAAATCGGCTACCCCCTAAAAACACATGTTTTTTGGGCGTGGTTCCACCTATAATGGGCGCAGCACGCCCATATTCAGGAAAACACAACTGGATCTTGATATAAACCTCGCACCCAAATTTTATCCGGATCGGATCAAAACCCACGGAGCTATGCTCGGGACAGACAGACAGACAGACAGACAGACAGACAGACAGACAGACAGACAGACAGACACCAATAACGAATATAGTGGTCACTTATTTTTTCGTGAAAATATTTTTTCGTGAACCAAAAAAGGGGGAGGGGGGATGAGATGTCTCAGTAATTTATGCTAATGTATGCATACATGGGTGCGCCTGGGCGTGGTTACTGTGTCACGTGACCCGCCCATGTTCCGATGCTGTGTCCGTGTCTGGTTTCAACCTACTATTGTTCCCCCTTCAGAGTCTTCGTCCCTGTCTGTTGAATACATTACAATAGCCTTTCATTAATATCTATCTCTTACAGTAATGAACACTTTTACTCGACGATTATTACGACGCTTCGACTCTGGCTTTTTAATTGGTGTATTGGTGTGTTGCCAAGCTCGTCTAAGGATTCCTCCTTATTGGCTTTTCGGTGCATCGGCGAAACGATAAAATTAAGCGAAATAAAACTTAACGTCAAGGGGTATTTTCTTTTGCAAATCCTTTATAAACTCTTGCGTGGAAAACAAATTGATAATCCACGATTAATTAATGTTGAATTGCTTGTTGCGGTGTATTGATTTATTCCAACGTTTGTAATGTTCTTTTTATTTTTATGTTTTTTTTTGTTTTTTTTTTCGTTAAAAGTACGTGACGCAGAAAAGGAAACGTCAGTATACATTAGTTTAATATAAATCTGAAAATTCCTATTTAATACCTCACAATAGAGGGGGGTATTGTATCCCAACGTGATTGATAATCCCGGTGAGTCGGGCTCGTGAGGTAATTAATGATATTAACGCGGTTCGTTTTTTTTTTTGTTGTTTTTTTTTTTCCTCAGTCACGATGAGCTTCGTGAACTTGTTTTTAAAAAGAAAAGTCGATATTTTACCTTTTTTCCCCCCACAGGTGGTCCGCTGACTTGTATGAACCTGCTGAAGTGTGGGATGTAATGGCTAACCTGAATGTTTAAATGAAATCCCTTTTAATGTTGTTTTTGTTCGATTTTATCTGTTGCAGACACACAGCGGCCCGAAATGGCGGTCAGGGAGCAAAGGCTCGTTTCAGGGTTTGGCAAAGCGATTCACGGGATGTTCTTTGGCGTGGCGGTGAACTCTGGGTGCTGCTGCCGTCTCCCAACCCCCAGGCCCAGCAAACCAACTACCTCAGGTAATAATGGTTCACTAAAAACTGTCAAATGCTGTGTCAAATAAATTCCTCAGCTGTTGAGCGAAGATCCAGAGCAATTTTTGGGGAAAGCAAGTGGTTGGAGAAGAAACACGAAGAGAAGATCGAGCAAAAGCACCAACAAAACAAAACAAGCTCAAACTCGAGGGGGAGCACTTGGAAGAGTGCAAAACCTCCGCCGCCAATACTGCTGGGTTACTTCAGTGAACCTGATATCCTATTCATTGTAGGTCAAAACGGATCAGACTCTACTGAACCAAGATTGAATAAACTAGATCGACGCGCATCTAGAAATGCCAAAAAAAAATCGAAATTTTTTTGATAAAAAAGTTGCAAAATTTGTTGTTTTTTTTCTCTAACAAATTTTTTTTTTGGTTGGAAATCACTTAAAACATGAAGAAATGCAAACAAAAAAACATTCAAATATTTTTTTCAATTTGGCCGCTATGGCGGCCATATTGGACTTTGGACCAAGTCCAAAATCGAATGGCATGATCCCCCCACCAAGTTTCGTCGAAATCGGTCGAGGAGTTTTTCCGTAATACTGTTCACAAACAAACAAACAGACGGGGTGAAAACAGTAACCTCCGTCCATCTTCGATGGCGGAGGTTAATGAGCAAAGATCCTCGTCCTCTTAATGATGACGTCATAGTTATCAGTTGTGTGGTAAATTATCTCTTATGCCCTATTCGATTCCATCTGAAGTATTCAAAAAGCTTGCGTTGTTTCGCGGATAATTGTTTATGCGATGATATGACGTCCTAACTTTTTTCTTGGAAGAATTTCCTCAATCTGAGATTGTTACCGTCTGCGTGTGAGCTTTCTGCATGAACATGTCAAGTTTCAAGATGTTCTGATGAAAACTCTTGGTTGTGAAACCAAAAAATTCGGAAAATGGTGATGACGTCATAAAACGAATATGACGTCGTTGTGATGTATCAGATTTTTGCGTCAAATCATCTGTGCAAATGCCCCGTTTGATTCCCGCAAACAAAATTCAAAAAGATTCCCTAGTTTCGGAGCTAATGGTATAGGCGATTTCCATTAGCGGTGATATTATGATGTCATAACTTTTCTTTCTAGGAAGAATTTTCGAAATCGGAGATGCTTACTGCCTGCACATGGACTTTATGCATATACATGCCACTTTTCACGAAGATCCGATGAAAACTCTGGACTGTGAAACAAAAAATGTGAAAAAATAGGAATGACGTCATAAAAGCGGATATGACGTCATAATGATGTATTATTTGTGTGTTTAACCATCTCTGCTAATGCCCCGTTCCATTCCCGCAAACAGAATTCAAAAAGCTTTCCTCGTTTCAGTGAATTTTTTTTGGACGATTTCCATTCGCAGAGACATTATGACGTCATAACTTTTTTTTCTAGGATGAATTTTCACAATCGGAGATTGCTACTGTCTGCGCAGGGTATTTTTTACATATATATATGCAAAGTTTCAGGAAGTTTCGATGAAAACTGAAGGCTGTGAAACAAAAAAGTCCACAAGAAGAAGAACAAGAACATCGTGAGTAAGACTAATAATCATAATATTGAGACAAATGTCACTGCGCTCGATAGTTTCACTACTGGTGATAACCATAAACTGGTATTCTAGATGTAACTAGTACGGTACTAAGGAGAGCACCTATACCTCTGCCAGGCTGAACAGTTTACATTTTGTATCCACTGAGAGGCCGGATCTGAATTCAGACCTGAACCAACATAGGATCTGCTTGTTGTTGTCCTACCCCCATCCAGTGTGACCACTCTTCATATTTAAAAAAAGCCAAGAATTCACAAGGTTTCGGAAAAGCGATGATAATAGTGTTACGAATTTCGATCCGCCTGGCGTGCAATCGGCCACGTGACTCAAATCGCGACCGCGTCACCCACCGGAACGGACAATTCAGTCGTGACCCTCCGTGGAACTACCACCAGGAGCTCGTCACGGGTGGGTCTTTCGACCACACCACAATCGTGCCAATCGGCCACCCGCGCAGGATAAGGTTGTTCCCCAAACTCGACCTACCTAAGTACCTGCGCGGGTAGTTAACCGCTGGCCGGCCAAGGACACGAACCGCTTAAGCGGTCTGCTCTGTGCTTCATTGATAAACGAGCGGTGTTATCGCCGGCCCCGATGGACGTGATTATTTACCGGGTACTTACACCCCTCCTACCAATTCCTTCTGTGATGCAAGATGGAACTTTCAAACAAAGGAAAGGACGCAACGAAACGGGGAACAGTTCGACAACCACATTTATTGCACACTCATACATTTATTATACAAGCACATATGCAGTCAGGAATGCAAAACACTAACATGCACGTATACAAAACAAAAGCAAAGCAAAAGGTGCTACGACCATCTATAAGCAATTATGTACAGTCACTTATACGGTTTTACTTACGGGACTCTGCGCCACAGCACGCGTTCAAAGAAAAGGCAAGAAAAGACCCCCTCATAGACAAGGGAGTCAGACTGGGCCCGTGGGCCTAATGCGCGTGGAACCTGGATGAGCGGCCAGGTCCACGAGACCGAAGGGTCTTACCCGCGCCCTCGTGGCGCGATGGCGGGCAAGCCGCGATGTCAGCGTAGCTGCGCCTGGCTTCGTGCCCCTGGCGTGGTCGGTGAGCTCTCTCCGGCGCTCCCCGTCGGCCTTTCCCGTCGGCTTTGAGCTTCGTCTCCCGACTTGACTGCCCCATCGGCACTGCACTCGACTTGACTGCCCCGTCGAGAAAAGATAGAGAAAAGAAAAACGGCTAACTCAAAGGATCGCAGCCCTGTGAACACGGAAATTCCCTCTAAACGGTGGGGAAATCTATCTACACAATTACTTATCGTCATAACTGATCTCAGGACCCTTTATGGTGTATTGCGAATTTCCACAGCCGTAACAATAGAAAACCTATACGCCAAGAAAACCTATAGAAAACCAAGATGCCAAGGTGAACAACGAATTGCCAAGATCTTGTAAAAAAAAAAAAAGCCAAGGAGTGGTCACACTGGACCCAACCTGTCCACCAAGTTTCGTCCGAATCTGTCCTTAATGTTTTGGAATATCATGCTACATATCATGTTTAGATCTATCTCACAGCTCTACAGAGATGACCGAATAAAGCCGGACCAAATGTCTGTCCGTCCGTCAACAATTTTTCTTTTCGATCTTGATGAAAATTAGTATGTGGGTAGAGGTTGATGAGTGTTGCACAACGATACAACTCTTGTCAGGGTCAAGGTCACGTAGGTTGTAAAAATCGCCATTTTCAAAACCTATCTAGTCTGCCATTCTACAATATATTCGGCAACTGTTTATTGATTATGATCGTAAAAAATATTATCTTGTATCTAACCGGACAGATTTTTGAATTTCCGTCCCGTTTGGCCGCCACGTAACCTGGAAGATGGTCAAAAACACCTCCCGGTACAAAAAACTTTTTACTTCCGATCTTGATGAAATTTAGTATGTGGGTAGAGGTCGATGAGTGATACCCAACGACATATTTTTTCCCGGATTCGAGGTCAGGTCAACGTCATGAGGTCACGAAAGTTGTGAAAGTCGCCATTTTCAAAACCTGTCATTTTAGGAGATATCTGGCAACGGTTCATCGATTATGATAGTAAAAAACATTATGGAGATGACCGTCACCCCCACACGGGTAATTTTTATCAACGACGTCGAGGCTCGTATGAGAGCTAACATACAAAATGTACAACAAGGGGAGCAGGAGACAAGAGGGGTGGGAGAGGGAAGGACAAAACAGTGGGGAACAGAGACATGAGGAGATCTGTGGAAGGGAGAGGGATGGGGTGGGTTACACGGGGTAAGCAAGATGAACACTGCAGGGACTTTCAGATCCTTACACAATGGGGACTTTCAGTAAGGAAAGGAGGTGGGTTTGGGGTGGATTAATGGGGGAAGACAAGATCGTGGTTTTGGATGGGGGGAAGATAAGAGATTGTGATGAATATCTGTTTTGAAGAGTGTGGGAGTTTGTTCCAAAGGTGGGGGGGAAAAAAGAGGAACTGGAAGGGCACTCGGTAGAGCGCATACATTCACCACGTAATGCCTGGTCCACGAGGACAAATCCGGCCCATTACATTTTTGAAATATCATGCTTTACAGTACGATATCGTTTTTGGCCCTATCTCTCAATGGTGAAGATTCACTTCAAAAATTATGAGATCCACATTCGGATCTACAGCAAAATTGAATCAATTCTTCCTTGTCACACAGCCGTGTCCACAAAGTTTCATCCGAATCCGTCCACAACTTTTTGAGATATTGTACACACAAACAGATAGAAAGGGGTGAAAACCTCACCCCCTTCACCTTAGGTGGTGGAGGTAATAATCACAATATAATATATATGTAATTCCTAATGTTAATACTTATCGCTATTGTTTAACAATACCACACTACAATTTACCTCACACACTCACGATGTCTCTCCGAAAGGACTGTTTGGAACCCCGCCCCCCCCCCCTCCACATCCACTTTCTCAACAATCCTGTGGAAGAACTCCTTTCATTCAAGCTTCTGGGTCTCACGATCTGCCATGATCTTTCCTGGGAAAGCTACATTTCCAACCTGGCTTCCAAAGCCAGTCGCCGACTGGGAATCCTCCGTTGTGCAAAGTCCTTCCTCGTCCCACCTGAGCAGCTGACCACTTACAAAGCTTTCGTCTGCAGCCTGATGCAGTACTGCTCTCCCCTCTGGGCTGGCGCTCCTGCCTCCCAGCTTTCTCGGATTCATGCTGTGGAAACCAAGGCATTTCGGATTATTGGCATCTCCCGCAATGAGGCTGAGTCTTTGGGCCTCTCACTCTCTCACCGCAGGCTTGTCGGTGGTCTTTCTGTCTTCTACCGTCTCCTCTCCAGCCTCGCCCCCCCCCCCCTGCTATCTCTGCGATTTGTCCCCACCACATTTCTGCAGGGTGCTCAAGGTCTGCCAACAACCCCCTTCTGGTAAAACTACCAAAATCATGAATCGCTGTTCACCTTCACTCTTTCATGCCTCTTTTTCCTGCCTTTGGAATAAATTCCCTCACTCTGTTCAATCCCATTCTTCCCTCCAGGCCTTCAAAACAGCTGTTCACCACCACCTCTTATCGTCCCCCATCCAAATCCTCGATCTTTTCGACCCCCGTTAATCCATTTCAAACCCACCTCCTTCAAATTCCCTGCTTTCCTTCCTGAAAGTACCTGTAATGGCCATCTCGTATACCCCGTGTTGCCCGCCCCGTCCCTCTCCCTTCCACAGATATCCTAATGTCTCTGTTCCCCACCACTTTGTCTTTCCCACTCCCGCCCTTCTTGTCTCATGCCCCCCCCCCTTGCTGTGCTTTGTGTGTTTGCTCTCTTATGAGCATTGACATTGTACACAAGAGAAGTAATAAAAATTTGTAAGATCACGAAATCCCCCTCATTAGTAAATGGACAAACCCATGCCCACGGCGGAACATTTTGGTTCTTAAAATCGGAGCACCTGTCCTGAGGGTGAAACGGCTATCCTTGCAGTGCTATAAAGTGGGCAATCTCTATATCTCTCTATCTATATATATGTATATGTATATATATATATATATATATATATATATATATATATATATATATATATATATATATATATATATATATATATATATATATATATATATATATATATATATATATATATATATATATATACAGTCATGCGCCGCTAAAGGCCCGGTCACACCTTGACGTTTTAGCCAACGTATGCCGATTTTTGAATTTTTTTTTTCTAAAACGCTGGCACACGTTGAATACGTTATGGGTAAGTTTTGATAACATTGAGAGCACGCTGAAAAACACTGCCATACGTCATTGTACGTTGGCTTTAAACGTTGTACTTTTCGGTTGTCCTCAAATTTTTTTCATGCTTGAAATTTCACGACGTTTGAAATTGGCGTACCCGAAACTTATTTCTAACTCATGCCGTCCAACTACCGGAGAAACCACACCCTCGACTGACTTTGTCCGAATCGAGTCTCTACCACTGACTCGGATCCGGCGAAACTGGGCGGAAGTGACCAAAGCCGTGCCGGACCAAATTAACAATTTACGGTACGAACGGCCTTACTAATTCTCAATACACACCATGCTAGGCCAATGGAGGAAAGCACAGAAAACGAGCTGGTACATTTAACAGGGGTTTATTTATAACAATAATCGGGGAGGGGGACACACTGGAGTTGTCATGAATAAAAGGCAGGCAATGTACAATGAGCAAAAGCACTTCACAATCCTACTTAAATACGGGGCCCACGGACACACACACACACACATATATACACACACACACACACACACACACACACACACACACACACACACACACACACACACACACACACACACACACACACACACACACACACACACACACACACACACACACGAAATGGACCCATGGGTCTATAGTCGGTAGAGCCGGGCCGGGATACCTGTCCCACCTCGTGCGATCACACCGACCCGAACCACCACGGTGGGACTTGAAACCATGACCTGAAGTCCATGGCCCACGACTCTGGCTGCTCGATCACCAGACTTGCCCTCCAAAGGACCGCAGACCGCTCCAACCACGACCACGACCGTCTGCAGAGCCCTCGTCGACAACCACTCAGCCACGATGACAGACCGCTCGGCAATCGCCACGATTTCCTCTCTGCCGAACCCTGGTCGTGACAACCACTCTACTCTTCTGAGGTGGGAGGGGTCTCTTCTCCTCGCCACTCGCCTCCTGATTGGACGAGGGGTTGTCGGACGACTCATGGTCACCTCCCGATTGGCTGAGGCGTGCGTGTCATGCTCACCCTCCGCTCATTCGCTGGAGGAAACGTCCATGCCCTGCCTTTGGGCGGAGCCTCGATCTGAGGCAATGGAGGCTCCTCCCACGCCTTCAGCCAAAAACACGTGGGCAATGGCGACCATGTCGAGTGTGGGATGGTGGGGTTGTTGTCGTGGATGTAGTAGTAGTTGTTGTAAAAAGCGTAACTAAAAAAAAAAACTCGCAACGCACACATGTAATTCCCATTCAATAGAAGGACGGGACCCTGACTATAAACACATACTTATCAAAATAACTGAACTACGGGTACTCTGGCTTCTGTGTGCAAAAAGGCTTCCAGATTCGTAACAATACTTGCGTGTTCATTAAGAAATAAAATTGTGTTTAGAAGATTACGCACAATAATTTATTCGACCTTCTTTTCTCTGTTTTTAGCTCGCCTGTTCGAAGAACAGAGAGCTATAGCGATACCCCTGGCGTGAGGTCAGCGTCAGCGTTAGCGTGAAAATGTTAAAATTTTTGGTGCAAGTTATTTCCTTTCTAATGTTTTTATCTACCACTAGTTTTTTTTACTGATTACAATATACAAATACATATATTGCTTTAAAATTATTTGGATCAGACTTCACTGCAATGCTTTATAAAAAATATTATTTGACTAGTCTTTTAAAAACAATAAATGTATAAACAGGCGAGCATTGGGTGGCTTTGACACCAACTCTCATTTTTTTTTCGCACTGACGTGCAATATGAAGTTTCATTCAAATCTGGCGACGAAAAAAAATTGTTAAATAATCAATTCCCGATTCAGTTAAGTACTCTACTGGATTATTTGATCAATGCAAATAACCTCAGTGGTGTGGTTCGCTGGAGCTATTTTTTTTTTTTATCAACCACTGTCACAACGGGAACCCAACGGGTTCACGGGTCATCTAGTATATTACTAAAATTCTCATCTTGTATATATGTTCCCGAAATAGCCAAAACGGTACAAGGTAGCGCAAAAATTTTAGGGCCACCTTACTCACGATTCTCCTACGGTGTGCAGTATCAAGTTTCGTTAAAATCGGGCAACGAAAAAAAACAAAAAACAATACCTGATTCAGTCAGGTTTACTCTTCAGGAGAATTTGATGAATGCAAACAACCTCAGCGGCATAGTTTGCTGGAGCTGTTTTTTTTTTTTTTTTTCCATCAACCGTTGTCACCATGGGTTCACGGGTTGTCTCTTAGCAACAAAGGGGAAAACGGTTTAAAATCACCTGAAATTAACTTTCTTCATGAGACAAGTGGCAGAACCAGAGGTTGTGTTCTAGGCCAAGCACAAATGCTAGGGTGCGTTCTCGGCCGAGGACAAGTGCTAGGGTGTGTTCCGGGCCGAGCACGCGTGCAGGGGTGCGTTCCGGGCCGAGCTGGGGTGCGTTCCGGGCCGAGCACGCGTGCTGGGGTGCGTTCCGGGCCGAGCACGCGTGCTGGGGTGCGTTCCGGGGCCGAGCACGCGTGCTTGGGTGTGTTTGATTACCAATCAACTTGTGGAGCGCTCGCCAAGTAGCTTAAGCACTCAAAACAGTTTATGAGGAACGGCTGGTTAAGGCCCAGTCACACCTTGACGTTTTAGCCAACGTATGCCGATTTTTGAATTTTTTTTTTCTAAAACGCTGGCACACGTTGAATACGTTATGGGTAAGTTTTGATAACATTGAGAGCACGCTGAAAAACACTGCCATACGTCGTACGCTGGCTTTAAACGTTGTACTTTTCGTTTGTCCTCAAATTTTTGCATGCTTGAAATTTCACGACGTATGCCGGCGTATGACTCACACGTTCCGCTACGCTGGCCACAAGTTGTATGCACGGTCTGCGATCGTTGACAGACGTCAACACATGCTACTTGTAAGTTAATCATAAGTTGAGACACGCCGAGGTAATGTTTAGCGTACCCGAAACTTATTTCTAACCTACGATTAACGTGTTGTTGGCACGTTACGCGATCGTTGCCACACGTCGACAGACGTTACTTTTAAGTTACTCATAGGCTGAAAGACGTCTGTATAATGGATCGTCCTTGCGTCAGCGTCCACGGCCACGGCCAGGACACTTATTTGCAGCATTCTTCAAACTTTTCTTCGGCATGACGAGGATGTTCACACTTCGATGTCTAGCTTGGCTATGATTCCAATTGTCCATCGGCAGCGTCTATTTAAAATAGTCGAGTTTGAGCGTTTTAACACGTTCAGAAGAAACGCTTCAAATTTCCAAACCCCAGCGTCAAAAACAAAGGCGAGTGACAGCAATTTAAATCGTTCATTGTAAACAATGAAAATAGTTGAGTGGTACCGTTTAAAAGTCGTTGTGTAAAAAAAAAAATAAAAAAAAAATAAAAAAAAATCCAATTGTTGAGCGCAAGCGTCTACTTTCAATAGTGGAGTTTGAGCGATTTAGCACGTTCAATAGAAACGATTAAAATTTCCGAGCGCCAGCGTCAAAAAACAAAGGCGAGTGACAGCAATTTAAATCGTTCATTGTAAACAATGAAAATAGCTGAGTGGTACCGTTTAAAAGTCGTTGAGTGTAAAAAAAAATCCAATTGTTGAGCGCAAGCGTCTACTTTCAATAGTGGAGATGCAGCCATTTAAATCGTTGAGTGGCAGCCTATGAATAGCAAACCCCATGTCACCGGCAAAGATAAACTGCCGCACGATATGGATAAGTTAGGCTATCGTTGGGCATAGTTTGTGAATGCCGGCTACACGATAATTATTCGTTGGTATCCCGTATCTATAAGTTATCGAAGCGCTTTATGCACATTATTAGTTCATTGTGCATTTGTCCAACCCGTTATGAATAGACCTAAATCATAAAAACAAGCCATAGCTCATTGTTGAAAAAGCCCCATAAAAAATTAGCCGCGAAGAACTTCTAACAATGGTGCAAAGATGTCTCCTACCCGTGGACACGCGGACGCAAGGAGGATCCATCATAACCCACACCCTCCCCCTCACACTCGCCTACTACTGCCAACATGAACAAACTAATACTGATACTGTTACTGCTGACATGGACATCGACTCAAAAAGGACTCGAACACTGTTGGGTTCCCCTTTTATGAACACCATTTTTATTTACCAATTCCCGAAATCGCTGGGAACACGTCTTTATATGGCAGTTGTAAGTTGGAAACGCGTTCATTTATTTTTTTTTGTTGACCGGAAGACGTCATTGGAATACGTCTACTTACGTCAATGTGTGTTGGGACTACGTAAAGAATTGGTTCAAAGCACGTCAAACATAAGTTAGAAATAAGTTTCACATAAAAAAGACATTACCGCGACGTGTTTCGACTTATGAGTAGCTTATAAGTAGCCTTTGTGGATGTGTGTAAGCGTCCGCATATCGTGTGTACAACTTATCCCCATCGCATGCGGAACGTGTGTCGTACGCCGTAAAATTTTGAACATGTTTAAAATTTCTTGACGTACTCTACTTACTACGACGTATGATAGCGTACTTTAGCGTTCTACTCATGTATACCAAACTTACTCATACCGTATTTGACGTGCCCCAACGTTTTAGACACATTTTTCTTTGGTCGGCATACGCTGTTCTGGCAAGATCGCCAAGGTGTGACTGCGATGTTGACACTTCCATTTCTACGGCGGTTATGATTCGAATCGTTGTGCGTCAGCCTTTTAATAGGCTACGTCACGATATCGTCGGCGATGCGTGCAACGCGCTATGCCTAAGTTAGACTATCGTTGGGCATAGGTTGTGTAGGCCGACAACAAGTTCAGCATTCGTTGGTATAAGTTATCTATAACACAACGAAACGTTCTGTGTCCGTTACTAATGCGTTATACATAAGACCAAGTCGCTATGAATATGTCCGAATCTTTAAAAAAAACATCAAAAGTTCAACGTAAGCCAGTGTTTTACATAAATTTTAATACGTTTCCATCGCTGGCTAAAACGTCAAGGTGTGACTGGGCCTTTAGACAAGCTATCACAATCTGATTAGTAATGAAATCCATTCCTGGATCAGCTTTTTGTGAGTTTCTTTCTGGCTGGTAGTGACAGGTGAGATGAGGGGTTATCGTTATTATGATCACATAAAATAATTAGAATTTATGTGATAGAGCAGAAATTATGTTAAAAGTTCCCTCAGCAACACCGGCGTTTCCCATAAGACGAGCTACATCATGGACCCCACCGCATCAGATGTGAGCTAATAAGAGAGGCTCGCATGAGCTGAGATTGAGAAAGCCAGATCCAGAGAGAAAGAAGAATCTTTGGCAGTGTACGGACAGGGACACCAAAAAGCTTGGTCGGCGAGGTGTTGAGAGCGCGCTGCGTGCGAAGAGAGGGAGTGAGTCCAAAGTGCGAAGGAGGACAGCATAAAAAGCTGCTTTCTGTCACATATCCTGCATGCCGGAGAGGACTTGCCTACTGAGTCTGGACACCTTGGAAACTCACCTGCATGTCTCATCACCACTCCACTGCCCATCTTCCCCATCAATTCCCCTGTAAATTTGGATTGGTGCAGTGGCTGTGTGAGGTGAAGGAAAAAGAGTTGAACCTAATTTTCTTTTTTTTATCAAGGTGTTGTTCTTTTCTTCTCCCTGAATTGAGTGATGGCCAGTGTTTTGTGTAAATATGATTGTACAAGAATATATGGTATGGTTAAATCTTCTCTTTTGTGCCGTGTGTGTGTGTGTGTGTGTGTGTGTGTGTGTGTGTGTGTGTGTGTGTGTGTGTGTGTGTGTGTGTGTGTGTGTGTGTGTGTGTGTGTGTGTGTGTGTGTTAATTGTTGGTTATTACCTCCACCACCGAAGGTGGATGGCCTAGCAGGGTTATCCAACTCACCATGGTAGGGACATGGTGAGTTAGATGATTGATAAGCCGTGATGACATAGTTTTGCTAATGTCAGTTAGAGGTACGTGCATAGTCTAAGGAATGACGGTAAGCAAAAGTTGGTCAGAGGGAGTTGGTTTGTGACATGATGCTGGTGAGAATGTGTGGAGAATGTGGGACAGCAGCCCCGTATGAATGAGAACAGTGTATGGTGTGGTGAATGAATCTCACCCAAGAAAATCTGGGGTGAGTTAAGAGTTAGAGGAATTTAGTGAAATTTACATTTGGATGTCATCTGTGGTTGGTGCTGACAGAGGGAAGATTTGTTTTGCAGGCTGCAGGAGATGAGTGACTGGATGAGTGTGGCTTGTGAAAGGTAAGTATTGATGAAAAGGCCCCTTTGGCACTTTGAGCCAGTAGGCCATAGGTCCAGAGGGGCAAGCAAAGTTCAATGAATCCAGGTACCCAAGCGAAGGGACTCAGAGTGCCAAGTGCCAGTCTGTGCATCGTGGAGGAAGCCTGCGAGGGCTCTCCCCAGGTTTCTTTGAGAGGAGCAGGTAAACTCGGAGGCAGCGTTAGCGTCCCGGGGGGTGCCATTGTGCAAGTATGCAGGTGGACAGACCTGCCAGTGGAGCCACACTGCCCAGCCAATCCCAAACTTGTTTGAGCACCAACGACCAGTGATGGGCAGGGAATTTGGGTTATTAAAACCACATTGTTTAAAGAGATGCGTTGGTAAATGCTGGAGAAGATTGGATAGGATATATGGAGATGTAACTTGTGCCACTTGGCACCATCTACCGCTTGTATGATCGCCAGCTGCTGTGCTTGTCCTCTCGTGGAAGCTGTGGGACCTATAGACTTATTTCGAACTTGCATTGGGGTTCCCACAAGTCTACCTTTTTCTACCTTTCACCCCCCCCCACTCCCACCATCTCCCCCCCCCCCAAGTCTCTACCCTGTTCAAGCTGCTTAAAAGGTAGAATGCCTGATTAGGAGGTGAACTGCCATCCTTAAGACTTGGAAGAAGAAGGGGAGTTGGTCATTTGGATTGCAGGGAATGTACAAGAATATAGACCATGTTGAGACAGGCCTTCATCCTGGAGTGCATTGAAATAGGCTAATCAAATCAAGTTTTTATCTTATTACCTTTGCATTCTGCGAAAGGTTATGTTTTGGTCGGCGTGTATTTATTTATTTATTTATTTGTAATCTTGTGATTCGTATAACTCAAAAAGTATTAAACCGAATTGTATGAAATTTGGTGGGATGATTGGTTATTAGCCAGGAAGCATTCGATTAGATTTTGGGATCGTTTGGGTCAAAGGTCAAGGTCACAAAGGTCAAAATCATCTTTTTACGATAACACGGTCAATTTTTATTCAATTTGCATGCAACTAACGCCAAAATGTTCAGAATTCAACCCCTCATCTTGTGATATGCAATATGACACAATGACGCCCATACTCTTGTTACCGGTTAGGGGTCAAAGATCAGGGGGGTCACGACCTTGAAAAATATGCGGTTTTTGTCATAACGCGGTCAATTCTTGTCCGCTTTACATGAACCCAGCACCAAAATGTTCAGAATTTAATGCCCAATCTTGTGACACAATGACGTCGTAACACATGTCACCGGTTGGGGTAAAATGTCGAGGGGGGGGGTCACGCCCTTGAAAAATATGCGGTTTTCGGCATAACTCAGTCAATTCTTATTCAATTTGCATGAAACCAGCATCAAACGAGATTATCTTCTCTTGTTGAAACGTTGTATTCACCGAGCTTGCGAGTGAAGACTCACCAAAACGACGTGAGTTGATTGTTGTTTAGTCCGTTGCCCCCGAAAGTCTGGGGGGGGTCATGACATTATAGATATGTGGTTTGTGTCATAAGACCATTCATATGAAACCAGTTCCCCACACTCATACCAAGAACAAAAAAAGTAGTGGTGGCGAAGGTATGCGCTTTATGAGTGCCCGTTCTAGTTTATTTCTGTATTTTGTTATTTATTGATTCATTTTATTTTTTAAATTCAACTTTAAAATACTTGATATCGAGTATTACCTCCACCACCAAAGGTGAATTCGGTTATGTTTTCACCCCTCTCTGTCTTTGTTTGTCTGTGCAGGATAGCTCAAAAAGTTGCGGACGGACCCAGATGAAATTTGGTGGGCAGGTTGGGTGTGTGATCACGATGAATTGATTCAATTTGGTGAAGATGCAAATCAGATCTAAATTTTTTTTGTGATTCTTCACCATTGAGATTGGGCTAAACAATTACATAGCACGTTATATTAAAAGTTGGAGACTGATCCGGATGAAATTTGGTGGACAGGTTGGGTGTGTGATCATGACAAATTGATTCGATTTTGGTGAAGATCTGGATCTAGATACGAGGATTATATATATTTTTTAAAGTGGTTCTTCACCACAGAGATGGAGCCAAAAACGATATTTTGCATGATGTTTCAAAAATGTATTTGGCCTGATATGTTCTCGTGGGTCAGGCTTTGCGTGGCGGAGGTATGCGCTCTTCTGGGTGCCCTTCTAGTTAACCTCCGCCATCGAAGATCGGAGGTTACTGTTTTCACCCCTTTCTGTTTGTTTGTTTGTTTGTTTGTGAACAGTATTATTGAAAAACTCCTCGACGGATTTCGACGAAACTTGGTCGGGGGATTAGGTATGGTCCAAGGATCATGCCATTCGATTTTGGACTTGGTCCAAAATCCAATATGGCCGCTATGGTGGCCATTTTGAAAGTATTTGAAATTTTTTTTTTTTGCATTTCTACATGTTTTAAGTGATTTCCAACCCCCCCCCCCAAAAAAAAAATATTGCTGCAACTCAACTTTTTTCAACAAAATTTCGATTATTTTTTTTTTTTTTTTTTTTTTGCATTTCTACATGTTATCAGTTATTTCCAACAAAAAACACGCCAAAATTATAATTGCGGCTGATTTTGGAACTTTAGGTGGATATACCCATGTAAAATCAATTTGTCTCAAGGAATCCAGTTATGACGAATGAATTGAGTATGTAAAAGTAAAAGGGAAAGTTGCAAACTATAACTCTGTGAGCACTGTTGACGTCAAATTGAATGAATAGGATATCAGGTTCACTTGAGTGACCTAGCAGTACTGGCGGCAGAGGTTTTGCACTGTACCGAGTGCTCCCCCTCTAGTTGCTCTTGTTTTTATTTTGCTCTTGAACACAGCAGTAACAATGATTTGTTCATCTACCAAACTGGCTATTGAAGTCGCAGTCTCAGGCTTAATGGAGTGTGCTTATGTGTGCAATCTGTAAATGAATTGTTGCTGCATTCCTGACCTGTGTACTCATCCAAGGCTGATTTGTACATGCAGGATTAAAGACCTGTGCTGCATTGCACGTGTATGATACACGGATGGTTGACGTCTCACCCTCTGAAAGCAGGAAGTTTTATTTTGATACTCATGCCATGGTGCGTCTTTTAGAAAGCCAAGGTAAATTTTACATCACAGCTATGATGTCTTTTGGAAAAATCACTTTGCAAGAACACAATTGTTTTTGTGTGTGTGTAATATTCTATAATATTATGTGGAAGGGGGTGGAGGGGATCCATAGATTGGTTATCTTTAGAATGGTATGGACCATGTGATTGAACACGTTAAATTTACTCTTGCATCAGGAAAACTGTCAGAGGTAATTCCTATTGTCAAACATGCACTGAGGAGGCAGTGAGCATCCTTTATAGAGCAGAATATGGTAAGATTGTTGTGCAAAACCAACTGTAACAGGTGAGGCCTGGAGGAGGACTCGTGACACCCAGCCAAACATAACAAAATCAACTGGAACAGGTGAGGCCAGCCGCAGATTGCATCAGTCGTACAAAGTCTTTCCTTGGCACACCTAAACGCCTATCCACCTTCAAGGCTTTTCTCTGCAGCTTGATGGATTAATGGTCTTGTCTCTGGGCTACCCTCACAAACAGGTCAGTGATCTCTGTCTTATACCTTCTCCTTTCTGGTCTTGCAGCCTCTGCTCTTTCCGTGCTTTGTCGACCTCTCCCCCCCCACCCCCCCCCCCATGTTTATACAGGGCACACATGGTCTACCTTTCACCCCCTTCTGGTGAAACTACCAAAATCCAGGGTCACTGCTCACTTGTACTCATTCGTTCCTCTTTTCTTTTTCTTTTTCTTTTTTCCCCGCCTGTGGAACCAACTTCCATGTCTTCAATCTTCTTCTTCCCTCCTGGGTCAAATATAGCTGTTCACTACCATCTCAGATTGTCCCCAATTAAAAAGCATGATATGTTCTTACCTTATTAACTGCCCCTCCTCACCCCATCCCAATTCTTTCTCCTTCCAAATTTCTAGTTTTACCACCTGAGAGTTTCCTTTGTATCCATCTTGTCTACCCCATGTATCCTCTCCTGCTCCCCATTCCTCCACACACCCATGGTTTAGCTAAGTCTGCCTTTATGTTGAATTTCAATTCTGCTGTTGGTGTTTTTACCCCTCCTTTTGTCCTATTGTTCTGATCCGTTTGATGTACGAGTACAAGCTCTTCCATGAGCATCGACTTTATATTCAAAAATAAATAAATAAGCCTCTTCTAATTGTAAGCAGCATCTTCCCGCATTTTGCCATTCCATAAACACTGCCAGTTTTTGCTTTCATTTGAGTGTCCTTTGGGGAATCGGAAAGCAAGTACGCAATAAATTCTAGCATTGATTCGACCTCCGGCTCAGAGTGGTCTGTTAATGGACCCCTCTGACGTGACAATATGTAGTGCCTGGGTGATGGGCGATAATGAAAGCCTAAAATCATAAATTCAAATTTCACACAAACTGACTTTGGTTCGGTTTTTTCCGAATGCAGTTGGTTACCAAGTGTGTGATCTTATTTAACCACTCGTAACCAAAAAACTCTGCCTATCCCCGTTTGCACAAACATGTAATGAGTAATGCTGGGTGTGCTCTGGCTTTCAATAGGAATTAGCCACTGTGGCTAATCCAGGTGTAGAATGATTAGCCACTGTGGCTAATCCCAGGTTTAGAATGATTAGCCACTGTGGCTAATCCCAGGTTTAGAATGATTAGCCACATTTTATTCAAAAGTTAATTTTAAGGTGGATGTGTGAGGTTGGTTGGATTGTTCAGATTGGTTGGATGAGTGAGTTTGACGTGTGAGATTGGTTGAATGAACGACCATCAGGGGAGGTGGTGATTGTGAGGGATGGTGTGTGTGTGTGTGTGTGTGTGTGTCTGTGTGTGTGTGTGTGTGTGTGTGTGTGTGTGTGTGTGTGTGTGTGTGTGTGTGTGTGTGTGTGTGTGTGTGTGTGTGTGTGTGTGTGTGTGTGTGTGTGTGTGTGTGTGTGTGTGTGTGTGTGTGTGTGTGTGTGTGTGTGTGTGTGTGTGTGTGTGTGTGTGTGTGTGTGTGTGTGTGTGTGTGTGTGTGTGTGTGTGTGTGTGTGTGTGTGTGTGTGTGTGTGTGTGTGTGTGTGTGTGGTTGGTTGGTTGGTTGGTTGTGGACCAGGATTGGACCAACCTCATGCCAGTCAAACTCGCTCATCCAACCAATCTCGCACATCAAACTCACTCATTCAACCAAAGTCACTCATCCAAACAAACTCTCTCATCCAAACAAACTCGTACTACTACTGATTGTGTCAAAACTCACCTGGCAACCACTGACCCAACGAAGCATGTAGCGCCGAGTAGCGCCGAATAATTCCAGAAAAAGAAAATTCAAAAAAATTAAAATAAAATTTTTAGACAAGAATCATGGGAATCATGCGGAATTTCGGTCGATTATTTTTTTTTTTAAAGAGAAACTAGTTTAAAACTACGAAGGTTAGTATATATAAGCTCATACGAAATCACGCGTGATTCCGGTAATCAAAACGTACAAAATGGCGGCCGTCTCAACGAAGGTTGAATTCTGTGCTAAAATAACCCAAAATTCGTCTAAAACTGGTTAAAAAAAAGCCACGAAAACATAGATTAGCCACAGTGGCTAATGGGTGGTTTAAAATATTAGCCACAGGTAAGGGGGATTCGCCCTGTGGCGACGTGGCGAGCGGCAGCGCACACCCAATAATGTAATGATACAAGTACAAGTAATGTAATGATATGGTAATGATCTTCAAGTAATAGTAATGTAATAAGTAAGTACAAGTAATGATATGGTGTAATAATGATGGTAAACTACAAGTAATGATCAGTTCGCCGTATAACTTTACATCTTGTCGTTTTAACGTCGTTTGCAAATAGGGGACATTATTGTCACTTTGTCATCAATCAGTTTTATGTCTTTTCTTTTTTGTTGTTGTTGTTAAATTGCTTACATGTTTCTTTATTTACCATTGAATTTCAGTGTGTGTCTCCAAGCCACACCATTTTTTACTACTTGAGCTTTTGTCATCAAATCTTCAACAAACCTTTATTATGAGAAAATGGAGAACACAAATTAATAAAATGTCCAATTTTTTTTTCTTTTATTAACTGTCATTTTCGTCACATTCACTCCTGGGGGGTGTCCAGTCACGAAGCAGCCAGTTGGTGCTTGCCAAGCCAGCTGTTCCTTATTGTTTGTTTTGAATGGAGTGCTTGCTTGAGTGCTTAAGCTGCTTGGCAACTGCTCCACAAGAAACTTCGGAAATGAACACACCCCTGGTGTTTGGGAGGTGTAAGAGCAGTGCACAAAATGAGAAATGGAGTTATTGATGGACAGTGCGACTCTGCCACCAGGTTCAGGCTGATCAAACCGTGGAGGAGACCATAGCGAGGGAGTGACACTAATACTAAGGATGCAGGGAAGTCCTGTGGTTGGAAAGATTCTGTTAAACCGATGAAGTCCAGTTTATCGGCAGTGGCTTGGATTGAGAGATCTGTCAGCTTAGAGGGGAGACCTCATGTTTGAGGTCCACACGTTTGGGGACAAGGGAGGATGAGCTGCTAATAGGGCATTATAGGAATATGGAAAGGAGCAAGGAGAGTGAAGCTGCAGTTGCAGTGTCATTTGTGAAAGCCATCAATTTCACGTTCCGATGATGAGGCTGTACGATGATCCTGTTCCATGCTCTTGCCGACCTACAGAAGATGTACTGTCGGATGATGAAGCAGTCACATCTACCTCTTCATCAACTTAATTTCACCACTCGTCTCTCCACCTACCTCGACTTGCTCAAGCCACATCGCCCCACATGTAAATGTGAGCAAATATACCCTATGTAAATATTTATGTGCCTAAGAAACCCGAAGGACTTATTGCATGTCTTACCTTATTGTTTAATGTAATATATTATGTTTGTAGGGTAGATGGAGGAATTTCATTGCAAAGGTAGGATTGTATAGGGTAGCACGGTCCATGGACGATCAGGAGACATTTCGATGTAAGTTAGTCGGGAAATTGTCAGCTTAAGATTGTTACGCGTCACCCTACGGGGGTGGTGCTGTTAATTAGGTAAGGGACGAAGGCTAATTTCTGCCAGTATGTGATTACCCACTGTGACCTTTTCCTGTGTTTTTGCATTGACAAAACCGGCAATAAAAACCATTTTAACAGCAACAGGGCCGACCATTTCTGAGCAGGCAAGACACCCCGCCTTCTCGGCTTCGTGCGAACAAGTCATACCCCCGAGGCTTATGGTTGGTCGGTGTGATGCGAGAGGAGCGGGACATGGTCAGAGAGGAGATAGTTGGGTGAGGTATGTGGTGGAGATGGAAGCTCTCGCTCGTTGGGTTCTCCAAGACGCGCCGAAGAAGGCTGTGCGATTCTTGTGTTCATGCTGCATGAATTTTCCTGCATGACGCCAGCCATTACTGTTCAGCTGAGTTGCGAAGTTGTACGTTTACGAGTGGGAGGGAGAAGAGAAGAAGAGCACGTCTCATGGACTTATCTCGGGCCCTCAGAAATCGTCCCGTCGTATGGTCAAGGAGAAAGGCGTAGGTAGCCCATTTGCGGCGAGCCGACTTTGTGTAAGAGGAGCGGGGTCGGCATATTCGTTCCTGATAAGAAGCTACATGGCGGTTGGTGAGTCTTGACGTTGAATACCTCACGCACGTTTCCTGCCCAGAGAGCGGCTTGGCACCATTTTCGGGTGTGGTTTCCCGTGCAAGACGACGTGGTTTCTACGGCACCAGGCTCCTAAAAGATCACTTCTGGACCCGACGCGAAGTGCCAGAATAAAGGAAGGAAATTTCTTTTATTTTATCTTTCTCTTTGTATGTATTAAAGTCTGTGTGGAGACATCTCAAAATTTGCTTGAATTTACCTCACGTTTCATTAACTTGTGCTTTGATTTATTTTTATTACATCACGCTTTGGTTTATTTCCATTATAAGCATTTGATTTATGTTCATTAAGCCCTTATTTATTAATTTTGCCTGTCTGTCTATTCCTCGTGGGTTCGAGTGAAAACCTGTATGCATCCGTCTGCTCTGCGTTCTTGGCGCCCTCCATCCCGCGAGCGCTATAATCTCTCAGGATTACGTGTTCGCCTCCAAGGAAATTGTTCGGCTTTCCGTCCAGGTCGGTCTTAACCGGCGTGGACAAGACAACTGGTGTCAGAGTAGGATTCGAACCCTGATCAACATTTGTTGATCAGGAGCAGGATATTTACTAATCAGTTCCAATCGTGTGCTGCCTTTTTGGCTGCTGGTTGCATCATTGGTTAGGGGCGTGGCTATGCAGCTGATGCAGTGCCCCGATTACCAGTATACTGGTGCTCATTTCACTGACCTCAGAAGGATGACAGGCTGGGTCAACTCCCTGGTGTTAATTCAGCAGCCAACTGGACTCAAACTCAGGATGCTAGGATCCCAAACCACCGCCCTAACTGCGAAGCCAACATCAGCTTACTAACCAGTTGTCCCCGACAATATAATTTTTATTTGTGTGTCAATTCATATTGTACTAGCTTTCCTCTATTTTTTTTAGTACGAGCCGAAACCCCGTCACAGACGGATTCCGTTCATCCAACCACCCTCACCAGCTCACCCACACTCGAGGGACATGGACTGGACAGGGCATGCTTGCCCCTGCCTACTCATCCCCTGCCACTGCCCCATTCCCCTCTGCCTCCCACCTTTAATTTAATTACCCTGGCCCCGCCCCTGCCTCTTCACTTCCCGCCCCCGTCTCTTGATTTCCCCGCCCACTTGCCCCTGTCCACCCCCTCGCACTCAACCCCGCCTAACTCCCCCCAGCCCCCGCCCATCCCCCCCCTGCCCCATTTCCCTCCATCTCCCCCTTTCAATTTTCCTACCCCCGGCCAAAAATTTGCTTACCTTGCCCCCCGCCTCTTCACTCCTTGCCCCCGTCTCTTCATCCCCTGCCCCCACCTCTTCACTCCTCGCCCCCATCTCAACGAAAAGTGTTTATTCTGCTTCAGAGTTGAAAGTTGACTATTGCCACTATGTGCGATGCACTCTTACAGGTACAAAGTTTTTCAGTCCAGGTCACAGTACCGAGAAAAACGTGACGCGACCGCTAGGAGGAGCACAAAATTGGTCCTTCAGTATTAATATATAGAAGATTCTTCCTCATTAAATTGTATAATCTGTGATTTATGAAGACCTTACATGTGGAGTATTTGCATGCTGGAATGCATCTCCTGTATTTTAGTTGAACAGTTAATGTCGCTTCAGTTTGTCTTGTTTTCCAGGAATGTTACCCTGACTTAACCTGATTGCCAATATCTAGTTTTTCTCAAATCTAACAAGTTTTTACAAGGGTTGGGCTTAAAAAAATACAACTTCATTTGCCAGTCAAATTGTTTCTTGTTGAGAAGCAAAGGGAAAAGGAGCTCCTTGTGAGCCAACGGTCATCCATATCTAGTGCCCAACTGTGTCTGCAGACGTCCTCCTGCAGTTGGGTTACTTTTTTATGAGGAGGTTGGTGGCAGGATTTGCACTCCGGCCACTGTAAAACCCTTCATTCCGCAAAACGCAAAAAAATCTGAAAACCCACTAACAGCTTGGTCAGATTGCGGGAGAGTGTGTCGGAGTGGTGCTGAGGTGTCGTCCACCAGACGGCGGTCTCCTTGGGTTAACCTGAGGCCGTCCCTTCGGGTGGGTGCCTGGAATGTCCTATCCCTAAGAGAGGATGATCACCTGTCTCTGTTATCATCTGAGCTCAAGCGTTTGGACATCCGGATTGCAGCTCTCTCTGAGGTTCGGAGACCTGATTGCGGCGAGATAATGGTGGGTGGTTACACCTACTATTGGTCTGGTCGCTCTGATGGTTACCATACCCAAGGAGTTGCTGTAGCTGTGTCCAATAAGCTGACCCCAATGATAATTGAGGTAACACCGGTCAACGAGCGGATTATGAGATTAATTACCCCGGCCCCGCCCCTGCCTCTTCGTCACTCCTTAGGTGTCATTTCCCTGGTCTCTGTTTATGCTCCGACTGAGGCGAGTGATCTCACCGTGAAGGATGCATTCTATGCCACGCTCGAGTCTGTGGTTGATCAGTGCCCCAGACGAGATACACTTCTAGTCTTGGGGGATTTCAATGCATCGACTGGAACTGATAGGGAGGGTTATGAGGTGTGTGTTGGTCCCCATGGGTCAGGAACTATGAACCAGAATAGCACTAAGTTCCTTGACTTTGCAAGAAGTCATGGACTTAGGGTGGCTGGTTCATGATTTCAGCACCCACAAGCTCATCGCTGGACTTGGTATTCCAACGCTGGCGGTGTGGCAAAGGAGATTGACCATGTCCTCATTGACTATCGTTGGAGGATGATCCAGAACTGCAGGGTCTACCGGAGTGCTCAGTTCCTCAATACTGACCATAGGCTTGTTGAAGCAACTCTAAAGCTGCACCTTAAATCCTGGAGAATGGTACCATCCCAGCCTAGGCTGGATGTTGGCAAGCTCAGGGATGAGATAGTAGCTGAGGAGTTTGCGAACAGGCTGAGTGGACACTTGGGGGGTCTGGGTGCTTTGGGGGGTCCTGAAGAGTTGTGAAGTGCCTTCAAGACCACCGTCCTTGATGTTGCTGGTGGATGTCTTGGAGCTCACCGCAGGGCAAAGAAGAATTTTGTCTCAAGGGACACTGGATACCATTGACCAGAGTCGCAGGGCCAGGCTGAATGGCAGAGCTGAGCTGTTCAGGGAGCTGAGGTGTAAAACTGTACGTGCACTGAGGGTGGACAAGGAGGCCTATGTGCAAGCAATCTGTGAGGGGGTAGAGCATCACCTGTGGACAGGTGATTCTCGTCCCGCTTACAGGGGAATTTGCGCATTGCGTTCATCCAAGCCCATCCCTCGGAGCACTGCAGTTCGAGCAAAGAGAGGTAGGCTCTTGACAGCGGAGTCTGAAGTGAAGGCCCGCTGGGCCGGTTACTTTGAGCGGTTGTACCAGGCTGATCCCCCAGCTGTCGAGTTGGACGTCAAGGGTGTTACAATCCCTGTTGCTGACCCTCAAATCAACTGTGGTCCACCTTCGCTTGTGGAAACACGGGCTGCGGTGAACCATTTGAAATGGGGTAAAGCTCCAGGGATTTGTGGCATCCATGCTGAACTTCTCAAGGCTGGTGGAAGTGCTGCACTCGTGTCGTTGCATGCAGTTTTGTGCTCTGCCTGGAACACAGGCATCATCCCAACTGACTGGAAGAGGGGCCTTGTTGTCCCTCTCTGGAAAGGGAAGGGTGATCGCCAAGACTGCAACAACTACCGAGAGGTGACGCTGCTCTCAGTGCCGGGCAAGGTCTTTGCTCGGATAATTCTTGATAGGGTTCGCCACCATCTGCTTGAGCACCAGCGTCCAGAGCAGTCAGCCTTTACACCAAAGAGGTCAACGACTGACCATATCCTTGCCCTTCGTGTCCTCGCCGAACGCAGACGAGAGTTTCGGCAGGGGCTGCTTGCAGCCTATGTTTATCTCTGTAAAGCGTTCGATTCAGTGAATCGGGATGTTCTCTGGAGGATTCTTGGTCTTCGTGGGGTGCCAGCAAAACTGATCGATCTGATGTCTGAACTCTACTCTGGTACTGAGAGTGCTGTGAAGTGTGGTGGTGCCATCTCTGACTTATTTCCAGTTGTTACTGGAGTTCGTCAGGGGTGTGTACTGGCCCCCACACTTTTCAGCACTTGTGTGGACTGGATTTTAGGGAGGATGTCGGAGAGATCAAGCTGCGGTGCATCGTTTGGGAATGTCAAGATCTCGGACCTTGATTTTGCAGATGATGCAGTCATCTTTGCGGAGACTTTAGACATCCTTTTGGGGGCCCTCCAGGTGCTGAATGAGGAGTCGGAGCCGCTGGGATTACGGGTTTCTTGGGTCAAAACTAAGATCCAGGCTTTCGGTGACATCTTGGATGCTGCTGTCCTGTCTGTGTCTGTTTGTGGTGAGGATGTTGAGGTCGTGGAGAGATTCACTTACCTTGACAGTGATATTCATGTCTCTGCTGGCTGCGAGTCAGAGGTCAATAGACTTCTGGGACGGGCCTGGGGAGTCATGGATTCACTGGATCATGGGGTGTGGCGCTGCCGGTACCTGTTCGGGAGGACGAAAGTCCGAGTCTTCAGGTCCTTGGTACTTCCAGTCTTGCTCTATGGATGCGAGACTTGGACTCTGACCAAGGATCTGAGACGGAGACTTAATTCCTTTGGTACCAGGTCTCTTCGGAGAAGCCTTGGCTATCGCTGGTCGGATTTTGTGTCCAACGAGCGGTTGCTGAGAGAGACTCGGATGAGATTTGTTACCTGCATATTCCGTGAGCGTCAGTTGCGGCTGTATGGACATATGGCTCGTTTTCCTGATGCTGATCCTGCTCACCAGATTCTCTCAGCGAGGGAGTTTCATGAGTAGAGGAGGCCAGCGGGCCGACCACATGCCTCGTGGTTGCAGCAGGTTGACCATCATCTCAAGGAGATGGGGATGGGCCTGGCATCTGCCTGGGGGATGGCCAGACGAAGGCCCCTGTAGTACCGGCGGAAAGTGGACGCAGCGACGCGCTGTTCTGGCACATGCTCCCATACCTGACCTGACCTGAGAAGCAAACATCAATTGTGGTATCAAACCATCATATGTAGTATTCACACGTATATGAGGCAATGATTAAATTTTTATTCACACGTCTCCTGTGCAGCCGGAGATGGGGTTTTGAAATTGTCTGTGTCCATTTGTCTGTCCAGGCCGCAACCTTTTTTTTTTGTACATTTGAGGCCATAACTTGTTTACATTTGAAACCAGGCCAGGCCATAACCATAACATAACTAATTTACAATTTGAGCTCAAGTGTATGTCAAGGCCAGAACGTTTTTACCATTTGAGCTTTTGTCATCAAATTTTCAACAAAGCTTTAATATGAGCAGATGGAGAACACTTATAAAATTTACATTTTTTAAAATATATATTTTTATTTTCTTAAGATGTTGTTTTCATCATGTTTAGTTCAAGTACAAAGTGGCTGGGCTTTGCATTTTGAGATGCTTTCTTGTTCATAATACAATCACGACCACCACTCGTAATGGTTTCATGTACACAAACAAGATTGCGATGCCCAAAAACCTTGATTTCTCCTCTTAATGGTAAACCATCATACTTTCATGGGATCAAAGTTGACATGTCGCACTTCCAGGCTGCTTATCCACTCATGCTGCACTGCAATAATACCAGATTGTAATTTGCAAAAATAATATAGTCATGACAATCTTGCATAAGAGATTAATGTCCACACCAGGATGTTGTTGGCAGTTCTTCAGGCAAATATTAGAAAGGTGGTTGTCTGGCAGGCCCGATTGTGGCTAACGAGACCAATTATTGAACAGGTCTTTCCACAACAGCTGCACCTGTATGTCTGATGGGGGGATGGGAGTCTTTTGTTCTCCTCTTCTCATCAATGCTGGCCATTCGTTGGTTTTCAAAGGGGGCTGTTGCACTTTTGATAGTAACGTGCCAGGCAGCACTGTCTGCAGCCTGTTTCCCACAGTTGATGGTTGCTATTGCAAATCGAGAGGGATATCATCGGTGAATGCTTGAAACGCTTTTCTGGAGCCCATCTGCCATGTGTTCCAGTGATCAGCTCCTCATACTGCACAGCCTTGATTTGGCAGCTGTCATCCATAAAATACTGTTATGTTTATGGGTGGGATAGATATTACCTTAGAACAGATAGAAATGTATAGAGTAGTATGGTCCATGTACGCGTAGTTGGTCCTTGGTCCATGGTCCATCCCAATATGATTAAATCGGGAAACTTAGCTTAAGAATTCTGTTTAAATGTGCACCATACAGAGGGTGGTGCAATGTAATAAATAGTTAGGGATTAAGGTTGAGACAATTGTATGTCCCACTGGATGAGGCTTTGTCTGAAGGTTAGTCTGACGACTCAGGTTAGTCTGAAGCAGAAAGGCGGGGCTTTGAAAGGGACTACGTCGTCCACTGAGCAAGGGGAGGAGCTTTTCGTCACAACCCCTCCCCCCCCTTTCCTGAGATGGGCAGAGTTTTTGTTGCCCCGAGAGGGTAGAGTTTTGGGACCACTCGAGGGAGCCTGCGAGATCCAGGAGAGTTGGAGTGGTCTCTGAGGAAAATTGGTTGGGCGCTAAGCAAGATGAGAAGGAGAAGAGAAATTGCGCCAAGGAGAGAGAAGATCTTGTGGAGGCAAACAGTTTCTCTGTCCGTAGTGCCTGACTACTTGCCTTCGTCGTCCTACCCATGGACCTGCTCCTTCCCTCGTCCACCAGCAGAGCGAAGGCCCACACGGTTTTCGTACCCTTTCCCTGTCTCAACAAGTCTGGTGTGTGGCGCCATAGGTTTTAGTCCTCTTGTACACAACTTTATCGATTTCGTGTTCTTCCTTTCTTCCCCATTTGGAGTCAGGAATGTAGGATTCAAACCCTGATGAACATTTGTTGATTAGGAGTCGGATTTAGAGCCCAAAGGCCTTCAAAATTTGAAGTTAATTGGTGTCGGGAGAGCGCAGGGAATAGTGCTGTAAAATATATATACATATATATATATATATATATATATATATATATATATATATATATATATATATATATATATATATATATATATATATATATATATATATATATATATATATATATATATATATATATATACATACATACATACAGTAGGGAGAACAAGTATTTGATACACTGCCGATTTTGCAGGTTTTCCCACTTACAAAGCACATAGAGGTCTGTAATTTTTATCATAGGTACACTTCAACTGTGAAAGACGGAATCTAAAACAAAAATCCTGAAAATCACATTGTATGATTTTTAAAAATAATTAATTTGCATTTTATTGCATGAAATAAGTATTTGATACATCAGAAAAACAGAACTTAATATTTCGTACAGAAACATTTGTTTGCAATTACAGAGATCAGATGTTTCCTGAAGTTCTTAACCAGGTTTGCACAGACTGCAGCAGGGATTTTGGCCCACTCCTCCATACAGATCTTCTCCAGATCCTTCAGGTTTCGGGGCTGTCGCTGGGCAACACAGACTTTCAGCTCTCTCCAAAGATTTTCTATTGGGTTCAGCTCTGTAGACTGTCGAGGCCGCTCCAGGACCTTGAGATGCTTCTTACGGAGCCACTCCTTAGTTGCCCTGGCTGTGTTTCGGGTCGTTGTCATGTTCGAAGACCCAGCCACGCCCCATCTTCAATGCTCTTGTTGAGGGAAGGAGGTTGTTGGGCAAGATCTCGCGATACATGGCCCCATCCATCCTCCCCTCAATACGGTGCAGTCATCCTGTCCCCTTTGCAGAAAAGCATCCCGAAAGAATGATGTTTCCACTTCCATGCTTCACGGTTGGGATGGTGTTCTTGGGGTTGAACTCATCCTTCTTCTTCCTCCAAATACGGCGAGTGGAGCTTAAACCAAAAAGCTCTATTTTGGTCTTATCAGACCACATGACCTTCTCCCATTCCTCCTCTGGATCATCTTAGATGGTCATTGGCAAACTTCAGATGGGCTTGGACATGCGCTGGCTTGAGCAGAGGGACCTTGCGTGCGCTGCAGGATTTTAATCCATGACGGCGTAGTGTTACTTATGGTACAATTTTGTCCCTGATGTCCTGAGACAGCTCTCTGGTCTTGCCCATTGTGGAGAGGTTGGAGGCTGATTGATTGAGTGTGGACAGCTGTCTTTTATGCAGATAACGAGTTCAAACAGGTGCAGTTAATACAGGTAATGAGTGGAGAATGGGAGGGCTTCTTAAAGACAAAACTAACAGGTCTGTGAGAGCCGGAATTCTTACTGGTTGGTCGGTGATCAAATACTTATTTCATGCAATAAAATGCAAATTAATTATTTAAAAATCATAAAATGTGATTTTCAGGATTTTTGTTTTCGATTCCGTCTTTCACAGTTGAAGTGTACCTCTGATAAAAATTACAGACCTCTACGTGCTTTGTAAGTGGGAAAACCTGCAAAATCGGCAGTGTATCAAATACTTGTTCTTCCCACTGTACGTCCCTTTAACATTTGATAAAAACTTCTTCTTACAACTACCTGACCGATATGGACCAATTTTGGTGCGATGCATCAGGACAGTACGGTCTCATGGTGTTGTGCTCCCCTTCTGTATCCACCCATTTAAAGGAGGTAAACGGGGGATTTTGCCTCAAATATTGGTATTTCATTCAAAACCCTTCTCAAACCAACAACTGAATCCAGACCAACTTGGCCATGCGGCATCGTGACCATGCCCTCACCTTGCGTTGTGCTACCCATGACTGTACCACTTTTGGAAGGGGAGGGGAGGAGGGCATGGCCCCATCTCCATAATCCTTCATTTTTCACCCTGCCTTTTGGGTAAATAACCATCAGTCCCCCACTGGGCTATTTTTAATTGTTATTCTCTAAATATTTTATTACCAGACGTGACAAAATGGTTCGAGCGTCCCTTCTGAGTCTGTAAGGTTGGTGGTTCAAATCCTGGCCGAGTCCTCCCAAAGACTTTACAAATGGTACTTGTTGCTTCCTCACTTTGATGTTTGATATTTAAAAGGATAGAGCAGAGAATAACACTGGAAAAGCAATGGCAAACCACCCAGTATGGCCCTTGTCAAGAAACTGCTTCAGCAGCACCAACGCCCTGCAAATTGTACCGTGCAGCAAATATATCACATTTGATTCATTGATTTGATTATGTTATCCAAAAAGATTCGTATCTCAACTTGAAGGCTCTCTCGTGTTTTGAAGGTTGTTTTAAAATTTATTTATTTTTGGATTCGATATATATATATATATATATATATATATATATATATATATATATATGAGAGATATCCCTTATTGTCGGGTTGTGTGTGTGTGTGTGTGTGTGTGTGTGTGTGTGTGTGTGTGTGTGTGTGTGTGTGTGTGTGTGTGTGTGTGTGTGTGTGTGTCTGCAACGCGAGGCTCCACAGCACGAACCAGTGAACCGATTTCGATGAAACTTTGCCAAAAGGTGGAATATATACTGGGAATGTGCGCGTTTGAATTTCGTTGCCTAGCAACCACCCGTTGCTGTACAGCGGCCGAAAAACCGCGTACAGTATTTTCAATACTTGTCCTTCAGTTTTGAATGTAGAGAAACGAGACTTCGGAATTAAACACTTTGAAATATTTAGAAAATTTTACTCGAGCCGATTTTTGATTGAGGTTTTATTTTTCAAATGGTAGTCCTTCAAAAATCGGGTGTCTATTTACCGTCATTTAAGGTGTGTATACAGTGTTTGTAAGGAACTACACCGTCGTTCACCTTCGATCTCTCCTCGATCCAAACGATATTGACCAAAGTGAAAAGGATCCAAAATAAATGGAATCACCGGCATTTTTGTCTTTGTGGATTTCTAATAATATGTTTATTTATTTACCGAAAACGATTCCCTACCCACACACCACCTCCAATTATTTATTTACCGAAAACTATTCCACGACCCACACTCCGCCTCCAATTATTTATTTATTTTCCGTAAACTATTCTCCACCCAAACTCCACCTTCAATTATTCATTTATTTACCGAAAACGATTCCACGACCCACACACCACCTTCAATTATTTATTTATTTACCGAAAACGAATCCACGACCCACACACCACCTTCAATTATTTATTTATTTACCGAAAACTATTCCACGACCCACACTCCGCCTCCAATTATTTATTTATTTTCCGTAAACTATTCTCCACCCACACACCACCTTCAATTATTTAATTATTTATTTATTTACCGAAAACGATTCCACGACCCACACACCACCTCCAATTTATTTACCGGAAACAATTCCACTATCCACACACCACCTTCAATCATTTATTTATTCACCGAAAACGATTCCACGACCCACACACCACCTCTATTTATTTATTTATTTACCGAAAACGATTCCCCACCCACACACCACCTCCAATTATTTATTTATTTACCGAAAACGATTCCTCACCCACACACCACCTCCAATTATTTATTTATTTACCGAAAACGATTCTCCACCCACACCACCTTCAATTATTTATTTATTTACCGAAAATGATTCTCCGCCCACACCACCTCCAATTATTTATTTATTTACCGAAAACGATTCCCCACACACACACACCACCTCCAATTATTTATTTATTTACCGAAAACGATTCCACGACCCACACACCATCTCCAATTATTTATTTATTTACCGAAAATGATTCTCCACCCACACCACCTTCAATCATTTATTTATTGAAAACGATCAAGACCCACACACCACCTCCAATTATTTATTATTTAAAGTGGGCGTGGCTTATGAAAAATATTGTATGGCTCAGGAGGTGTGGTCAAACAAGAGCATTGAGAGAAGTTTATCGGGTTTTCCGTGTGTGTGTGTGTGTGTGTGTGTGTGTGTGTGTGTGTGTGTGTGTGTGTGTGTGTGTGTGTGTGTGTGTGTGTGTGTGTGTGCAACGCGAGGCTCCACAGCACAAACCAGCAAACCGATTATTTTTCAAATGGTAGTCCTTCAAAAATAGGGTGTCTATTTACCATCATTTTTTATGAGGAGTGCCAGTTGGCAAAATACGCAATAGGAAAAATCTTGCCAGACAGAGGAACAATTGTATGTGAACAAATACTTCTTGGCAATGAATCTTCGTCGGTGGATCGGTCAGAATGAAAAGCATCGTATCCAGCGCTTCGATCCTAGCGAATCCCTCGTCACCTACCGGCTTGTTTCTTTCTTCATTTTTTTTTTTTTTGCTTTATGGGAGAGGAATGGCATGCTTCATATGCACTCATAAATTGCAATTTGTAACAACTTGTGACTTTTTGGACAACTCTTGATGTAAAAGTAACAATTCTTCTTTGCTCGGAGAGCAATTGAGCGATCAATTCCTCAACATTCTCAATCACGAAGGGAATTTTTTGTTGAAACACTTTCAATATCAACCAGGTGCCAAAGTCAAAACACATTTATAGTCTTTACCGATTGAGACATTCTATTTCTTTGATTGGCAGGTTTCTCCACAGAGCAGTCAGAGGTACTGGTGTCTGCATTGGTGAAGATTACTGGCAGCAACATGGAGGCATTGTATAAAGATATGGTCACAAAGACCCAGCAGGTGATCAAATGACCCCACCATTGACTGAAAGAGAAGGTACCTGATCGGAAGCTTTCAGTTCTTCAAAGTGACTTTTTCTTTCTTTTCTCCTTAGGAAATTGCTCTCCAGCAGGTTATGAGCCACATTGCTGCATTAAAAAAAGATATGATCATCTTGGAGAAGAGTGAGTTTTCTGCTCTCAGAAATGAAAATGAGGTAAAGGTTGTTTTAACTGCACTTTGTAGATAGTGCTGCAAACATGCAATTGCATTCCTTATCTTGCGCTTGTCTTTAATTGTGTGCTGCAGAAGATGATGATTGAGCTCCAACAATTGAAGAAGCTGTTAGCTGTAAGTAAGTTTTCCTTTTTGCAATCAATTATTCTTGGTTGGATTTTAAACTTTTTGCTTCCGTGTTCATGATTGAATTTGCATTATATAATTGATCCATTGTTACCAAAGGTGGATCGAGGTTGTTTTCATCTGTTTGTCTGTCAGTCTGACCAGGAGATCTTGAAAAAGTTGCAGACTGATTTAGATGAAATTCGACAACAGATTCGGTGTGTTCCAAGGATGAATTGATTACATTTTGGTGAAGATCCGGATCTGGATCCAGAGACTAGAATTTAAAAAAAGTGATTCTTCACCATTGAGTGATTTGGCCAAAAACTACATATTGAACGATATCTCAAAAAGTTATGGACAGATTCGGATGAAATTTGGTGGACAGGTTGGGAAGGTAACAAGAATATGCTTATTAGATTTTGGTTAAGGTGCGGATGGAGATCCAGCCTATCAGTGCACTACTAAACTTAAACTGTTCATCCTGGTGGAGGTATGCGCTCTATCAAGTGCTGTTCGAGTTGGAATTGAATTTGCAGATTTTGGAGGTTTTTTTTTGGTTTGTTTGCAACTCGTATTTCTTGCCTCTCATTGCTTGTACAGGATGAGATCACACGTGTTCGAACAGACACGAAGCTGGACATCAACCTTGAGAAAAGCAGAACCCAAGAAATGGTATGTTTGTTTTCTTAATATTATAATGAGCTGCCCATATATATATATATATATATATATATATATATATATATATATATATATATATATATATATATATATATATATATATATATATATATATGGGCTGCCCAACATCCTGTCAAACCTGTATGATGTACAAGGGCGTTAAAAAATTTTTTTTTTTTTCTTTGGTATAGGGTCAAGGCCTATACTATGGAAGAGCTAGAACACTGAAGAGGATGAGGACATGACAGAACAAATGTAACAGTAGAGAGAATTGGGAAACACCAACAGCAGGGTTAAAGGACAAAATGGAGAGAGACTTGGAAGAATTGAGGGGTAGGGGAGGATGCACGGGGTCGACAACATTGATCCAGAAGGAAATTTGGAAGGAGGTGGGTTTGGAGATGGGGTGGTGGGTCAATGGCGGTAGAAAATGTCGTGGTTTCTTAGGTTGTTTTCAGCTCTAATTTTTTTAATTTTGAAATTGTTAGAACGAGGAAACGTGATACATTGCTGTCACTTGCCAGGAGCCAATCACACCTCACATAGCCTTGTACAGCCAATCGGCAGTCTCACAACTTGTCACCAAACCACACGAAGCCGACATCATGCTTGCTTTGTCTGGGTATTTATCAATGTCAATTATTAAAATAGTTTTGTCCAAGTCAATTTTTTGAGCCTGCACTGCCCAGGCCCTTTGCAATTAATGTGGTGCTGTCTCCAACTTTGTGTGACCGGTGGTTTGGAAGGAGATACAACAATGACAGACATTGGATATCGATATGAATAGATGGACAAATTTTACCAAAGGTTTTAAGAAATGAAGTTTATTTTAATTTCGCTCGAACAAGGAGCACTAACTTGAAATTGATGAACTGCCACCCCTACCACCACCCCCTCCACACACACCCCTACCCTCCAGTTTTCCTTTCAAGAGAAGCGTACGCTCGAAACGAGGACGGACATTGTCGAAATGGTAAATCTTTTCACCTTCACTCGACCTTCCTTTGCTTGTTTGAAATCTTGGTTTATTTGTCTTTCTGATGAACAATGTTTTATAAAAAGTGCGTGATGAAACAGCTGCAGTTCTTTCACTTTGTATTCACTTCCTGAATATATCCTGTCAATACCTGAGAAATTAACTGCCAATGCAATGCAAGTTTTTAAAAAGTGTTTGCACAACTCGTATTCATGGCAGTCTTTGTACTTTTTAGGTCATCTCTTCGAGCATGACCTAATAATATGGGTGTAGATGTCCGTCCGTCCGTTGCGAAAATGACGATTTTCAAATTCTATCTCCTCCACTATTTCTCAAGCGATCTTGAATTTGATTGTGGCATCTGAATCTATGGGACAATATCTAAATTTTGATCGGGCCGGATTTTCGATATTCGCTTTCGTTTTCGTGTCACGTGACTTCAAAGTTGGCAAAAAATGCGAAAATGACTATTTTCAAAATCTATCTCCTACATTTCTCAAGCAATCTTGAATTTTATTGTGGCATATGAATCTATGGGACAATATCTAAATTTGGTCGGGCCAGATTTTTGATATTCGCTTTCATTTTCGTGTCACGTGACTTCAAAGTTGGCAAAAAATGCGAAAATGACGATTTTCAAAATCTATCTCCTACATTTCTCAAGCAATCTTGAATTTTATTGTGGCATATGAATCTATGGGACAATATCTAAATTTGGTCGGGCCAGATTTTTGATATTCGCTTTCATTTTCGTGTCACGTGACTTCAAAGTTGGCAAAAAATGCGAAAATGACGATTTTCAAAATCTATCTCCTACATTTCTCAAGCAATCTTGAATTTTCTTGTGGCATATGAATCTATGGGACAATATCTAAATTTTGTCAGGCCGGATTTTCGATATTCACTTTCGTTTTCGCGTCACGTGACTTCAAAGTTTGCAAAAACTGCTCTACCTTCAGGAGGCTATATATTTTCTTGCAGAGATGACCGTCACTCCCGCACCAGGGTAATTTTTGTATTTAGGTTTTAATTTTCATTTTGTACAAATGAACATTTTCTCCTTGTTTGCTTATGTTTGTCTCATTAATTGCAGAACATTAAATTTTCTACTTGATGAGTTGTTTGCAAATGAACTTTCATTCCACCATTGTTTGAAATAATAAATTAGATCTGGGGTTAAGCAGACAGCACGGTGCCAGGCAGGAATAGCCCAAGCTGATAGGGTTTGAAGTTGTATTTGTAGTAGGGGATAAATTACAAATCAAAAGAGCTTGTGTTAACATTATATTAATTTAGTGAGGCTTCATAGAAAATATTGTGTACAGTTTTGGTCACATCTGAGGAAGGCCGTAACTGCCTTGGAGAGTTCAGTGCAGAATGCTGTCACTTGGATGGACGTGAAACTGGGCATACCCATACTCCTGGTGAAATTCCGTGTTCCTGTCCTGAATGTTGAGAAGGCAATAGAAAACCACCTTGTATAACCCTTGTCAATAAACTGCTTTGGTAACATCAATGCTCTGTGAAGGGTACTGTATGTGTGTATAAGTACTGTATATTGCCTTTGTTAGGGCTCGTTGGGGCAACAAATCACTGTATCATCCACTTCATGACTTTGAAGCCTTTCGGCTTGCAAATTGGAAAATGGTGCACCACAAACTGTGATTGGTGAGGCCAGATTGTATTTGGAACCCACGAGCCCCAACAAGGGCAAAACGGGTGGGTAGCTTCGCTTTTTATCTGCTTGGTGACAACTTTTGACTTTGACATTCTGGTACTGCTCGAGACCCTTCTGTGTTTGCAGTCATGATGTCTTCATGATGACATCACGGTGTTAGTCCAAGTTTGCAGCACTTCAAAAATCCCATATATATCAATTGTGGCCATGGAAATGGACCGCCAAGCACACAGACACGTAGAAGTTCACAGAATTACTTATTTCTTTTATTTATGCATATAATATATTTGTCCCTGTTGTTTGGAGGAATTTGGGAGGGAGATGCATTGTGAGTTTAGCATATTTCATTCCCTGAGTAATGTCCCCCGACGATGTACTGTTTAGCACGATATTTCAAAAAGTTGTGGACGATTTATGACAAAATTAGGTGGATGAGTTGGTATGTGATGAGAATAAACAGATTCAATTTTGGTTCAGGTCTGGATCAGGACCATCATTGGGATACAAAATGTAAACTGTTCAGCCTGGCAGAGGTACGCGCTCTACTGAGTGCCTTTCCCGTTTTTATTCCGGTTTATTTTCTCTTCCATAATTCTTCCTGGTTGTATACTTTGGCACCTGCAATGAATTCATTGCATATTTAATTGTTCTTGCTCCTTGTTTTTTTCAGCATGCTCAAGAGGAACGTGCAATTACAATTACAAACAACAGGATAGAAACAGAAATTGCTGGGCTGAAAACGTTAATGGAATCCCACAAACTCGATGTTATCAAGTATCTTGCTGGTGAGTGCCTGTGTCCACTTCGCTTACCTACTTTGTGTTTCCATCAGTTTGTCTTTGCCACATTTCAATCCATTATGTAATTAATTCATCATGAAATTTACCAGTTACTGCAAGAACCTAACTTAGAAAAAACATAACTTGTTCTCCAAATTGCTGTTCAGTTTGCAATATATCAGTATAATGTTCTTGGCAAGCATCTCGAGTCCATTCCTGTTGTGGATGTACATTCCTGATCAACCTGCCTCCTGGGAAACATGCAATGATATGAAAAAGAAAGGAAGGATCAAGTCACGATGTTCAAAGCTTCTATTCCATTGGTTAAATGAGCACTCGATGTCTTTGAACCCGGTCATTGACTTCCCTTTTTACGAGCGCAAAACGTTCAACCCATTATAGTCGTATCTTTATTCCATCACTTTTGAAAGACGAGATTGTTGAGTCTCTTCTTATCTGTGGTCATGCTATATAATAAGTACAGTATCCTGAGTTCCTGGTTCTCAACTTGGCACATCTGGAGGAGACAAAATATCCAAGCTGGCTTCGAAATCCATGCAATGACTGGGCAGATTTTGCTGGGCCAAGTCTTTCCCTGTACCCCTGAACTTGTTTCAACTTGTTGGTGTTTGTAAGCATGATGCATCAATACTTTTAGCCATAGTAGAAAATATGTAACTCTGATGGAGTCTTAAACACTGGTCATCATTGACATAATTCAACAATTGACCAATATGAAGGACCTTCTCCTTTCTCACCATAGTTTGCTTTTTATATGCCCGATATATGTATATATGTATATATGTATATATGTATATATGTATATATGTATATATGTATATATGTATATATATATATATATATATATATATATATATATATATATATATATATATATATATATATATATATATATATATATATATATATATATATATATATATATATATATATATATATATATATATATATATATATATATATCAGGGCGTATTATGTGACTCTGTCCGTCCGTCTGTCTGTCTGTCTATCCGTCCGTCCGTTCCTGTCTGCACTCTAACTCCCAAAGTTTTCGACTTTCACGTTTCATATTTGGTACATAGGTACAGACTGTGGAGACTGTCGTGACATACGTTGGTCATCTAAAGTGGTTGCCATGGCAACCAGGATGCTGTTTTCCATGTAGTAGCACAATTCTGTACATACCTTCTTGTTCTTCATAAATTGACGTGTTTGAATATATAATTGTGTGTGCGCGCGTGTGTGTGTGTGTCACAGAGACTTTTTCGGGCGTATATTGTGCTCACTTGAGCTCTTGTTGTTCTTGAGCTCTTCTCAGTCATGTGAACATGCACTGCTGTTTCATCTGTTATCTATCTCTCTGACTCAACAAGCGGCACGTGTTCATCCCTTAACCCACCGTATTCAACCTCCTTTCATCCAAGGGTTCACTCACATTTTTTTCTATACATTTTCTCCCACCAATGGATTTTCCTTCCTTTTTCCTGTGGCATGGTCATAATTTGGCTTTTTATCCTTGTCATTTATTTGTGACATATGAAACATAATTTCTTAAGAATTGATGTCAACGAGGAGCTGATACTCCAGGTCCCCTGCCTTTTTGGTGGTATGAGGAATAGATCTGTGTCATATGAAACCAAAATCTTGAACGGTTTTTGAAATATCACGTACACAAGCCGAGTTATATGTGCCTGGTGTTGGTGAAATTGTTAGGGTGGTGGGCTTAGGATCTTCGGATCCAGAGTTCAAATCCCACTTGGCTGTGGAATTAATACTAGGTGGGGTTGACTGCCTGTCATCCTTCCGAGGTCGGCAAAATGTGTACCAGTTTGTTGGTATCCTGTGTCGGAGTGGCAAACCGTCCAGGAATTGTGCCCAATAGCCAAGGAGACTGCTTAGGCAGCACCAACGCTCTGCACAGAGTATGGTCTCAATGGATGGATGGAAACCGAGTCATAGAGATGGTTGCCATGGCAACATAATTCGGCCAATCACAGCTGTGACATAATCAGGTTGAGATGATGTCATGAGGAGGAGATATCTACAATATTAAAGCTAAATGTTCAGTGGTTTTTGAAATGTCGAATACCCAAAAGTACATGGACGGATGATCAGACGGAGCTCATTTTAATGTCACCAGTCTTTGACCCTGTCGGAATGGTGGAGGACAATAAAACATGTTGACCATTTTTGGCTGACTGATGTTAAATACAGTATCGTGTCCAGATACCTGAAGGATTCATTTGTCAAGCTTATTTTGGTTGTTGTCTTTTTGTTTTTTTGAATTGTAGGTTCGGTTTTCACTTGTCTTGGGATTGCGCTTGGATTTTATCGACTCTGGTCATAGTCCTGAGTAGTGGGATTTTCTGTTTTTCCTGCTGCATACTTCCACTGCTTGTTACTCCAGCTACAAGTCTTCCAGTTTGTGGTGGCCAAGAATGTGCTGCACATGCAAATGGTGATCCACAACCTACATCTTACACTTCAAAGACTGCAGGGTCTTCTAAATATTTTGTCAGAAATAGTTTTAATTTTTTAATTTTGAATGTCTGCACTATAAAACAATGTCACTGCTCATCCTGCTAATGTATAATTGCACAATAACAATTTGGTGGGGTTTTCAATTTTGCAATAATATATGATGAATATTTCATTTCCCTTATAATTGATGGATTGATTAAAACATGATGCACATGTCTCAAAGGCAAAAGTTTGCATTGTGATCTGGCAGCTAAAGGGGTGAACCATGCACTTGTGGTCCCACAATGTTTTTCTTTCCTCACTGGACTTGATATCTACAGACTACAATGATACAACTGTGGGATGCCCACCTTGGCAGCCTTGAACATTTTTAGAATCGTATTTATTATCACAAATGTCTCTGGACAGACAAATGATATTTACCCAATTACGAGTGTCTGTTGTGTTTTGTGACATTTGCTATCCACGAATCGCAGGGTCTTGAACCTTGAAAGTCATGATCTTGATCATGGACAAAGGTCATTCATGAAAATCTATTGGGGAAATTTTTAAAAATAAAGTTTACTGTTCATGTCCCTTTTATTCTTTGACTTTCATGTTCATCCTGGATTTATATAAAACTAACCCGTACGTGCGTAAAAAAACAACAACAAAAAAACCTTTAAAACCGCGTGCCAGAAACAAACACACAGGCCGTTCCTTTGCTCTCGCGTACCCGTACGTGCGTGGCCGTACGTGCAACCCCCCCCCCAAAAAAAAAACAAACTTTCAAACAACTACACAGGATGTTCCTTCGCTCTCTTAAACGACGACTGGATTGGGGCATTGTGTTTATCTATAAATGCGCATAAGAAATCGAGAAATTATTAGAATACAGTAAGTCATCACTATCCGGAAGTGGTGCGTGCCCGTACAGAATGTTCACATGCATTCCACGAATTATTACTTGCATTGAAGTACCAACTGCTGTGATACTTACACACACAGAGTTAATTAAAATCCAAATTAAAATCAAGTTTACCTCCCTGTCTTTGCTTGCCATGACATTCGCTGCCATTGACCATTGCCACTCCTACGCCACGGTAACTAAATGGCGCCCTTTCCCCATCGGCCACGCCTACGCAGCAACGTGTCTTGTCATTGGTTTGGTAAATAAATGGCCGTAACTTGGGAAGCACTTGTCCGATTAATATCAAACCTTGAAAAGGTGCATACTCGGGTTCCCAGCAATATACCTGGCAAGTTTCAATTAGATCGGACCAGTGGTTGTCAAGAAACAGTGGTCACATACCCAGACACACACACACACACATACACACACACACACACACACACACACACACACACACACACACACACACACACACACACACACACACACACACACACACACACACACACACACACACACACACACACACACACATTGCTGGAATTATATATGGATTAAAAAAAAAATGTCCAACAGGTTATTGATATTGCTACAAGGTCAGGTAATGAGATTGATGTAACCATTATCAGGATGCAAAATTGACAGCTTTTCTCTGGCACAAGTGTCGCATAGTCAGTCGAATGTAGGTATTGTTCCGGGGTCGAGATTCAAACCAGGGTCCAAATATCACTCCTGACTGCAAGTGTTATAGGCAGTGACCTCAGCGACCCTCAGTCCGATTGAGATAGATGGAAGTCCTTGCCAAAGCGAGCTGAGTGGTTTTGGAAGGTTGCACAATTTTGTGGGGGAAGAGGGGAGCAAAGACGCCCTTTTCTCAGTGGCAACCCTTTTATGCTATCAGGCCATTTTTCTCTATGCCGGAGGTTGATTCCGTGGTTCGAGTTCAGGTGCAACAATGGCTTCCTTATACAAGCTTTAATGAAATAATCATTCACAAGCAGCATAGGCAAAAAAAAACACTTTACTGAAATTACCCTCTCCCCTTTATACACACCCACACAAAGGCCACAGAACTATCCGACGAAGGCCAACATGTTTGACACAGTTGAGCATCTTCCTCGGATGGGAGTGGAGGCATTTAAAACTAGTAATAGGTGTACACAGCCATCCTTGACCATGTTGTGGAATGTGGGTTGAGGGCTTGAAGCAAATGAGATGAAAAAGCACTCCACTGAATGAAAGTTCTGGTCAACACAAAGTTCAGGATGTTTTATTGGTCATTATCTTCTATGTTGTCTATTGTGTCATGCCACTGACACACCACGTATAATAGAGGTTAGAGATCTTGCAAGCCTAATTTTCTCCAGTTTGAGCTGAGAGAAGCTTTCAAACAGAGGCCAAGCTCATGTTTATTTCTGGTAAATTGATTTGGGTTCCTGTCTTTTCCTGTGTTTTATTATTATTATTATTTTTTTTTCCCCGCTTCAGGCTCAGAAAATGTGGGCTCAAACAATCTCTCGTGGAAATTTTAGATGTGCTTGTGCAGCGTGCTTTGTGCACCTCCTTTTCCATCACTAAGGAAAGACTCATCAACTTGTATTGTATGGCATCCAAAGCTATCCCACAACCAAGTGGACTCAAATATTAGCAATGGTAAAAGCGAGCTCGTTACATGATTATTAAGTTACTTCATGCAAAGTTGCATGATGATTCGATGGAAAATGCAGCCTGCGTTCCAAAAAGTCAGTTTTTTTCTGTAAGCATAGGTTGCAGGGTGTTTGACGTATCGGGAATAAACAGCCGAGACTGAGCGAACGAAAAACCAGCAAAAATAATGGAAATGAAAAAGAGAAATGAAGGATTTCTGTTTCAGGCCTGGTTGGGTTGCAGTTTAATAGTCTCCTCATGACCGTAAGGTAGAGGGTGGGCAATTCCATTCATCAGCGCTCCTCCAGCACGGTCAGACACATCTGGGAGCATCACCAACGCTCATCTGATCTCTCATTTATCAGGTTGCTTCATGGGAGAGAGAAGGAAAATGGTGCCATGTCCTCTCTTGATTCCTGATGACTCGTACTGGGGAGGGGAAGAGATAAAATGGTGGTGTACTGGTACTAGACTATAGGATGTCTAGCTGTAGATGCCATTCTTGTCATCTTAACTTTGACAGGACATTAAAAAAATCAATTGCATTTAGTTAAAGATACCACATTTAAAATTCCAAATGAACACATCACTGAGCATGATATTTTTTGGTATTTTGAATGAAAGTTATCATTGAAAATGAAAGATTACTGATTTAAGCCAATTCATGTTGTCCATGAAATAACGTTTCTCATTCATCGTCATGACGATTCTCTACATTGATTGGACAACTCGTCTCGTTTACCCACAAAAATTCAGAGTTTAACCAGTTGAAGTTGTCCTGGAGATGCTCAGTGCGACGAAATACACGTGACGTCATGCATGTGTAATTGACATTGCAGTCATGACCATGATGGCTGAAACAGTCTTTGAAGATTTAATCGGAAAAAAAACTTATGCACATTGATTTATATTGTTGGAGATTAAAAACCCTTAAATGAAGTCATGTGGGCTACATTCTTGAGGTGTGTAAAGATTTGGGAATATTCCAATGGAAATGGGGACGAAATGGTTAGGGTTTTCTATTTTGGTATGTCGATCTGGTGGAAGGACCAGCATTTCAGGCGATAGCTTGTGATGATTACATACGATCAAGGAACAAAGATATGACATCCACATCTAGAAATCTGGCATCTGAAAATTGTTGAAAATGTGCTGCTCTTCATCAGGCGCTTGTAGCAAAGTATTATGTACACATTTAGGACACGGGGGACCAAAAAATGAAAGTCATATGAAA
>NC_140971.1:15670752-15695752 GCF_056783735.1 Eptatretus burgeri
CGAATGTAAAGGGTTGTCTTTTGCAAAAAGTATGAGAAACCATCCCATTCCCAATGGAGGACTGAGCAGAAAATCAAATACAGATACAAATGGAAAGAATATAATAAAATCCTGACCTACAAAACTCATTAGAATTATAAAACAACTAATCAATCTGTGTAAAGGAGGAATTTTTTTTATATTTTTGTACACAATATCAAGGCTCATATCAGAGCTAACATGCAGAATGTATCACAAAGGGAGGAGGAGACAAGAGGGGTGGGAGAGGGGAGCATAAAACAGTGGAGAACAGAGATATTAGGAGATCTGTGGAAGGGAGAGGGATGGGGTGGGACACATGGAGTAAACAAGATGCAGCCCTCTGAAGGGCAGCTCACCGGATGAGGGGTTTGGGGCAAAGCCTTTGGGGCCTCTCTCTTTTATGATAGGAGGAAAACCACGAGGTAACCTTCCCGAGTCAGATTGCGGTAGTGTGTGTTGGGGTAGTGCTGAGGTGTCATCCACCAGATGGTGGTCTCCTTGGGTCAACCTGAGGCAGTCACTTCGGGTGGATGCCTGGAATGTCCGATCCCAAAGAGAGCATGATCACCTGTCTCTGTTATTATCTTAGCTCAATTGTTTGAACATCAGTATTGCAGCACTATCTTAGGTTCGTAGACCAGATAGTGGTGAGATCATGGCGGGTGGTGACACCTATGATTGGTCTGGTCACTCTGATGGTTACCATGCCCAAGGAATTGCTCCAACTGTGTCCAATAAGCTGATTCCAATGAAAATTGAAGTAACACCGGTCAACGAGCGTATGATGAGACGAAGGATTTGTCACTCCTTGAGTATCGTTTCCCTGGTCTCTATATATGCTCCAGCTGAGGCGAGTGATCTCACCTTGAAAGACGCATTCGATGCCACGGTCGAGTCTGTGGTTTCGCAGTGCTCCAGGCAAGATACTCTTCTGAACTTTGGGTATTTCAGTGCATCAACTGTAACTGATAGGGATGGTTATGAGATGTGTGTTTGTTCCCATGGGTCTGGAACTGTGAACCAGAATAGCATTAAGTTCCTTGACTTTGCAACAAGTCATGGACTGAGGGTGGCTGGTTCATGGTTTCAGCGCCCACAGGCTCATCGTTGGACTTGGTATTCCAACGCTGGGGGTGTGGCAAAGGAGATTGACCATGTCCTCATTGACGGTCATTGGAGGATGACCCAAAACTGCAGGGTCTACCGGAGTGCTCAGTTCCTCAATACTGACCACAGGCTTGTTGTAGCAACTCTAAAGCTGCACCTTAAATCCTGGAGAATGGTACCATCCTAGCCTAGGCAGGATGATGGCATGCTCAAGGATGAGAGGATAGCGAGGAGTTTGCGAACAGGCTGAGTGGGGATTTGGGGGGTCTGGGTGCTTTGGGGAATCCTGAAGAGTTGTGGAGTGCCTTCAAGACCACCATCCTTGATGTTGCCGGTGGATGTCTTGGAACTCACCAGAGGGTGAAGAAGAATTTGTCTCAAGGGACGCTGGATACCATTGACCAGAGTCATAGGGCCAGGCTTAATGGCAGAGCTGAGCTGTTCAGGGAGTTGAGGAAAAAAACGGAATTTTTTCTGAGGGTGGACAAGGAGGCCGATGTGCGAGGAATCTGTGAGGGGGCAGAGCATCACCTGTGGTCAAGTGATTCTCGTTCTGCTTACAGGGGAATTCACGCATTGCATTCCTTCAAGCCCATCCTTCAGTGTACTGCAGTTGAAGCGTAGGGTGGTGGGCTCTTGACAGAGGAGTACGAAGTGAAGGCTCACTGGGCCGGTTACTTTGAGCGGATGTACCAGGCTTATCCACCATCTGTTGAGTTGGATGTCAGGGGTGTTGATATCCCTGTTGCTGACCCTCCAATCAACTGTGGTCCACCTTCGTTTGTGGAAACACAGGCTGCAGTGAACCGGTTGAAATGGGGTAAAGCACCAGGGATCTGTGACATCCAAGCTGAACTTCTCCAGGCTGGTGGAAATGCTGTTCTCATGTCGTTGCATGCACTTCTGTGCTCTGCCTGGAACACGGGCATCATCCCAACTGATTGGAAGAGGGGCCTTGTTGTCCCTCTCTGGAAAGGGAAGGGTGATCTCCAGGACTGCAGCAACGCCCGAGGGATCACGCTGCTCTCAGTGCCGGGCAAGGTCTTTGCTCAGATAATTCTTGACCGGGTTTGCCACCATCTTATTGAGCACCAGCGCCCAGAGCAGTCAGGATTTACACCAAAGAAGTCAAGGATTGACCACATCCTTGCCCTCCGGGTCCTCACCAAACGCAGACGGGAGTTTCGGCACGGGCTGCTCGCAGCATGTGTTGATCTCTGCAAAGTGTTCGAGTCAGTGAATCGGGATGCCCTCTGGAGGATTCTTGGTCTTCGTGGATTGCCACCAAAAATGATCAATGCGATGTCTGAACTATACTCTGGTACTGAGAGTGCTGTGAGATGTGGTGATACCATCTCCAACTTATTTCCATTTGTTACTGGAGTTCATCAGGGGTGTGTACTGGCCCCCACACTTTTCAGCACTTGTGTGGACTGGATTCTGGGGAGGATGTCAGAGAGATCAAGCTGCTATGCATCGATTGGGAATGTCACGATCTCTGACTTTGATTTCGTAGATGATGCTGTCATCTTTGCAGAGACTCTAGATATGCTTTTGGGAGCCCTTGCGGCGCTGAATGAGGAGTCAGATCCACTGGGATTACAGGTTTCCTGTGGTCAAAACTAAGATCCAGGCTTTCAATGACATCTTGGATGCTGCTATCTTGTTTGTACCTGTTTGTGGTGAGGATATTGAGGTCTCGGAGAGATTCACTTACCTTGGCAGTGATATTCATGTCTCTGCTGGCTGTGAGCCAGATGTCATTAGACATCTGGGTCAGGCCTGGGGAGTCATGGATTCACTGGATCATGGGGTGTGGTGCTGTCAGTACCTGTGCGGGAGGACGAAAGTCTGAGTCTTCAGGTCCTTCATGCTTCCAGTCTTGCTCTGTGGATGTGAGACTTGGACTCTGACCAGGGATCTGAGATTGAGACTGAATTCCTTTGGTACCAGGTCTCTTCGGAGATTCCTTGGCTATCGCTGGTTGGACTTTGTGTCCAACGAGCGGTTGCTGAGAGAGACCCAAATGAGATTTGTTACCTGCATAGTCCGTGAGCGTCAGTTGCGGCTGTATGAACATGTGGCTCGTTTTCCTGATGCTGATCCACAGAGGAGTCTGAAGTGAAGGCCCGCTGGGCCGGTTACTTTGAGCGGTTGTCCCAGGCTGATCCACCAGCTGTCGAGTTGGACGTCAAGGGTGTTACAATCCCTGTTGCTGACCCTCCAATCAACTGTAGTCCACCTTCACTTGTGGAAACACGGGCTGCGGTGAACCGCTTGAAACGCGGTAAAGCTCCAGGGATCTGTGGCATCCATGCTGAACTTCCCAAGGCTGGTGGATATGCTGGACTCGTGTCATTACATGCAATTTTGTGCACTGCCTGGAACACAGGCATCATCCCAACTGATTGGAAGAGGGGCCTTGTTGTCCCTCTCTGGCAAGGGAAGGGTGATCGCCAAGACTGCAACAACTACCGAGGGGTGACGCTGCTCTCAGTGCCGGGCAAGGTCTTTGCTCGGATAATTCTTGATAGGGTTCGCCACCATCTGCTTGAGCACCAGCGTCCAGAGCAGTCAGGCTTGACACCAAAGAGGTCAACGACTGACCGTATCCTTGCTCTTCGGGTCCTCACTGAACGCAGATGAGAGTTTCGCCAGGGGCTGCTTGCAGCCTATGTTGATCTCTGTAAAGCGTTCAATTCAGTGAATCGGGATGCCCTCTGGAGGATTCTTGGTCTTCGTGGGGTGCCACCAAAACTGATCGATCTGATCTCTGAACTCTACTCTGGTACTGAGAGTGCTGTGAAATGTGGTGGTACCATCTCTGACTTATTTCCAGTTGTTACTGGAGTTCGTCAGGGGTGTGTACTGGCCCCCACACTTTTCAGCACTTGTATGGACTGGATTATAGGGAGGATGTCCGAGAGATCAAGCTGCGGTGTATCGTTTGGGAATGTCAAGATCTCGGACCTTGATTTCGCAGATGATGCAGTCATCTTTGCGGAGACTTTCGATACCCTTTTGGGGGCCCTGGAGGTGCTGAATGAGGAGTCGGAGCCAGTGGGATTACGGGTTTCTTGGGTCAAAACTAAGATCCAGGCTTTCATTGACATCTTGGATGCTGCTGTCTTGTCTGTGTCTGTTTGTGGTGAGGATGTTGAGGTTGTGGAGAGATTCACTTACCTTGGCAGTGATATTCATGTCTCTGCTGGCTGTGAGTCAGAGGTCAGTAGATGTCTGGGTCGGGCCCGGGGGAGTCATGGATTCACTGGATCATGGGGTGTGGTGCTGCCGGTACCTGTGAGGGAGGACGAAAGTCCGAATCTTCAGGTCCTTGGTGCTTCCAATCTTGCTCTATGGATGCGACACTTGGACTCTGACCAAGGATCTGAGATGGAGACTTAATTCCTTTGGTACCAGGTCTCTTCGGAGAATCCTTGGCTATCGCTGGTCGGATTTTGTGTCCAACGAGCGGTTGCTGAGAGAGACTCGGATGAGATTTGTTCCCTGCATAGTCCATGAGCGTCAGTTGCGGCTGTATGGACATGTGGCTCATTTTCCCGACACTGATCCTGCTCACCAGATTCTCTCAGCGAGGGAGTCTCGTGAGTGGAGGAGGCCAATGGGCCGACCATGTGCCTCATGGTTGCAGCAGGTTGACCGGCATCTCAAGGAGATGGGGATGGGCCTGGCATCTGCCTGGGGGATGGCCAGACGGAGGCCCCTGGAGTACCGGTGGAAACTGTTCTGGCACATGCTCCCATACCTGACCTGACCTGATCCTGCTCACCAGATTCTCTCAGCGAGGGAGCCTCGTGAGTGGAGAAGGAAAATGGACCGACCACATGCCTCGTGGTTGCAGCAGGTTTATCAGCATCTCAAGCAGATGGGGATGGGCCAGACATCTGCCTTGGGGATGGCTAGATGGATGCCCCTGGAGTACCGGGGAAAGTGTATGTGGTGGCGCACTGCTCTGGCGCATGTCCCCATACCTGACCTGATCTGACCTTATACTCCACGTAACCACGTGACTTCCTGTACCGACTCTTCTTCCTCCTTATTCTGCCGATTTACCATCTTCTTTCTACTTTTGCTGACCCACATTCACCATACACCTTCATGATTTTTTCTTCAACCTTTCCTTTACCTAACCTTTGAAAAAAAACAAACAAAAATTTTTTTTTTTCTGTATTCTTTTTACTTTTCACCTTACACCTCCCATAACCACGTGATTTCTCTACTCCCTCTTTCTCTTCTCTTCCTGTAACTTTCACTGACCTACCCGTTTCCTTGTATTTTAGCCGAACTAAATTCACCATACACCTTCACTGACTTTTTGTTCAAACTTTCCTTTCCCTATCTTACCTAATCTTTTTCAAAATATAAAGTCTCTTAAAATGTTTCAATTGCCTTTCTCACACATTTGGTTCCCTATGTTGTATCCTTCTTCTTCTCCTTCTTCTTCTCCTTCTTTTCTCCTTCTTCTCCTCCTTCTTCGCCTTCTTCTTCTCCTTCCTGTTTTCAATTCGACCTTTCCTTCATCCCATGTCTAAAAAGTCCCACTGATGCAACGTTTCTTTTCTCCATGCTATTAATGCCCCTTTATTGCATCCCTCACGTAATGTCTTTAATCGCATCTCTGACAAAAAAATTCCAGTTTGCAATGCATGTTCAAATTCCATCAATCGTCCCTTTTTTCCAACTTCAGTGCCAATTCACCCTATTTCCTTATCTACCTTCTCTTAACCCCTCACCTGTTATACCCCCCTCCTTATCCCTCCCATCTTGCCCCTCATCCTATCTCCATTCTTAGCACCTCTTCACTGTCTTCTGTTTAAGTAAGAGCAACTCCTCTGATGTCCCAAACTGTGTGGTGTTCTAACATCTGAGGTCTCTATTCTAACCTAACAGATATCTCACTCTCTCAATCAGTACACTCAACATTTCAAACATGCTCTTTCTTTCCCCTCACATCTCTCCCTCTTCCCAACCCCTCAAATATTGTACCTCCTGTCTGCTTCCTTCTTAACCATATCACTGCCAAGTCTCATCCTTCTCATCTCCCCACCTCTCCCATCACCCTCTTGCCCCTTGGCCATTCCTGCTCTCATCATCTCCTATCCCTCTGAAATCTTCCCTCTCACCCCTCCCTCTCAAAGCAACTTTCACACTCTTCCCCCTCCAAGCTTCCCTCTCACCTTTCTCAAAAAACTCCCCCCTCACCTTCTCTCTCAACTCTTCCCTCTCACCCTCCTCCCTCCAATCTCCCCTCACTCCCCCTCCTCAAAGTTTCCTCCATCCACAAAGTTGCCTCCTTTCCCTGCCCTTTCTCTTTGATCTCATCCATCCACCTCCTCCAATCTTCAACCTTTTTTTTGTGCACCTTGTCGAGGCTCATATGAGAGATAAAAAATTAAATATTCCAGTTTTCAATGCATGTTCAAATTCCATCAATCGTCCCTTTTTTCCAACTTCAGTGCCAATTCACCCCACTTTGGATTCAGACCAGGTCACTCTACCCTGGAATGTGTTGCTTTTGCTCTCCCAACAATAGAAGGAGATCCTCAATGCCAGACATGAAACCAGACATTAAACTTCCCTCTGCCCCTCTCTGATTACTCCCCACTGTGCCTCATCTCATCACCACCGAGTCTTTTCTCCTCCTCATCCGGCCCTCTCCCCGAGCTCTTCTGTAATTCCCCACACACTGTTAACATCTCCTGAGTATCTCTCCCTGGTTACTCCCTCCTCTGGTATGACAGACCTGAGGATCATCCTGGTGGTGGAGTTGCTCTCTTCATCAAAAACTCTATTCCTCACTCTCCATGCACTGCCCTCACTCCCCACACCCCCAGGAATACCTCTGGCTATGGCTTCCCCTCCACTCCCACCTCAGGTTTATGTGTGTGTTGTACCGTCCACCAAACAGTGATGATTCCATTTACACCTCCCTCACTGAAACCATGGACCAACTTCCATCATCTCATCCCAACTCTCTCTTTCTCATATGTGGTGAGTTCAATTGTCATCATGCCAGTTGGCTGGGTGTGGACACCTCCTCACCTGCCATGGCTCTTCATCAAAAGACTTCTGCGACTCATTGGGACTGACACAATCTGTCAACTTCCCGACCCGGATCTCAACTAACGGTACTCCATCTCTTCTGGATCTGATTTTGAAAAATTTCCCAGAAAACGTCTGCTGTTCTTCCTCTGCTCCAATCGGTTCATCTGACCATAGGCTTGTCAAAGTAAACATCTCTCTGGCTGTTATTAGAGAACCACCTCAGCACCACCGAGTCTGGCATTTCACTCAGGACGACTGGCAAGGTCTTCAAGCAGCCATCAAACTTCTAGATTGGTCTCCCATCTCTACTTTCTCCGACATCAACTCATCCTGGGAATTCTTTCAAAGAAATTTGCTCTCTCTCTCATGCACAGATTTTGCCCATCTTATCTTCAGTTGTCTTTCCCTTCCTCCCACCCATGACACGCTGAAGCGTGTGGTGAGGCAGTTGTCCTGAAACAACTTGCCTTCGCCTCATGGAAGGCAAATCCAACTAAAGGCAATCTCAGTTCCTTCCAAAAAGCTCGAAACAAATGTATGTCTACCCTGAGGAGAGCCAGGAAACATCTTTTCAGCTCAAGTCTGAACTCTCAAACCTGTCTCCCTCCTCCAAAACCTGATGGCATCCAGTTAACCTCCACCATCGAAGATCGGAGGTTACTGTTTTCACCCCCTTCTGTTTGTTTGTTTGTGAACAGTATTATGGAAAAACTCCTCGACGGATTTCGACGAAACTTGGTGGGCTGATTAGGTTTGGTCCAAGGATCATGCCATTAGATTTTGGACTTTGTCCAAAATCCAATATGGCCGCTATGGCGGCCATTTGGAAAAAATATTTGAATTTTTTTTTTTTTGCATTTCTACATGTTTTAAGTGATTTCCAACCCCCCCCGCCCCCAAAAAAAAAATTGTTAGAGAAAAAAAAATAAAATGTTGCAACTTTTTTTTCAACAAAATTTCGATTTTTTTTTTTTGCATTTCTACATGCGCGTCGATCTATTCAATCTAGTTAGGTTTATTCAATCGTGGTTTAGTAGAGTCTGATCCGTTTTGACCTACGATGAATAGGATATCAGGTTCACTTAAGTGACCCAGCAGTATTGGCGGCGGAGGTTTTGCACTCTACCGAGTGCTCCCCCTCTAGTTAAGTCTGTTTCTGGTGCATGTTCCCCCTCCATCTCCGCCCTTACCTCAAATGATCGCACAGCTGACACTGCACGTGAAAAGGCTGAATGCCAAAACTCTGTGTTTGCTTCTAAATCTTTTGTCCCAAACCCATCGCTTTCTTTACCCACCTTACCCAGTCGCACCCAGCTGTTCCTGGACTCTGTGTCCATTTCTGCTGACAAGATGGAGAGCTTGCTTTCAAACCTCGACTCAGTCCGCAACCGGTCCAGACGGCATCAGCCCACATGTCCCAAAAACCTGCTCTGCTGCCCTTGCTCCCCCTCTCTCTATTCTATTCACCCTCTCATTTGCTCAAGGTCATCTGTCTTCTGCTTGGAAATCAGCTGATATCATGGCTCTGCATAAAAAGGTGCAAAAACAGACTGTTGCAACTACAGACCAATCGGCCTTCTCCCAGTCATCAGCAAGGTAATGGAATCCATCATCGCTTCAGACATTAAATCCTTCCCCTTCTCCAATGGCTTCATTTCCCATCATCAATTTGGATTAAGACTAGGTCACTCTACCCTGGATATGTTGCTTATGCTCTCCCAACAATAAATGGAGATCCTCAATTCCAGAAATAAAATCAGAGTCATCGCCCTCGACATACCACGTGCCTTCGGTACAGTCTGGCACCCTGCCCTGCTCATCAAACTATCTTCCTATGGTATCCAAGGACATCTCCACTTTTGGCTCGCAGACTTCCTCTCCTGTCGCAGTCAACGTGTGGCCCTTAATGGAATTCTCTCGTCCCCTCGTCCTGTCCAGGCTGGAGACCCTCAAGGCAGCGTTCTGGGCCCTGTTCTTTTTCTGGTTTTCATTAATGATGTCTCTGACTCTCTGGAAAATCCTCTTTATCTCTTTGCTGATGACTCCACCTTCTGCTGTACGATCGGTAAGCACCAGCCTCTTCACTCTCTGCAAATCTGGATAAAAACCACAAGCTGGTCCAACACATGGAACATGTCTTTCAATCCTGATAAATCTCACACTCATTATATCTCTCCAAAAGGACCGTCTGGAAAACCCTCCCTTGTACTTTCTCAACAATCCTCTTGAAGAAGTCCTTTCATTCAAGCTTCTGGGTCTCACTATCTGCCATGATCTTTCCTGGGAAAGCCACATTTCCAAGCTGGCCTCCAAAGCCAGTCGCTGACTGGGCATCCTCCGTCGTACAAAGTCCTTACTTCACACTATTGTAGAATTACTCAAACTGCCTGTGGAATCGAACCTTACTCCAGTAACTCCAATCCCAATGAGAGTTGAATCATTTATTCGTGTCCACGGGAAGAGGCAAGTGTACAAGGAATCACTAAGATGAGTCCCCGTACAAGTCCCTCTCTCACAAGCCTAGCTTTTTATAGAAAAAATTATTTGCATCGATACAACCAAAGTGGGGGCATAGGTAGCAAAACGACATATCACTCAATGTTTCTCAGTCTCTTAATTAGCAGAACACCATATACGGGTTGTGTGCGAGCATGGAATTAATCTCCCAATAATTACAAGCAAGCAGTTCGATTCACAGCATAAAGGGCCTTAGGGCAGTATACGTGGGTGGCTTCCTCTCTTCAAGGATGTGACAAACATGTTTCATTTTTAATGCAAAAATACCTTCATTTGCCTCAACTCTGGGTCAGATGATCTATTACCCATGGTCCTTCTTGGTGAATAACTCCATATATGGTGACAAACCAATTTTAGTAAATTACAATGCTTTGCAATAGACTTTATACCTTTGCAAGCATTTAAAAGCATAATTATATTGTTTAAGTAGCAATGAGAATACAGAGCTGTGTCAATTATGTCCCCATGTAATGGACCTTTCTATGCATGTCCATGGGGTTCATGTTTGTAATCACACAAGCTTCAATCAAGTCATTTACTATTCATACATGGGTATTAATACCGAACACAGATACATACTCATAAAATGAATGTAATAATCATGTTTCAAATGAGCTTTTAAATCAATCATTGGCTGTCATCTAGGTTTTCGCTAATTTATATTATATGGGCTCGAAGCCTTTATTTTGCGAAGTAAAATCATTCATTAGGCTTAATTGGGCCACAGCAAACATGAAGCTAATATTTTAAAATAAATTTTCCATCACAGCATGCCTGAGCTCCTGACCACATACAAAGCTTTTATCCACAGCCTGATGGAGTACTGCTCTCCCCTCTGGGCTGGTGCTCCCGCCTCTCAACTTTCTTAGCTTCACGCTGTGGAAACCAAGGCATTTAGGATCATTGGTATCTCCCGCGATGAGGCTGAGTCTTTGGGTCTCACTCTCTCACCGCAGGCAGGTCGGTGGTCTTTCTGTCTTCTTCCATCTCCTCTCTGGCTGTTCCCCACTGTTTTGTCCTTCCCTCTCTTGCTCCCTTTGTTATACGTTTTGTGAGTTAGCTCTCATACGAGCCTCGACATTGCATACAAAATAATACAATATAATAAAAAATACAAAAAACGCCTCCCTGGTTCAGCCAACAAAATCTGAACATTTCTTCCTTTTTGTTGGGTTTTTCCCATCTTCAACTTCCCATCTTGATAAAACATCTGAGTAATCATTGTGCAAGAGTGGCTTAATACTTACCATAATGCTCAATGTGAGAACAGCCTTCGGTTGACTCATTTCAAGCTTCTTCCTCAGAGTGAGCTGTTCACCAAAAGGCAAAGCAAATCATTCTGGTGAGACATTTAAATGCCTGAAATGGGTGTTCACCTGTACAATTTGACACATTTAATGGACTAGAAGCACCTGCTCTCGACAGTAGCCATCAAGGGGGTCATGTTATTATATTTATGCCCATTTTACTCCAAGGGGTCCCAGGATTACACACCCAAAAAATGGTTGCGATCGGTTCAGCCGTTTTTGCGGTACCTGGGAAAAGACAGACGGACAGACGGTGAACTATAGTAAGATGTCATTGATGTGATTTGGGAAACTCAGAAACATGAAGCCTAAGTAGATGAGATCATAAGAGTGACCCTTTGACGTCCACATCCTTAATGTCGATGAACTCCCTGATTTATGTCACTATCTGGAACCTCACCATTGAGAACTGAATTCCTTTCATTTGTAAAATCTTAATTTGCTGCAAAGAAAACCAAAAACATTGATGAAAATAGCACCGAAAATGAGGATAAAGTACTTTGCCACCAATTCTGTATCTGGGGTAAATTTATCTCCAGGAAGAAATTTAAAAAACACAATGGTTAATGCAGGTAGGTTACCTCATCGGAAAAAAAATGTAGCTTAAAGAAAAACAAAATCTTGACAAGTCAAAGTCAAATCGTCTTCCTATGAAAATGCTGTAAAGTAACTAATCAAATAAAGGACCACATACTGTATTGGAGTCATCAGAAGGAACCCGAATAAGCAAAGAGCAAATACCGTTTCTCCTCACTTAACGACCGAGTTCCGTTCCTACGACAAGGTCGTTAAGCGAATTGGTCGATAAGCGAGGAGCCGCCCCTTACCGATATTTCAAGCATACTGTACTGGTAGTGGGTTTGTGTCAACCATCTTCAGATATTGTTTTAATATCACCTTTGCACCATTTATAACATTTTTAGTATATTTTTAAATGTTTATACAGTAGTGTACTGTATACTGTAATAAACAGAATAGAGGAAATCAGCTCTAATATACATTACTTAGGTTTGCATACTGCAAATACAGGTAATCGTTTTTATTTATTCTGAATAAAGAAAAGGTCTAAAGGAAACACCAACTTGATAACTTTGTTTTAATTTGCATAACTCTTACATATTACAGAACATAAAAATACAATCAGCAAAAATTATAAAAATGATGTACCAAAAAAATTAAATTTGTAAAAAAAGACATTCAGATTAACATTTTAGTCATCGAATCCTGCAAAGTGTGGTAGTAGTTCGGGGTCATAAGCATCATCATCAGAGTTATCAGCAGGGTTATCAGGAGCTGTAGAGGGCCCGGGTAAGGGAGATGATGGCGAGGAAATGGATGACGACGTTCCCGACTGCGGGAATGAGACTGAGACTGAGAAAGGGTGAGGTGAGATGAGATGCTTGACGCTGAGACGCCGCGCTACTATTTCCACAACCAAAGTTCTCGTACAGCGCACAATACCGACTGGTCGGAGAGCTGGTCGTAAGTCCACGCGGTCATTAAACAGGTAGATCGTTAAGTAATGAGTGCCTGTATAGTCATTTGGAGGTACCTGGATAGGATTTGTGTTTCAGCTGTATTTACTCTACCCTCAAACCAATCCAGGTGCTGCCAAGTGAATCTTACGAAAAATAAGAAGCAGAAATGGAATGAACAAAAGAAAAATTGAAAGGAGCGTGAGGGGGAAGCGGAAACAGTAAACTGGCCCAGAAAGAGGTGGGATAGGGGAGGGTTAATGAGGTTAGAAAATATCATGGTATGGATTGGGGAGAGAGGGTGACCTGATATAGTAGTGAACAGCTGTCGTGAAGCCCTTGACAGAAGAATGAGATTGAACAGACTGAGGAAGTTGGTGTTGGTTCTGTAGGTGGGAGAAAAGAGGAACGAATGAGTGAAGGTGAGCAGTTAGCCTGGATTTTGGGATTGTCAACAGAAATAGGTTACTGGCAGACTGTGCACTCTGCAGAAACCTGTGGAACACACAGCACGGAAAAGGCAGAAGGTGCAAGATCACATAGAAGACAAAGAATCCACCGACCTGTCTGCAATGTGAGAGTAATAGGCCCAAAGACTCGGCTTAATCGCAGGAGATACCAGTGATTTTTAAGGCTTTGATTTCCACGGCATCAAGCTGAGCAAGGTGCGAGGCAGAGGTGCCAACCCAAATGGGAGAACAGTACTCCTTCAAGCTGTGGATGAAGATGTTGTAAATATATAAAAGTTCAGATGTGCTATGGAAAGACTTTTTGTGAAAGAGGATGCTCGGTCAGTGACTTGCTTTGTAGACCAACAAAGATATGGGATTTGCCCAGAAGGATAATGGCTGATGATGAGGCCCAAAAGTTTGAGTGACTGAACTTTTTCAAGAGGTTTGTGAAGGAAGTACATAAGAGGGTTCACGAGATGGTTTTTTTGGAGAGACTAAGTGAAAGTGTGAGATTTATCAGGATTGAAAGACATATTCCCACTGTTGGACCAGCTTATAATGTGTGAGTGAGAGACCGAGACCGAGGCCGACTGCCTGCCTATCTGAAGGATGAGGGATGCTACAGTAGAGAGTGGAGTCATCAGCAAAGAGGTAAAGACAATATTTTGGAGAGTAAGAAAGATCAATCATGAGGATTAGGAACAGGACTAGATCCAATACACTACTTTGATATACTCCAGCCTTAATGGGGAGAGGAGATGAGACAATCCCATTGAGAGTCATGTTTTGGCTACAAGAGTGGAGGAAGTCAGTAAGCCTTGTGTGAAGGTGGCATTGGATGCTATAGGCAGAGAGTTTGAGAGCAAGGTGGGGTGCCAGACTGTATCAAATGCTCAAGATATGTACAGAATGACGGCTCTGAGATCAGGTCGTTAGAGTAAAGTAAGGATTTGATGTCAACTGTAATCATGGATTCCATAACCTTGCTGATGATTGGAAGTATGCAAATAGGTGTATAGTTAAGTAAATATGTTTTTTTCACCATGTTTTTGGTATGCAGTGATGTTAGCTGATTTCTAAACAGATGTAAGATGACCTTGGGCAAATTATAGGGTAAACAAAGCAGAAAGAGGATGTGCAAGACCTGCAGAGAAGGTTTTAAAGACATGTGCGCTGATGCAGTATGGGCCAGTTCCAGACTAAGAGTTGAGTGTTGCCAAAAATGTCTCCACCTTCTCAGTTGAGAAAGATACAGAGTCCAGGAGCAGTTGGGTGTGACTGGGTAGTCTGGCTTCAGGGAGCGAGGGGTGGGGACACGGGATTTGGAAGCAAACACAGCATTGAGGCATTCAGCCTTCTCTTGAGGTGTGATGCTATTTAAAGTGAGGGAAGCGTTGGATGGTGATCAAACTCCAGTCAGACTTAACAAGGCACTACCAGGTCTCTTCATAAGAATACAGGTTTGAAAGTTCAGTCTTGAGGTTGGCGAGATGTTTTCTTGCTCTCCTTAAGGCCCTGTCACACCTTGACGATTTAGCCAACATATGCCTGACGTATGCAAAATTGGGCTAAAACGCCGGCACACGTCTAATACATTATAGGTAAGTTTGAATGCGTTAAGAGCACGCTGAAAAACACTGCCATACGTCGTAGTATGCTGGCTTTCATCGTCGTACTTTGCGGTTGTCCTCAAATTTTAGCATGCTTGAAATTTTACAACGTATGCCAGCGTATGACTCACATGTTCCGCTACGCTGGCCATAAGTTGTAGGCACATTATGTGATCGTTGACACACGTCGACACACGTTACTTGTAAGTTACTCATAAGTCGAAACACGTCGAGGTAATGATTAGCAGACCCAAAACTTATTTATAACCTATGAGTAACGTGTTGTAGGCACGTTACACGATCGTTGACACACGTCGAGGCACGTTATGCGATCGTTGACACACGTCGAGGCACGTTACTTGTAAGTTACTCATCAGTCGAAACACGTCGAGGTAATGCTTAGCGCACCCAAAACTTATTTCTAACCTATGAGTAACGTGCTTTGAACCTATGTGTAACGTACCTCCAACGCATATTGACGTATGTGGATGTATTTGATTGACGTCTTCCGGACGACCACAGAACTTCCTGAACGTGTTTCTAATTTTCAACTTTTCCATATAATGGCGTATCGGCAGCGTTAAAAAAAAAACAACAACAATAACTTCCGATATTTCGTCATGTGCCGTTACGTCACGTCCGGTTGCCTCTTCAGTTTGCTCATGTCTTATTCTTAGTTCCTCCTTTGTGAATATTTTCTGTTTGAGGATATTGTCACGTCGACATCGAAATTTAAAAGCAAATGTCGGAATATATTTTAAAATTCGTGATAGACTAAAGAATAATCATAAAAAACAACAACAACAACTTCAGATATTTCGTCACGTGCCTTCACGGAGAAAAAATGAAAATGTGCCTTGACGGAGAAAATAAGTTTCGGGTATGCTAAACATTACCTCGACATGTTTCGACTTATGAGTAACTTACAAGGAACTTGTGTCGACATGTGTCAACGATCGCGTAGCGTGCCTACAACTTATGCCAGCGTATGCGGAATGTGTGTCATACGTCGAGTACTTCGTAAAATTTTCAGCATGCTTGAAATTTCACGACATAATAAACGTACCACGAAATATGACAGCGTACTTCATCGTTTCTCAGCGTGCTCTTCACGTATACACAACTTACCCATACCGTATTCAATGTGTGCCAGCGTTTTAGACACATTTTTCATAGGTCGGCATACGCTGGCTAAATCGTCAAGGTGTGACTGCGATGTTGACACTTCCAATTCTCAGGCGGTTACGATTTAAATCGGCGTGCGGCAGGTTTTTAACAGGCTACGCCACGAGTTCGTCGGCGATACGTGCAGCGCGCTATGCCTAAGTTAAACTATCGTTGGGCATAGGTTGTGAACGCCGACAACACGCTAATCATTCGTTGGTATAAGTTATCTATAAGACAACGAAACGTTCTGTGCCCGTTACTAATATGTTATGCAACACCAACACGTTATGAATACGACCAAAACTTTAAAAAAAAAACATCAAAATTTAAGCGTACGCCAACGTTTTACATATATTTTTATACGTTGCCATTGCTGGCTAAATCGTCAAGGTGTGACAGCACCTTTCGAGTGGATATACAATTGTTGTGGGCTTTGTGGAATTATCTGGGTTGCCTTTGGTTGGATTTCCATGTGGAATGTGATATTCCGACTGGAGATCAGTGACACTGAACCGAGATATAAAATGTGATATTCTATCAGACGAGATATTTGATGGCTATTGTCATGTGAACGTGATGTAGTATCACCACGTGCACATCGCAATAGCCATCCCATGTCTCATTGGTCTATTAAGGCGATTTTAACATTGTCTTGCATGCGACAATGTGAATGAACTTTGGAAAAGTAAGAATAAAACCCAGGAGAAGAATGAGAGTCAAATATAAATGTTTATGGTTTTTTTTTCTTTTGAACAGGATCAAAAGCTCATAGTGGAGCTGCTACACACAAAACTCACACACGTGGACACACAGATGAATACACAAGACACAACACAGGACTGTTAGATGAGACAAACACAGCCACTGAACTTGGAAGAAGTGCCCTCACTTCCCAGGGCACTCTGGGTACCAGCAATGCCACAACTATGACATTGTCTTTCTCACCCCACTCATTGAAGCATTTCTGGAGGAATTACCTCCTCACCATAATGCGAACCGATGGTTGTTTTTCTGTGCTTTTATCCGTCTAAATGATGAACGTCAATCAAGAAGGCAGCACACACCATTTAAAAAGTCTTGCCTCTCCTGGGTTTTATTCTTACTTTTCTAAAGTTCATTCACATTGTCAAATACAGGACAAAATGTTAAAATTGTCTTAATAGACCAATGAGACATTTGATGGCGATTGCCATGTGTGGAGCAGGATGAAGCAGGGTTTTTTTTTTCTTTTTCAAGAATATAGAAAGTTGGGTACCCAATCATAAATATTTTCAAGTGTTTGTATACGTATTACTCTTTCATGACCGAACTATAACACATAGAGGCCCCACATTTTGGGTGTTCAGAATCTGGAGAAGGTTTTAAGCTACCACATGTTGGCCTTGTCTGTTTTGAGGCCACTAAAGGCTGCTATAAAGTGTATATTGGGATGTGGGGTCAGGTAGTGTTGCCACCAGCCCACAGGGAAAAGGTAACCACCATGAGGCTAATAACTCCATGGCTTTTCAATGTCGAACACATCCTGAAACCACTACCAGGAAAAGGTCACCCATCCAAGCAGCACTGGGTACCCCCTCTAACATCCCTCCAGGAAGTGCCGGGTACCCTCTCCCATGCTCCCCCCCCCAGGTATTGCTGGGTACCCCCTGTAGTCATATATACCTGTGCATGTATGAAAAATAGTTGTGTAGCATTTACATGATGGATTTACATGGGTGAAGTATTTACGTCAGTAATTCTCTGTTCCACGTGATGTGCCGTCCCTTGGATGGACATTAAATGAGCGTCCCGTCTGCCAGCATTCATTGGTGGATGTAAAAGATCTCATGGTGTCCTTCACGAAGAGTAGGCGAGCTATCGCCGGCACCATAAACAAATTACTAATTCCTGCCCGGACCAGCGTAGGGCATTGCTTTTGCGGCACAGCTCGGCCCTCATCCAATGATGCCTTGTTCTACATACGAACGAAGAAGATTTCAATGAAATTAAGAATTAAGTTAAAGTTCTCATTGTGATGTTGCTCCTCCTCATTTGAAAAAAAAATTGCACAGAAAATTTGTGGTGAATTCACATGCACAATCAAAGTTCTGCCACTGTCAGTAATTTTAGTGTTTTATATGGTAAAAGAGTTTTATTATTGTACTCATGTTTACTTCATCTATATTTACATTTGCGGTGTATTTCTCATTCGGAAAATTGAACCACGTGACTGTAAAGTGATGCAAACTTGATTGCTTGTGGGTGGCAAAACTCACTGGGGCTAAAGGACTGGACCGGGACCAGGTGGCTACTGCCTCCTGGATATCCCCTCCCCCTCAGTGTTTTGAGTTCCTAAACTAACAGTGTTAACACCATGTTTATGTAAGATTTTGACTTGAAGAAATCAAAACTCACTTGATTACACAATTTCCTAAAATTACATTGCTCAGTTGTCTACTGAATCAGCTTAATCTGTATCTTCAAGTGGGAAATAAAAACAGTCTCAACTGCTATGCCTTTCATATGTTGCAGGCAGTGGTCAGTACACACAGCAGCAAAGCTCCTACCAAGCTGCCCCACAGCAGGGTTACCCCCAACAGTTCACAGGACAGCAAGGTTACTCATCTCAGCAGCAGGGATACGGTAAACACCCCTATCAGCATCCCTCAAACACCGGGCCTGGCACACATCGTTGGAGCAACCAATAGAGGTGGAGAAAGTAGTGATGTTAGGTCTGAGTTAATTTTGTTACGTTTTCCACCTTTTTGTAAATTTAATTCAATGATAGATAGGTGCCCGATGTGTATTATTCATTTATAAGGTCAGAAAGGAAGCAAGTGGCTACACATCAACATTGGGACCTGCAGATGTTGACATCCAACATGCAACAAAACTTTATTTCCTTGTTCTCTTTATTTTTCTCTGCTTTTTCAATTTTGTTTCCTGGCAAACAGTAAACCAAGGCATCACTCTTAAAACATATTGATCGACCCATATGTATTTGAATGGAAAACTTGTCTTAGCTTTTTAGCCTGAAGTTCTGCAAGAGCAATATAATATTTGATTCCACACTTGAGTTATGAATTGAATAGGATGTGCACTGTACAAGGAACGTCAACAAGGCCCTTAAAGACATAATGTTATTCTGATTTAGCCTCTGCAGACAGAATTGGCCCACTTACATCACATCTTAATGACCTTAACAACCAATGGCACTGAGTCATCCACTCAAAGTGGCTGTGAGCGGATATTTGAGTGGCATGATGTATTTGCTCAGATACTCAGAGTCAGGTAAGGGGTTTCAAAAGCTGTAGTTTGGGTTTTAATAATTACATCATATTCACAAGTATGTGCAAACTATAACAGAGCAAGCTTCAAGGTCCAGACATTTGTTTTCTTGTGGTGTGTTGACTCTGGTGTCAGCAGGAGTGCAGCAGATGGAATGAAACCAATGTATTACATGTCAGGGCCTTAACAAAACTTGAAAGATGGTGTACATAAAACTGCAGTCCAATGTTGTGATAAACTAAATATATTAAAGAGGAGTTTAAAAAAAGGGCATAAAAGACAAGACTAGTCAGAGAAGAGCAAATCAAAAGAAAAACTTTTATTACGGCACTTTCAACTCATTTTTTGGGAACAGCTGCAATGACTGGTGCTGGCAGCTGCATTTAACCAAGCTGGATGAGCAAGTCATTGATATCCAAAGGTAAGGGTTTCTGTTTTTATGTTTTTTACAGTGGTAAAGCTTTTCTTTCTTTTTTTCAACGTAATTATGCACTCTTATATGTGTATTAGTTGTGCAGATAGGCAATGTGGCAACTTTTCCTGGAGTTTAATTTGATGTTTGAATGTTGTTAGGATCCAACGCAGAGGCATCAGAAACACCATGTGATGAGGCCACCGATGATGTGATTTTCCCGCAAACCCTGACCCTCCACGTCATCAGGATCTTTTCCTGCAAGGGGTAAATGAAGCAAATTAGTGTCCATTAGATTGAATGCATTGCTTCATATTGCACTGATTTTGTGCTTTTTTTATTTTTTATTTCTAGGCAGAAGTGGAATAACAAAGAGGTCACCATTGATTATTTTTGAGCACAAAAGGGAGTTTGCTCGGTTTTGTCTTGAGGGTCTCAACCTGTGACTGTCGAGTGACTCCTGCACAATTTATTCAGTGGTCCCTGCCCTGTCGTGTGCTTTGTGAGCAGGTACACGTGGGGGGTTTATACTATCCAAGTCATCAGGTGATCCTTAAAACTAATGCAGTGCAGAAGACCTGCAGGGGGGCAGTCCTGGCTCCAAAGGCTGCCCTGGCCAAAGTTCCATGCACAACAGCATTGCCAACCCCAAAGAGGGATTCGAATTTGGAGGCATTCAATCATAATCCATTAGAGGGCAGCTTCGTGCCACTGGCTGCTCATCAAGATGCAGGTGCCAAGTGTCTGGGATTCATGGTTCTTCTCAACTGTTGGAGATTGATGTCCAGCTGACAAAGCATCAGAAGGGTCAAATTAACCTCTCTCACTATGGTCTACTACAGTTTCCTGGGCAAAACCAAGAGGAAAAAAAAGAGGACAAACTATTTTCCTTGGGAGATCATGAGTTTGTCCTGAGGGATTGTGAGCTTGCATCTCAGGAGAGGGATAGTTAACTAGTAGCTGCTGCATTGTGCTAAAGTGTGACCACACCTGATACTTGTTACAAGTATACAAAATTACTTTCTCATTTCAACAATCTGTGCAGCAGGAGGAATGTTTTGTTCTGGTATAAGCAAGCTTTGAATATAGTTAATTGTCCCGAAAATGTATAAAGTTCCTGGCTCATTCTGAAGATGCATGCAGTTCCTGGCTCATTCTGAAGATGCATGCAGTTCCTGGCTCATGCCGAAGATGCACACAGTTCCTTGCTCAGGCCAAATGTTCCCATAGTTTCTGGTTCCTGTGGAATATGCTCCCGATTCCTGTCTCCTGCCAAATCTGTGGACACTTCCTGTCTTGTGCTGAATATCGAGATGCACACAGTTCCTGGCTTGTGTCGAACATGCATTCAATTCCTGGCTTGTGTCGAACATGCATTCAGTTCCTGACTTGTGCTGAAGATGCATACAGTTCCTTGCTCAGGCCAAATGTGCCCACAGTTTCTGGTTCCTGTGGAATATGCTCCCGATTCCTGTCTCCTGCCAAATATGTAGACACTTCCTGCCTTGTGTTGAATATCTCGATGCACACAGTTCCTGGCTCTTGCTGAAGATGCATTCAGTTCCTCTTTCAAGCTGAATATGGACAGTTTCTGGTTTGTGCCGAAGATGCATTCAGCTCCTCTCTCAGCCTGAATATGCACACAGTTGCTTTCTCGCTTGTGCCGAATATGCACACACTTGCTTGCTCGTCCATGCTGAATATGCACCCGTTTGCTTGCTCGTCCATGCCGAATATCCACACAGTTGCTCATTCATGCCGAATAGGCACACAGTTGCTCATTCATGCCGAATATGCACACAGTTGCTTGTTCATGCCAAATATGCACACAGTTGCTTGTTTGTGCCGAATATGCACACAGTTGCTCACTCATACCGGATATACCCACAGTTTCTGTCCTGTGTGAAGATACATACAGTTCCTGTCTCATGTCAAAGATGCATACAGTTCCAGTCTCGTGTTAAATTTGCGAACAGTTTCCGCCTCGTGCGGCCGTGCCAAACATGCACACAGTTTCTCTCTCGTGCTGAATATGCACGCAGTTCCTTGCTCCTGCCTCTTCCCATGGTTGTCCTTTGTAATCGACGATGACACCTCTCTCTCCAAACTGATGAGAGCTTTGATTTGATTTAAGGAGGGGAAAATAGTATGAAGGAAAAATTTTGTTTAGTGAAACAAATGAACAAACAAATTAATCCAAAAATGAACAGAAATGAAAATCTATTCACTTGTTTGTTCTTTGGTGACATCAGTATTATTTTGGCAATGAAATTATTTTTGCTAATTCCTATCTTGTTCCAGAGTGGATTTCACAGCTTTCCAAATGATGCACTAACTTTAGAAACTCCAGATTCTGATTGTATTTCATCATCAATTTGAACATCCTTTGATAGAGTACTTCCAAGGTAAGTGAAATTATCCACGACCTGCACAGCTTCATTTCCAACATTGATAGTTGGTTGAATGTATGGCTTCCCCCGAGCGGGTTGGTACAAGACTTCGGTTTTATGGGGGACTATGGCTCATCCAAATCGAATAGAAGCAGCATGAAGATGGTCCATTATAATCTCTGTATCTTCTTGAGAGTGAACATGTGCACAATCATCAACGAAGATTAACTCTCACATTATTTCTTCTGAAAACTTTGATTTAGCTTGTATATAGTCATTTAACTTAAAGAGTTTACCTTCTGTCCTGAATTGGATCAAGACCCCAATATGGCAATTATGGAAAACGTCAACTAGCATTGCTGCAAAGAGTGTACTAAAAAGGGTAGGTGTAACCACCCATCCCTCCATTTTAACATGCTGAAGGGTTCTGAGACATTGCCACCTTCTGTAACATGAGCCAGCATTCCATCATTAATTTTTTTTGATCATGCTGATAAATTTCATCCTCCTTTTCAGAGTATTTTGTTTTAGAAAGGCCTTCTCGGTTTACTGAGTCATATACCTTTGTCAGGTCAACAAGTATGAATAGAAGATAAGCGTTCTGTTCTCGTAGCTTTTCTTGGCATTGTATCACTGCAACAGTGTTTCATTGCTCTTTCTCTCCTAAAAGCATATTCACTTTCAGACGGGGACTTTTCTGAAACGAGGTTTGTGAATCAGTTGAGGATGATTATTGATCCTATTTGGCAGCAATGGTTAAAAGCAAGATCCCTCTGTGTTTGTTGACAACAAAGTGATCGCTTTTCTTCTTGTATATATGGACAATAAATGCATCTTTAAAGGCTTGTAGTATGGTCTCATGATGCCACATTAATTGGATTTTTTTTCTGCTGAGCATAAAGTGAGTGCTTTGCCACCATATTTGTGGATTTCAGGTGGAATCCAGTCTAAGCCAGGTGTTTCTCCATTTGATAGTTGTTTTATCACATTGTGAGTTTCATCTGTGTTTGGCTCTTCAGCCAAGTTTTCTTCCTGGACAAATTTTGGCATCTGATTGATGGCTTACATGTTAATATCAGATTTTCTATTAAGGATTCAATTATTTTCATTAACTTTTATTCATTCATTTGATTAATTATAAAAATTAATTAAAATTCACATCAGATAAACTCCTGGGAATTCTTTCAAAAAAAGTTGCTCTCTCTCATGCAGAGACTTATTCCATCTCGTCTTCATTTGTCCTACCATTCCATTTCCCCCATGGTACACTGAAGCTTGTGGAGAGGCAGTTGTCCTGAAACAACTTGCCTTCGCCTCATTGAAGGCAAATCCAACTGAAGGCAATTTCAGTTCCTTCCACAAAGCTCGGAACAAGTGTGTGTCTACCCTCAGAAGAGCCAGAAAACAACATATTTCTAATCTCAAGTCTGAACTCTCAAACATGTCTCCCTCCTCCAAATTCTGGTGGTGTCTAGTCAAGTCTGTTTATGATGTATGCTCCCCCTCCATCCCCTCCCTGACCTCAAATGGTCGCACAGCTGACACTGCACGTGAAAAGGCTGAATGCCTAAACTCCCTGTTTATTTCGAAATATTGTGTCCCAAACCCATAGCTTTCTGTACCCACCTTACCCAGTCGTACCCAGCTGTTCCTGGACTCTGTGTCTTTTTCTCCTGACAAGGTGGAGAGCTTGTTGTCAAACCTTGACTCAGATTCTGTAACCGGTCCAGACGGCATCAGCCCACATGTCCTAAAAACCTGCTCCTCTGCTCTTGCTGACTCTCTCTCTCTGTTCTATTCACCCTCTCATTTGCTCAAGGTTATCTTTCATCTGCTTGGAAATCAGCAAACATTACCGCTCGACATAAAATAGGTGCAATAACAGATCCCTGCAACTACAGACCAATCAGCCTTCTCCCAATCATCAGCAAGGTTATGGAATCCATCATTGCTTCAGACATTATATCCTTCCTCTTCTCCAATGGCTTGATTGCCGATCATCAATTTGGATTCAGACCTGGTCACTCTACCCTGGATATGCTGCTTCTGCTCTCCCAACAATGGATGGAGATCCTCAATGCCACATGAAATCAGAGCCATCTGCCAAGACATATTGCATGCTTTTGATATGGTCTAGCACCCTGAACTACTCACCAAACTCTCTTCCTGTGGTATCCAAGGCCCTCTTCACTCATGGCTCGCAGACTTCCTCTCCTGTCGTAACCAACGTGTCGGCCTGAATGGAGTTCTCTCATCCCCTCTTCCTGTCCAGGCTGGAGTTCCTCAAGACAGTGTTCTGGGTCCTGTTCTTTTTCTGGTTTTCTTCAATGATCTCTCTGACTCTCTGGAAAATCTTCTCTATCTCTTTGCTGATGACTCCACCCTCTGCCGCACCATCTGTCATCCCTCAGACCGGCAAGAAGCAGCTTCTTCGCTATCTGCAAATCTGGGTAAAATTACAAACTGGTCCAACACGTGGAACATGTCTTTCAATCCGGACAAATCTCACACTCTCACTTGTCTCTCCGAAAGAACCATCTGGAAAATCCCCCCATCTACTTTCTCATCAATCCTCTTGAAGAAGTCCTTTCATTCAAGCTTCTGGGTCTCACTATCTGCCATGATCTTTCCTGGCAAAGCCACATTTCTAAGCTGGCCTCCAAAGCCTGACGCTGACTCGGCATCCTCTGTCGTGCAAAGTCTTTCCTTGGCACACCTGAGCTCCTGACCACAAACAAAGCCTTCGTCCACAGCCTGATGGAGTACTGCTCTTCCCCTGGGCTGGTGCTCCTGCCTCTCACCTTTCTCGGCTTCACGCTGTGGAAACCAAGGCTTTTCGGATCATTGGTATTTCCTGCGATGAGGCTGAGTCTTTGGGTCTCTCATTCTCTCACCGCAGGCAGGTCGGTGGTCTTTCTGTCTTCTCCCATCTCCTGTCCGGCCTCGCTCCCCACCCTCCCCCCCTGCTCTGTCTGAGAAATGTTCCCCCCATATTCCGGCAGGGCGCTCAAGGTCTGCCAGCAACCCCCTTTTGATGTTCCCCCCATATTCCGGCAGGGCGCTCAAGGTCTGCCAGCAACCCCCTTTTGGTAAAACCACCAAAATCAAGAATCACTGCTCACCTTAACTCTTTCATTCCTCTTTTTCCCACCTTTGGAAAAAACTCCCACACTCTCTTCAATCCCACTCTTTCCTCCAGGTCTTCAAAA
>NC_140971.1:15703252-15705752 GCF_056783735.1 Eptatretus burgeri
TTCCTTATGATCAGTTTGATGATGGCAAGGCTGGCATGAATGACATTTTTTGATTAAGTGATGAGTTATCTAAGCATTTTCCTTTTTATAAATGGATCCGGTAAATTTTAAAAAAGAAGATATTATATTGTCAATCCCAAGCAAGTGCTACAGGGAGTCAAATAATCTCTGGTCAAAGCCTTCTTCATAAAACCAAATGTTAGGCAACAGCAATGAGTGCTGTGGAACATAAGTATATCATCAAGTTTCCTGTGAAGGAGAACATCAAACCAATTGAAATTCATAAGAGCTTGTCTACACAGCTGGACCTTTCATGTTGCTCTGTTTATATGGTGCAGTGAATTCAAAAATGGCCATGAATTAATGAGCATATTGATCATTCTCTGATGCAACCAACTGCTGTCACTCAAAAAGATATTAAGCAGGTTGAACAGTCAATTTTGGAGAATCAATGCATTACTACACACAAAACTGAAGAATTTGATGTCAGTGTTCATTAAGGTATACCACCGATCAAAGTGTGGAAACAATCATTCATTATCACTTGAAATTCAATAAGGTAACTGTTTAGTGAAGAACGAGCATTTGATTCGAGACCAAGACCAAAGGATCGAGCATTTGATCACAAGCAAACTCATGTGGCCCTTGCAACATTGTTCTTCCAACACTGCCAGAGGTAAGATTGAGATGATGTATTGAAAAAGATTGTTATGCCATGAGATCTGTGTCCATTTTACACCAGAGCCAAAGTGACCCAGCATGGAGTGGAGACATTGTTGATCCCCACCACCACAACCACCACCAATAACAAGAAAAATCAAGGTTCAGACATCAGCCAGAAAGCTTCTGAAAAACCTTTTTGGGGACTTTAATGGTTTAATTAGTGTGTAATTTATTGGAATGTGAGAAAGCCATAAATATACAGTACTACAGTGATTTCTTACCCATTGTCATGGGATGAGCGACATGTAGATATTTGCCAGGTATGTTATCACAGAGGGTAACTTTACTGCATGATCATGCTCACCTTCAAAAGGCAAACATGACCACAACTCTCATGGAGATTGGTGTGGAAGTTATGAATCGTATGCTATGCAGTTCAGACACATCAAATCAAAGAAATCTGGGTGGCATTAACTTTACAAATCATGAAGATGCATTGCAGTTTGCGTTGAGATGATTGTAATGGAAAATACTGAATGATCTGCACCTTCTTGAGTGGACCGATGCCTGAGCCATTAACACAATGGCCAAGAAAATTGATCTCCTGAATGCCGAATATGCACTTCGTGGGATTAATGACAATGCTGATGTCCTTTCTAATGGTTGAGTAGACGTAGGTGTTCCCGATGTTTTTCTGCTGTTGTGCTGGCAATTAAAATATCATCTACATACGTGGAGCATAAGTGTAATCAGAGCACTTGATCGATAAAACGTTAATAGGTTTATGCGGCATTGTGTAGGCCGAATGGCATCTGAACAAAATTAGCACAGACCGAAAGGCATGGTGACTGCTGTCTTCAGGATGTCATCTGGACCCATGGGAATCTGATGGTATGCATGAATGAGATCGACCTTGGTGAACATTGTAGCACCATGGAGTATAGCTGTAAAATATTGCATGTGTGGAATGGGGTAACAATCTGGAACAGTCACATTGTTTAAGGGCTAGTAATCCAAACAAGGACACCAATCCACAGGTGTGTTTTTTGGTACCATGTGTTGCGGTGAAGCCCAGGGGACGATGGTCTGATAATTAATCGCACGCTGCAAGATATAATCCAGAAAGACGATACATAATTTCTCGGGTGTGTGTCAGCGAGCACGCATGATAGTTGGAGGGGGGGTGGGGTCTTGTGGTCTCTGGGTTATCTGTGTTATGCGTGATCTGCTGTTTGATGGGCTGAATTGTCCCCAATGGGCACTCTGAAAAGGTGACATGGGTATGGATGGAAGATATGTGATATTCAGTGACGAAACAGTGGATGCTTTACCGAGAACACTAAGCTTTGGTGAGGCATCCATGAGATGGTCATGTTTGACATTTCCAAGGACATTGAAACAAAAATAAGAAAAGAACCCCCCTCCCCCCCCTCCAAAAAAGAAAGAAAACACACCGAGGATAGGGTATCTGGTCTCGGCAACACTGTAGTAAATGCTCATTGGAATGAGCGATGCAAACCAAAATCAAACTGAAGGAGGTGTTCTACAAAAGTAGCAATAACACTGTTAGTGGCAATTAATGAATGTTCCTGTCGATTTTTTTCGTTCAGCGGTAGATGCTGGCACAACGCTCACCTTCACCACTGTATACACAAGAAAACGAAACTAGTACGATCCTCAAGGAAGAGAAGGCTACTGACATTTGGCCCAGGTGAACTCATCACCATTAGTTGTGGGTTGAGTCATTTCCTTGAGGCCGGCATGGCAATCTACACCTCAAGAGCATTAGCAGTGATGGTCACATGCCAACACCAATTGGGAATATTTGGCGAAGGTG
>NC_140971.1:15713252-15723252 GCF_056783735.1 Eptatretus burgeri
ACCTGTCGCTTTTGCTGATTGGTTTAATCAAAAGATAGCATGTTTTACTTCACAAACATATTGCATGTCTATCTGTGAATCTCAACGAGGATGTAAAATGATGTGAAAAACATGAATAAAGGTTATCTTATAACAGAGCTGTTGTTGTTGCTGATGTCATTATGGCTGTTGTTAGTCTTGCCCAAAAGGGGATCTGAAACTATTGCAATACACCTATCTTTGTGTCTGTCTGTGTGTGTGTCCGCATCTATATATTTTCGCTTTAAATATGTTTTTGTCTGCAACTGCTTGTCCAATCAATGTGAATCTTCAAAATAGGAGGGACTCTCCATGGAGAATATTTTATTCCTAACTCTGACATCATAGGTCACATGGTATGGCAGCCATATTGGATTAAAGGGAAAAATTCATTTTCTCCAACATTGCTCAACAAAATAAATTGAAACTTTGCATTTGTAATCAACTTCCCATGGGCTATTTCGGGTGATAACGATGATAAGTGAAGTGCTATTCCAGCCATAATTGGTTGAATCGAAATACTTTTCTAAAAATCTGAAACGTCACATATCTGAGCTGTTACCCGATGTGAGTGAAGAATTAAATGTATGATGTTCATAACCCATGCCAAGAAACAATGTGACATAATAGGTTACATGGATGATACGGGTATATGGGCCATAATAGTAGGGTGTTCAGTTCACAATGGTATTTTTGTTCAGCATGAATGTGTGAGGCGAGACAATGCCCTCGCTCAACGAGTGCCATTCTAGTTATTTGTGTGCTCCTGTCGTGTACTTTTAAATATTTTTATATTGCTTCGAGAAGTATTACTCTGCATAATTTTGTGCGCTCCTTTCATGTTCTTCCAAAGAGCTGTCTCTCTCTGTCTCTCTCTCTCTCTCTCTCTCTCTCTCTCTCTCTCTCTCTCTCTCTCTCTCTCTCTCTCTCTCTCTCTCTCTCTCTCTCTCCCTCTCCCTCTCCCTCTCCCTCTCCCTCTCCCTCTCCCTCTCCCTCTCCCTCTCCCTCTCCCTCTCCCTCTCCCTCTCCCTCTCCCTCTCCCTCTCCCTCTCCCTCTCCCTCTCCCTCTCCCTCTCCCTCTCTCTCTCTCTCTCTCTCTCTCTCTCTCTCTCTCTCTCTCTCTCTCTCTCTCTCTCTCTTTCTCTTTCTTTCTCTCACTTTCTCTCCCTTTCTCTCTCTTTCTCTCTCTTTCTCTCCCACCCCTCCACCCTCCCCTTGCTCCCTACCCTTCTCCCTCTGTTGAGGGGACTGTTTAGGACTGACAGTTTAGTTTTGAATTTAAAACTGCTTCCCCATAGGGTAGTATGTACGAATCACATTCGGAGTGAGGTGACTGGAGGGGTGCAAAGGTCACTGCATATGCAAGCGTGCATGCATGCAGGTAGGCCTTTGCCAGGTGGATAGCATGGGTTTTTAATGCCTCTGACCGGTTTTATATAGAAAGCGGTGGTTAAAAAGAAAATGTCGGTGTTTGGGCGTGTTTTATCACCCTTCCCCTCCACTCACGCTGCCTTCCCTTCCCCATCACACATTCCCTCCACCTTCCCTCACACTTACTTCCTCCCCTCTCCACCACCCATCGACAGCTCCCGGTGGTCTCCTTGTACTGTATTAACGTACTGTTTTAACGTACCCCATTTCATTCAATCCTGCACTACCCCTCTCTCCCCCATTCTCCACAAGTCCCACCACCAAACACAAGTTGAGAACCCCTCCCCTCATGCTTACCTCTTTGCGAACCCCTCCCCCTCCCCACTCCCCCCACCCCTCCTCTCTCCCCTATCCTCTTCACTCCCCACCCCTCCCAGAGTGTATAGCGATGTTTGGTGAGGCGTTGTTTTCCCCAGCCGCCCTTCGTGCTCTTCCACCATTCCGAGCTCCCCCCTTCCTCACCCTCCTAACTCCCCCACCCCTCCTCAATCCTTGCTTCCCCTCCCTCCCCCTCTGTCCCCCACCCCTGTCCTCTCTCCCTCCACTCCCTTCCCTCCATCCTCTCGCCCTCCCCTCCCTTCCTCCCCTCTCCCTCCCAACTCTCTTTCTCCCCCACCCCCCTAATATTCTCATCAGCGAAGCGACGGGTTGTATTTGCTAGCATAATAATAAATGTTACTTTTGAAACCATTGCATTAAGCTCCTGCTTCCTGCTTCCTCTTCTTCAATCCCCAAAAAGGGTTAGGATTAGGGTCTTTTTAATTAAAGGGACACACAGTTTTGTTTCAAGTAAATCCATCATTAGCTTTCCAATGGTAGTTTATACTATAACAGTAGGAACCACTACATAAAAGCTGAAGGACCTGCTTTTCTTGTTCAATTCAGGAAAGATGACAGATGCTTTTAAAACAGGCATTTTCAAGATTAAACAGACAAATTTTTTTCTCGAAATAAATCGATTATTACCTTTCCAACAATACCATTTTTATTATTCTATGACAGCAGGAACCCTTTCGAATGAAACGTGACACACAGACAGATGGATCCTTCTCCTTTTAGTGATAATTCCTCAAACAACACGTTTTATCATGAGCATCTCTTTATTAAATCTTCCTCACTCATCGTCTCAGTTGTTTTGCATTGTCAGTTTGTTGCAAATTACTTTTGAATCTCTCCTAACAAACTACTCTGCTGGTGAGGATATCTGTAATGCTTCAGTTAAAAAATTTTTTTTTTAAACTTTCATGAGAAATGCACTTGATATTGTAAAGGTCATTTTGTTCCTCCTGTTTCTGGTATTTCAGAGTATAATGAAGAAATTTGATCTGCAGAACAATCATATATTTTCTTTGCTCCGTCTTCAAAGTCTGTGTAAATTACTTTGGAATATTTACATTTCCTTTGTCAAGTCAATTTAATCTTGTCAATGCTGTTTCTACCACTGTATTCTCAATGCAATCACAAAATTCCAAAAGCGATTTGAGAATCTCCTACAAATATATGATTTATTCCATTATTATAAAATTTTATTGCAGAGCTTTGCATCTTCAGTTATAATAATTAACCGATTCATTCCTTTAACCTCACATGTTGCTTTCTCCATTTCATTCAGCACCATCCCATTATTATGGACTACTATCATGGAACTTGCTTGAAAGTGTAGGGTTAATTTCGGTCAATGGACAGGAAGTGTAGAGCACTGTTCCTCCTGTTCTAGCATGCACTTTAATGTATGAGTTGTGCTACACGTGAAACGTATTGTGAAGTGCTTGTATACTCTATTGCATTGATGTGTTGACTCGGTGATAATCAATCAACTATGTGATGCTCGCAGTGTTATTCAAAATGAACCCAATTGGAGTGGTTATGTTATATGAATGGTTATAGCATATGAAGTGGTCATATTGTTATTTTATATGATTGATTATGTGAAATGAAGTCTTATTGCTATATTATATGAATGGTCATTAAATCAACCCAATGAACCCTGAGCTCCTTGGACTTTTGGATCCCCCACCCTGGGCTCCCGGGAGTAAAATCCTGCCGCTCAGGTGTATGGAGGTTTGAATAGTGGTTGGTAAACTGACCGCTCAGGTATATGGAGGTTTGAATAGCTGCTGGTCAAACGGCCACGAGGGTTCAAATAATTAAGTTGTATTTTTATTTTGTATGAATGGTTATGCTGCATGAAATGGTTGTATTATTTTATGTAAACAGTTATGGTTTATGACATGGTTGTGTTGTTATTTTATATGAAGTGGTTGTATAGTTATTTTAGATGAAGTATTGTAAGCCTGATGTTGGCTTAACGATTAAGTTGGTTGGCTTGAGGTCTTAGGCTCTTGAGTTCAAGCCCCTGTTTTTACCTATTGAATTAACACCAGGTGGGTTAACTCAGCCTGTCATCCCTCTGAGATTGGCAAAAGGAGTTCCAGCTTGCTGGTAACGGGCTTCGGTGGCCCAGCCGTGCCCACAGAAAATGATGGAGCCAAGCAGCCACAGGCTGCATAAAAATAAATAATAATGAATATGAAGTTTATTATTTTATTAGCAGGGGTATGTTTTCACATTGTAAGCAACAACGAACCATGCTTCCCCATTGTCTCGGGTCACTCACCTGCATTTGATTTTTCATTTATTTATATTTTCATTCACAGATGCTTTCCAAGGCTTTTGTGATTTTTCCTGGTGTATCGGCTTCGATATCCGTCAACACCCAAAATGACCGTGCTTCCCAATTATCTCGGGTTGCTCACCTGCATTTTTCTCATTTATTTATTTTCATTCATTTATATTTTCATTACGGATGTTTTGCGACAGTTCTGTGATTTTTCCCAGTGTATCGGCTTCGATGTCCAGCGGCAAACAAAATTTCAGCTTTCTACGTCACCCGGAAGGTACCGATCTTAAATATCAGTGAGTGAGTGAGTGAGTGGTTAAGAATGAGCTTTATATATTAGATGTAAATAGTTATGATTGATGAAGTGGTTGTATTATTTTACATAAACAGTTATCTTGTATGAAGTAGTTGTATTTAATTAAATGGTTATGGTTTATGACATGCTTGTATTATTGTGATATGAAGTAATATATATATTACAGTATATGACATGGTTGTATTGTTATTTTATATGAAGTGGTTTTATTGTTATTTGAGATGAATAGTCATGTACATGAGATTTATTGTGTTATATGAATGGTTATGCTGTATGAAGTGGTTGTATTATTTTATATAAATGGTTATGGTTTGTGACATTGTTATTTTTTTTTATGAAGTTATGTACAGTAAAATCTGTGTTATCCGGCACTTTACAAACATTCTTCCAACCAGCACATGAGGGATCTCGATGAAGTTGTTTACACATGACCACACAACTGATTCACTGATTATTACCCCATCAAAACTGGAAAGTAAAAACACGCGATAAAAAAGTCGACCCGGCCTCAGCTGCGATAACTAGGCTTTTCTTTCGATGACAATTCGTCACAGCCTCATGGTTCAAGAGCGGCGTCCATTCGTCATAAATCCACACCATCAGAAATGACACAAAAAAATCTTGGTTTCTCAAAACATCATCAGGCATTCACTTCCTTGCTTTTGAAAACCCGTCGGTGATGTTTCTTGAGTCTCGGTTCAACATTTCAAAAAAACAGGAACAAATCCATGTCCTAATCATCGCCATGATGCATCCGACTCTTTCTGCCCAATGACCAATCACAGGATCTCAAATACCTTGGGTAGAATATGTAAGTGAAAACTGGGGGGGGGGGGGGAAGAAGAAGAAGAAGAAGAAGAAGAAATTAGGCTCTTCCAAAACATCATGGCTTCTGTTACCCGTCGAGCAGTACTGATTTGAAGAGGAAGAGGATTGTTGTCACAATCAACTGGAAGATTTACAAAATAAATGTAGGACACTGGAGAAAGGAGACAAGAGAAATGTGTTGATGCATGAGTACAACGTCGGATCATCAACCATCTCCGACATCAAGGCCCAGAAGCCCAAGTTACTGGAATTTTACACCAATTCAGAGACAAAGAAAGCTGCTGACAATCACAGTACTCTACACAAGGCAAAGATGGAGCAGCTCGATGAAGTTCTGCACGAATGGTTAGCTCTCAAGCATTTGGAGGGAGTGCCAATCTCAGGACTGATGTTAATTGAGAATGCAAAGTATTTTTTATAACCAGATAGGCTTGATGTGCCTTTTCTGATGGCTGGCTGGCTTGTTTCAAGCTGAAACATTGGATATGGCAGCTTGATATCTCAGGAGAACAAAAGTCTGCAAATCACGATCCAAGAAATTTCCAGGATGGTGATGCAAGGAAGTGACGCTCATCTATTTCAGAGTTTGACCAAAGCCGAAATTGAAGAGTGGTGTGAAGTGGACCATGTTCTGGCTGACTGAAATTATTGACAGTGTTGTTAATCCACAGAAGCAAGTTTAACAACAAGAAGACATCTCAGAAGAAAAAGCCTTTTCAATTGAACATATCACTTGGGCTAATTCTGGGGTGTGTTCCATGACCAATCAGCTTGTCAAGTGCTTGCCAAGTGGCTTAAGCACTCAAGCAAGCACTCCAATGAAACGGTTGATAAGGAACTGCTGGCTTGGCAAGCGATAACAAGCTGATTAGGAATGGACCACACCCCGATAAAAGTCTTGATAAGCTTGTGAATTTTGATAAAGGCAAAAAGCTTACAGCACCCAGGGAGAGATGCATCTGCACCTCATACAAGAACATTTCATGAGGAAGAGGCAAGAAACAATGCAGCTATCCGACACAAGAAAATGTTTCAAGAAAGCCTCTGGAGTTCGACAAGATGAGCCTAATGAGTCTCAGAAGGTGGGAGTTGACATTTTAGATCGTCCATCAAATTCAAAAGATTCGATTATGTTTTATAATAGAGGTACGTTATTATTTTGCATAATACATTGGTAATTACCTTTATACTATACCTTACTGTAATAATTGTACACCGCTCCTTCCCAATTCCATACACAGGCGATGCTTGACGTCATCACAGGGCCACCAAGGAGGGGAGTATTCAGTTTTCACTCCATTTGTTACTTACGAAAACTTTAGATTTCGTAAGTATATTGATGACTTCCGTCATCTGTTTGTGTATTTGTTTGTGTGTGTGTTTGTGTGTGTGATTGTTTGTTTGTTTGTAGGCACGATAACTCGAGAACGGAAAAAGCTACCAATGTTAAATTACACCACGTGATTCAGGAGGGTGATGGCTAGTGCTGATTAGATTTTGGTCAAAATCGGTCAAAGGTCAAGGTCACAGTGAGGGCAAACATTCGATTTTTGATGGTTTGGCACAGAATCATCGTATAAACTTCTGGTTTGCATCGCTACCCTCTCTAGAGACAGCTTTTATTAGACAAGGTCAGAGGTCAAGTTGACGATTTCGTAAGTACCAGTCTATGACTGCTTCTTTGTTTGTTTTATTGGTTGTTTGTTACTAGATTTCGTAAGTATATTGATCACTTCCAGACTCTGTTTGTGTGTTTGTGTGTTTGTTGGCATGATAACTCGAGAACGGAAGAAGCTACCAATGTCAAATTACACCACGTGATTCAGGAGCATGATGGCTAGCACTGATTAGATGTTGGTCAAAATCGGTCAAAGGTCATGGTCACAGTGAGGTCAAACATCCAAAAAAAAGTTATAACTCGAGAACGGAAGAAGCTACCAATGTCAAATTACACCACGTGATTCAGGAGGGTGATGGCTAGCGCTGATTAGATTTTGGTCAAAATCGGTCAAAGGTCAAGGTCACAGTGAGGTCAAACATCAAAAAAAATTATAACTCAAGAACAGAAGAAGCTGCCAATGTCAAATTACACCACATGGTTCAGGAGTGTGATGGCTAGCGCTGATTAGATTTTGGTCAAAATTAGTCAAAGGTCAAGGACACCGTGAGGTCAAACATCCAAAAAAAAGTTATAACTCGAGAACAGAAGAAGCTACCAATGTCCAATTACACCACATGATTCAGGAGGGTGATGGCTACCGCTGATTAGATTTTTGGTCAAAATCGGTCAAAGGTCCAGGTCACAGTGAGGTCAAACATTCAATTTTTGATGGTTTGGTACAGAATCATCATAGAAACATCTGGTTTGCGTCGCTACCTTCTCGAGAGACAGCTTTTATTAGACAAGGACAGAGGTCAAGTTGACGATTTCGTAAGTACCAGTCTATGACTGCTTGTTACTTTCGAAATCTAAAGATTTCGTAAGTATACTGAACAAAAATATAAACGCACCAACCTAAATATCCAAGTCAAGATTGCCATTATGGGAAAATGGTCAAACCGATGATATGTTTGAGCAATGGTTCCTTTGTTTTGCTCAAGACAGATGTTCCCATTGAAATTGACCACTCTGAGTGTGTGGACTCACACGTTGAGTAATCCTTCCCATGAGCACCATGGGGCTTGACAGAGTGATGGTCAGTGAGCGTGACCAGGACACAAACACTCCCTATAGCTTGCCCTATAAAAGGCCTCCCCAAAATGTGGACTGGTGCCAAATGTCAACATGCCACAGATGTCACAAATCTTGAGGGAGCGCGCCATTGGCATGCTGAATGCTGGGACGTCAGCACGGGCCGTTGCAGCACACTTCAATGTCCACCACTCCACCATTAGCCGCCTGAGAACGCGCCTCAGAGAGACTGGAAGCACCGTGAACCGCCCACATGCCCGGCGACCACGTGTGACCACCGCCGGTCAGGATCGTCACATGAGGCTGCAACATCTCCGGGATCGACTCCGACCGGCCACAAGGACTGCCGATGAGACTGTCGGGCTGCATAACAGGCACATTTCAGCCCAGACGGTGCGTAACCGCTTGAGGGAGGCCAACCTCCGAGCCCGCCAACCACACCGGGGACTCGACCTCACTGCAGTCCGGCGTCAGACCCGACTGAACTGGGCCAATGTTCACTTGCGTTGGACCCTCGCACGATGGAGGAGAGTGCTGTTCACCGATGAGTCGCGGTTCCAGCTGTATCAGGCTGATGGCGGACTCCGCGTCTGGCATCGGGCTGGGGAGCGCTACACTGACGCCAATGTCCTTCGTCGGGTGTCACACGGTGGTGCCAGTGTTATGGTGTGGGCAGGCATATGCCATGGAGAGCGCACTCTGCTTCATTTCATTGAAGGCAACTTGAACGGGCAGCGGTACAGGGACGAGATACTCAGACCCATCGTCGTGCTGTTTGTGCGCCTTCACCATGTGACGTTTCAGCACGATAATGCTCGCTCCCATGTTGCCAGGATCTGCATGGACTTCCTCGGTGAGGAGGACATTGATGTCCTCGACTGGCCTCCATATTCTCCCGACATGTCGCCCTTCGAGCACCTTTGGGACGTTCTTGATCGACGCGTACGACAACGTTATGCAGTCCCAGAGAACGTCCGCCAGCTACGTGTCGCTCTCCAGGAGGAATGGGAAAACATCCCTCAGGCCACCATCGATAATCTGGTGATGTCCATGCACCGGAGATGCACCGCTCTGCGCGACGCCAACGGTGGACACACCCGCTACTGACTGTGTGAACTCTGACAGTGACACCTCGGTTGTGTCGGCTGTTATAGCGCAAAGACTGTCGCCAGAATTCTCAAGGAACTCTTTGAAATTTAATGCTCAATTGTCATGGATTCTATAACCAAATTGTTGTGAAGATTTAGTATTAATGAGTTCGAGGTAAAATAGTAACAATCGCTTGGTGCGTTTATATTTTTGCGCTTGGTGCGTTTATATTTTTGTTCAGTATATATTGATGACTTCCGTCATCTGTTTGTGTGTTTGTGTGTGTGTGTGTTTGTTTGTAGGCACGATAACTCGAGACCGGAAGAAGCTACCAATGTCAAATTACACCACATGATTCATGAGGGTGATGGCTAGCGCTGATTAGATTTTGGTCAAAATCGGTCAAAGGTCAAGGTCACAGTGATTTCAAACATTCGATTTTTGATGGTTTGGTACAGAATCATCGCAGAAACTTCTGGTTTGCGTCGCTACTTTCTCCAGAGACAGCTTTTATTAGACAAGGTCAGAGGTCAAGTTGACGATTTCGTAAGTACCAGTTTATGACTGCTTGTTTGTTTGTTTGTCTGGGCAATATCTCAGCCATCCTTTGAGCTAGGAACTTGAAATTTGTGGACAAAAGTGAAGATGTGCTTTGGCAAAAACGTTATTTCTTATTTTTTGATTGATTGATTAATTAATTTATTATTATTATTATGATTGATTTATTAATTCCTTATTTATTTTTTCTCATCTGTACATTATCTCTCTCAGGCACCTTTGGAGCTTGGAAGCTGATATTTGGACATGGCAGTGAACAAATGATTTAGCTACAAAGGGTGTCTTTGAGTTATTGATTAATCAATTAATCGATTATTCATTTTTCAATGAATTACTTAATTTTCAAAAAGCTACAGAATTGGACGAGACAGTGGTATTTTAGGTATGCTATTAGGCAATTGATTGGAAAATCAATTATTTTATGATTTTTTTATTATTATTTTTATTA
>NC_140971.1:15728252-15780752 GCF_056783735.1 Eptatretus burgeri
TTTGTCGTACAGGATGCGGCCCAAGGATTCCATTGGAACTGCTCTCGAGTGACAATTCTCCCCTGGGTTTACTATTTCAAATCGGACAATGGCAAATTAAACCACGATTCGTTCACGATTATTTCAGAATGCAATACTCACGACGTTGTCTCAGTGCACCTCTTCCAAAGAATGCTCATTGAACACTTGAAATCTAGTTTTGGAAATGTAAAGAAACTTTACTATTCCTCAGACGGTTGCGCTGGCCAATATAAGAATTGCAAAGCCTTCATAAACCTATGTCGTCACAAATCAGAGCATGGTATTGACGCAGAATGGCATTTCTTTTTTGCCACAAGTCATGGTAAGGGCCCTTCAGATGGCGTGGGAGGTTCAGTCAACGAGAAGCAACACGTGAGAGCCTGCGTTGACCTTACGACAGTCAAATTATTTCTCCAAAAGATCTTTTTGCCTTTGCTGAAAATGGTTTGAATGAAATGAAGTTCGGTTACGGGATCCAAGAGGCTTATGACAAGGAAGAACGAAATCTGGAAGAAAGGTTAAAATCGGCCAAAACCATAGCTGGAACTCAAAAACTTCATGCTTTCATCCCTATTTCTTAAACTGCTCTTCGAGTTCGTGAATTCAGCCTTAGCGAGGAACACCGTATCGAGTCAGCTATTTCAAAATCAACACCAACTTTTAACGAGAAACTCTCAGGTTATGTCACAGTGCATTATGATGGAAAATGGTGGCTTGCCTGCATCATGGAAGCCTTTCAGGACACTCATGAAGTGAAAGTGAATTTTCTTCATCCAAACGGGCCCACAAATAGTTTCTTTTTTCCTGACACTGAAGATCACTGCACTTTTGACATTTCTGATATACTTCTTTCTGTGGAACCAAAAACTGTTACAGGTAGAACCAACACAATCAGTAAAAAAGAAACACAGCTGTCAAATAAAACATTGGGTGGCAAAAAATCTTGACTATAATATGCTAGGAAAAACTCTTACTCGTACTCGTATCGCTTTCAGTTCCTGCATGTGCATGTGAAAAATTTATGTACAATATAGTGTATTGGAAATCTTGTGTTCAAATATTGTGCTATGTATTGTGGCGTATTGTGTGTTCAGCACCCGAGTCCCCGAACAATAAAACCATCATCATACTTGAACCCATTGAGATCCCATTTTCATTTATGCTGAGCTGTTGGAGTATATGAAGGGGTATTCTCACATGAAAAAATCAGGACCATCGGTTTGGCTGGGGAGTGGGACCAAGGTCAAAGGGCGCCCCAAACTATAACTTTTTGAATTACTGTTTCAGAGTGATTTTACTTTACGCGATTCGAAATATCTCGCTTTTATGAGCATTTTGATTCCAAGATCATCCAAATCGGACCACTATAACCTGTGATATGGCCTCTGGAAGATTGTGGGTCAACCGAGGGCGCCCAAATTTGGGGGGGGGGCCCTAACATGGGCCCCGATTGGCCCCCAGGTCTGAATATTGACACGTAATGCTTTACCGTGGATACAAACACTTGCACAAAAAAAGAGTGAAATCTAAGATGATGTGTCAAAAATTTTGCTGAAAAATGTGTACACTTGACATGGAACGCCCCACTAGGGAGCATCTGTCCTGGGGGCCCAACGACCAAGTTGTCTGTCAGTGCTCCTTTTGTACTCAAGAGACCCCTTACTAGCATTCTGCGTTGGTTTCAGCCATTCCGCTGTTCGGTTGAGCTTGCGTGATTTTCGCGGCATCTAATTAGCGTCTGTCACCGGTATTCCAGCGGCGAAATCGTCTGTCATTGTTTATACCATGTTACAAGCTATACGAATAATATCAGAAACCTACTTGGGGCGGTTCTGCTGCCACGTTGAGCTAGCGCCGATTATGCGATATGGATATTGACCACAGAATGTCAACCCAGCAGCAGTGTCCCATCAGATGCAGAGTTCTGAGGTGAGAATATCATCTGGCATCTTACCATGAGGACGGCAATTGTTCCCCTCTTCGGTTGAGCTAAACCCCGTGGGCTCCCGGTATATGTAGTGTTGTTACAGATTTGGAAACCATCTGCACACAACAGCCAGAGTCCCCGCAGTTCAGTTATTTCGATAAGTATGTGTTTATAGTTGGGGTCCCGTCCCCTATGTCTAAAGGGAATTACATGTGTGCGCTGTGATGTTTCTTTCTAGTTAGATTTTTTTTGCATTACCCAACGCCAACAAATCAATCCTTCACTTCTTCACACCATCAACGCCATTGCCCACGTGCGTTCGACCACGGACGTGGGTGGAGGTTTCCTCACCTCAGAACACCCACTCCGCCCTGGAAAGGAGGGGGTTCCCCCCTGTCCAATCATGGATGGCCAGCACATCACCCCACGAAACCCTGTCCAATCAGGGCAAAGATTACCTCAGAGCTCGGACTCCACCACAGAAAGGCAGGGTTTTCCCCCTGTCCAATCAGAGGGGGACAGATATCACCCCACGAAACCCTGTCCAATCAGGGCAAAGATGACCTCAGAGGACCAATCACCCCACCCCACCCGGGGGAGGGATAAGAATCGCCGGGCTCCCCTTAGGGTTCGCTGGAGTTGGATTGGAATTGTCGGAGAAGAAAGGGGTCGCCATTGCTCTTTGTGTGCGTCATTGGTGGTCGTCGTTGCCGTGTCTCAAGCTGGTCCTCTGACTATTCCACAGCCGTCGACTTCCATCTTTCATTTTGTCGAGGAATAACCCAGAGTCCGAGCCGGGAATCTCCGCTGGCCCTCTGTGAGGAGCGACCCTGGCCCCCATCTGGACCCCGCTATGCCGTGTCTGGACTCGCCGACGACCCCGAGTTTCACACCTGCAGTCGCGGGCCAAACCGCACGGGGCGGCCAGGCACCGACCAAACTCTGACCTCCAGCCTGTCTATCCCCTTGGCTGCGAGGGTCGAAATAAAGATAATCCGGGTCAATTTTCTTTTGGTGTGTGTGTGTGTGTGTGTGTGTGTGTGTGTGTGTGTGTGTGTGTGTGTGTGTGTGTGTGTGTGTGTGTGTGTGTGTGTGTGTGTGTGTGTGTGGTGGCGGCGCCGTCCTATAAGTAGAAATTGTATAAGTGTTGATTGCTCATTGTACATTGCTTGTATATTCGGAATAAGTCTACACTGTGTCTTATTATTGTAAATAAATAACTGTTAAATGTTCCAGTTCGTTGCCTGTCATTTCTTCCATTGGCCTAGCATGGTTCAGGCTTGAGAAGTACTAAGGCCGTTTGTGCCATAAGTTGCCATTGGGACCAGCGTGGCTCTGGTAATTCCCGCTCGGTTACGCCAGACCCGAGTCGGTACATGTGACTCGGTTCGGACAGAGTCGGCCGAGGGTGTGGCTTCCCCGGTAGCTAGACTGCGTGGTTATTTAGGTATATTGGAGATCTGGACAATGAACCCTACACCACGTGGTCGAAATATTGGCGACCATGGTCCACGAAGGGACCCGTGACCTTCAGAGTTATCCGAAGGTTACGACCTTCTATTCCGGGTGTTCGGTGGGAAACGGCCCTACTGCTCCGTCTTGCGGTTGTTCCTCGCCACCGACACCCAGCACCACAACAGTATATGCTCCTCAAAATAAGAAACTTTAACTCACCCCCACCCTCAACCAATGCACTTTAAATTTAATCTGCACAATACAGCAACATAGGACTTGTTATACATCCCCATCCCCCAGGTAACCCCCCCCTCCCCTCTCCCCCTACCCCTTACCTCTCTCCCTTTTCCCTCTATTTGCTAAAAGCGACAGGTATTTGCTGGTATAAAATGTGTGTGCTGTTTGCAAGGCATAAACAAGCATATTCAAGGCCTTAATATATACACCCCTCCCCACCAAAGTACAGTACGGTCTATTAAAAGCACACACAAAAACTGAGATAATGATAAGGTTGCAATTTTTCTTACTTGATAACAAAACTGGCTTAAAATATTTTTCAAGAAATTCAGTTCTGTATTTTAAAAGATTCAAAACGAATAGTTACACTTCGTTTTCGATTTTAGAGCAATGATCACAATAAGCTGCTTCTCCTTCTTCTTCATCCTCATTTTGCAACAACTTTTAGTTGGTTTTTTGGTGGTTGCCGTTTTTCACCAGACATAAGTATGTCAAATGCCTTTCATGGGTCTGACATCTTGTGTGTCTTGGTGACTGTCACGTCCTCGAGCCCAAGAAACCCAGACACCAGCGTAATTATGGATCATCATTATGGCCTAGAGTGCTCGTTTAATCAGCCATCTTGGAACCGCCTCTTCCGGTTGTTGTTCTTGTTGTTTCACAGCATCATGACATCACAGTGGAGTTACATGTATTCAAAAGTATCCAAGTAATACAAACCATTATCATAACATCCGTCCCCCAATTGAATAGGAAGACTGTACATGAGTTTACAATTCAATCATTTAAGCTACTCGGCCTTCCAAATTTCCCAAAACAAATTCAACATTTCACCTTCTTGCGTTAAATCTCAACTGGATTAATTCTTCATCAAATAATTACAATCTGACCAAATATTTGTATTTCCTTGGAAATCTCTTCTCTCGATGCAGTATGCCTGGAGCATGAGATCACAACGATGCAACCTTCTGATCTTGGCTTGTATGTTGATCTGGCGATACCTCTGGATCTCAAGGTTTCTCTGCCACGTCCACCTGTTGAACTCTGATGGGTAGTTCAGCTGCCTCATCAGTCTCTGCACCCCTCTGTGCCCCATCTCCTCGCGTTGCCATCTGTTGCTCGATCATCAATTCATCTATCACTGGAACACCACTTGTCTCCAGATTCCCCATATCAGGAACATTCTGATGTTGATACTTCTTCACGTATGACGTGTTTCTGTCATAACAAAATTCCATCTGGTGACTGTATTGTACATTGCTTCCTGTCTTGGAAACCACTGTGTAAGGGTCTGGCAGGAAGGCTGTGTCAAGTTTTCTTGGATACTCTCGTTTCAGCAATACCGTATCTCCTGGCAACACATTAGATTATTTAGCATGACGCCGATGATCCGCATTCAGCGTCTCGAACATCCTGGTCCGCCAAGACATCCTTCAACTCCGGCATCTTGGTTCCGATTTTCCTTCCAAATAACAGCTCTGCTGGGCTTTTCCCTGTGGTAGAGTGAGGTGCTGCCCTGTATGCCGCAACATATGACAACATTGCCTCGTTCCAGTCCCCTCTTTCAGCTTGTGCAATCTTCATATGCTTCTCCAGAGACTGGTTCTGACGTTCTACTTCACCATTTTCCTGTGGCCACTTTGGAGTCACACGATGGTGGCAGATGCCTATAGTGTCCATGGAATCTGTAAATGTCTGAGCAATGAATTGTGGCCCATCATCTGAATACAGAGTGGCTGGTATGTACCATGCCTCGCAAAAATCTCTGTTAATGCTGCCACCAGTTTCTCAGCTGCAGTGGATCTTATGATTACATACTCATAGTAACGACTGTAGTAGTCAATCACAACCACTATTGACTCTCCAGACGGTAACGGACCCAAAATGTCGACAGCTAAATCTTCCCATAGTCCCATTGGAAGCAACCGACTTGGGGCAGGCTCTGGTGGATTTGGTCGACTAACAACTTGACATCCATGGCAGGATTTGACACATTTCTCCACGTCTCTTTCCATTCCTGGCCACCAGATTTTTGTCCTCAGGTTCTGTTGATACTAACAATTCCAAAATTTCTCACTTCACTCGCATTCTGCGGCTCTCGCACCTCAGCTACTGCTTCCATTTTGTCTTCGGTTGGGTTGATGCCTTCACTCGTCAGCTTGTGCCCCATGAACACCAGCTCTGAAACCCCGAATTGGCACTTGTCTGCATTCACGTCAAACCAGCTTGTTGTAGTTTTCCCAACACGAACTTCAACCTTTTATCATGTTAATCATGACAGTGACCACATCAGCACTTTAAGTGAACAAAATGAAAACCAAATGTCTGTCTGCATGGCAGCCATGACTTCTGTTGGCGGGTCGGGAACGTCTATCCAGGGTCCACTTTCCGACTTTAAACAAGACACTATCAGTGTGTCAGCAGGTCGGTTGTGCAATGTTTTTAAAATACCGATAAAAACTTTCTGACCCCTTAACTGAAATGGACAGCCGCTGATAAAATGGCTACCCAGAAGTCTGCCGTTGCAAAAATAAATAAATATATAAAAATTGGGCTTGGCAGGAATTATTGGGGTAGGTCGAGTTACTGGAAACTCAACATTTTTTTTTTAGGCCTTATTATTCACCGATATAGTTTTAGTTCTCCATAGATTGATGCCAAAGTGTTCCTATTTGAAATGATTGCATAATCTGACAACCATCTCATGGCATGAAATTCCACACACACAAATGGTGGTTATATGAAGTGGTTATACGAAGTCTACCTGTCATTTTAACAAATTCGCCTGAATCCATGTTATAAGTGAAGTTCATGAAACAAATTTTAGTCATCTAAGAAACACGTTGACACATTGTCCCTCATCGTGGTAGAGGTAGACTATTGTTACCATTTCGTCCGCTGGAAAAATAATTGGGATTTTTTTTTTTCCGATTTGGGACCCGTTTGAAAAATGGGCACCAATTCCAAATGTCATTAAAGGGACTATACTATATTGTGTCATTTAAGATGACATTTAAGATAAGGGTCATTTAAGATACTAAATTGTGTCCCTCAACCATTTTTAATCGCTGTTGGACACTTGGCAGCCCAACATTTTTACTTTTACATGTGAGATAGCCATTTTGGAAAAAGTGGGCACCTAAACCAGGTTTCCTCAAAAATTCAGCATGCGCTACATGAAGATTCGGATTCTACACCTCAAGATGGTTTAGAAACTGCTTTCAGATCACTTTTAACATTTGGAAACCACCTAACCCCTTCTTCAGACACAAGGAATCCCACTAATCACGAGTGGGTAGAGGTATATCCAGAGACGTATTGTCGTCGAATTTTATTTTCGAGTTATTTCATACGAATGGCTGTGCTGTATGATGTCATATTGTTATGTTTTATGAAAAGGTTGTATTTCTTGGGGTTTTGTCACACAAGTGAATATTCTTGCTTATTCAAATGATCTCTGCATCTTGTATTCAAATAAAATAAGAGTTGACTAGAGGAGTCTCTAACCCAAACAAACCCTCTGAAAATAAATACCTGATGGTAAGCTTAGTTTTGATGAAAATGGTGATGGTTAACATCCCAACATTGAGCCAGATTACAACAAATGAAAAAAAGATCGGAAAACTGAAACAAAACCAAACAATCCCCAGGTAAGAAAATACGAGGAACATTCAGGCATCAAAGCACAACTTGGAAAGAAACATGACCAGGACGAAAGTACTCACAAAGTGGGGTTTGCCTTCGTTTACCCCTTTCATTTTGGCCCCAATTTGAACACCTCATGTAATAGCATTAACAATACCATTCATTGAAAGAACAGTTATCATACAATTTGTCGATCAGCCGATTTTGAAGCCATTTAACGAAGTGCCTTATAGGTTCTTTGGGCACTGTTCGTTGGAATCAGAAGAAATTTTTGTTGATTAACTCCATTAAAGAAGAAGTTTTGGGAACTATGAAATATTTTTTAGACAAACAGGGCATGCTGCACCTTTCATAATGATGTGATTCTTATACAGTATATCTGTATTTGTTTACCATTTTAGTGCCATTATCAGAGTAATGTATATGTAATTATCATGCAAAACAAAAAGCAGGGTTAAGCAATTGGTTCATGTCTGTCTATCTTATCAGTTTATGATCTCTCTCTATCGAGTGCAGCCTGTGGCTGCTGGTTGCATCATTGGTTGGGATGCGGCTTTGCCGCTGATGCAGTGTCCCCCTTACCAGTACACTGGTACTCATTTTGCCGACCTCAGAAGGTTGAATGACAGGCTGAATCAACCTCCTGGTGTATATTAATTCAGTGGCTTACGAGGCTTGAACTCAGGACCCTAGGATCCCAAGCCACCACCCTAACCACTAAGCCAACACCAGGCTTCAGTTTATGATCAAGGAACAACTTGTTTAAATCGAATGTTATATTTTGAATATGAATCGGAAGACTAGTTTCTTGTTTTTCCATACTTTGGCTTTGAATTCGTCCCGAATGCACATGTGCAGAAAGGAGTGAGATAATATTGTTACTCTGTCTGCCTGCCTGGCAATCAAACGAAATTGAAAATCATTCCGAAAGGGAAGCCTCCTGTTTTTAAGGATGTTATAAAGGACACAAACACACACAAAAAACGAATGTAACTTGTTAGATGATGTTATCTACATTGGGTAAAATGGCAGTAAAACCCCGAATTAATTTATACGCCTTTTAATGAAATTGAATTATAGACTTGAACACTGTAGAACACAAATCGATTTCATAATACTTCCAAGAACCATGCTATATATTGATATATAGCATGAGAGGGTGTGGCATGTGAGAGGGACTGGGTGAATAAGATGCCGACTGACGCTGCATTCAGTGGTGATCTATAAGACCTCCATCTCCTAAAGTGTGACTGAACATCATATTATTACAGAGTATAAGGGTGATTCTTTAGAAAATATATATACATATTGTAGTCGGGGCTTGTGGAAGAGCTAGTACTAATACACTGAATGGATCAGGACACAACAAAACAAAAGGGACAGTTGAGAGAAGGGGGGAACACCAACAGCAGAGTTGAAGGCCAAGATAGAGTCAGACTTGGACAAACAATGGGTTTGGGGAGGAATGAGTAGGAGAGGATGCATGTGGTGGACAAGATGGACACAGAAAGAAACTCTCAGGAGGGAAAACTTGAAATTTGGAAGGAGATATTGGGGTAGGGGTTAACAAGGGTAGAAAAGTGATGTGTATGAGACTGCTTCAGTAGTGCTAAACGGATTTTTTAAAACGATCTTTAAAATCATTATTTTATTTAAATTGAAGTATTATACTTGAATGCTGTGCAGGGTATAGTGTTCTATGAACTCCAGTTTGAGAAGGATTTGTTTGTTTGTTTGTTTGACATGCATTTGTAAACCAATGGATGGAATGAGTTGAAAACTCGTGGTTTTACTTGGGGTGTACTCCACTAATATCTAGAAGGTAATAAAAAAAATATCAGTCCCGTGGGTTCAAGGTCGGGGGAGCACCCCAATTCTCTTCATGTAAATGTATATCGTACATCGCGTCGCTCCCCGTGCAATGGGTATTACAAGTCATAATAAAACATGCCATAGACATTATAAAAGTTGAGCAATTAACCCATCTCTGAAGATTATTGCATTTAATATTAATTACAGATTTTTTTACTATTTGAAGGTCAAGGTGGCTTGTTTCCTTGTTATACTTATTATACCCCATTTATCAGTACTTCATGTAATTATCAGAAGAGAAGTGGGGGTGAGGAAGGGGTGGCATGATGAGTGCAGCTGATGAGAAGCCAGAGAACCAGATTAAGATGAGAAAACGATGGTGTAATGCTTAGTGGTTTTTGTGCAGGCATGCCTCAAGCACACCTATATTCACTTGTTTCCATTTTTCTAATACAAAGTCGAGGCTCATGGAAGAGCAAGGTTTTATTCACTTTGTATACAGTCTGTGGCTGCTGGTTGCATCATTCCTGGGAGTATGGTTGTGCCGCTGATATCATGCCCTCTGTAGGTTCAGGCAGGAATTTGGAATTTGTTTATGGTGCCGCCGATAGCTCACCTGCTCTTCGCTAAGGACACCATGGGATCTTTAATGTCCACCAACTAATGCCGGCAGAGAGGATGCTCAGCTGAACGTCTATCTGAGGGACGGCACACACATTGATGAATTACCCTGCTTGCGAGGCGTCATGAATCATCCTGCCTGTGAGACACGAGGATGGCAGTTTATAGCTGGGTCAGAATTCAAACCTAGAATAAACAGCTCAGATGTGAGTGTGCGAACCTCTGGGCCATCCTGACAGCCGAAACGTCATAGTGATAGATGGCAACTAGAATGGCACTCGGTAGAGCGCAAACCTCCACCATGCTGAACAGTTTACATTTTGTATCCCACCGATATGCCGGATCCCAATCCAGATCTTCACCGAAATCGAATCATCCTTGTCACACACCCAACCTGTCCACCAAGTTTTGTCCAAATCTGTCCATAACATGGGAATAAGGGGGTTAGGTTCCTGCGCTTCAAGAAAATATAGAGGAAGGTTGGCAGCAGCCAAAAATAAACAATCACAATGGATTTAAACATGTAAAATAAATATAACTCAGCTTTGCGATGAAGTCTCCTGCTGCACTGAATCAGCTGAAACATTCAGAAGCGATTAAACTTGCCTCCTTGCCCTCACCATTCTTCCCCTATTAATCTCTTAAATTGTTTTCCTTTGTAATCTGTCGCTATTTTTTTTTTTATAAATCGTTCTGCAGCTCTGTAAACCAGCGGATAAATACAGTTAAAATAATCACTTTTGTCTATCGTTTTACACTTCCAGCGCCATTACATTATTAACGGTGCACAATAAACAAAAGGCCTGGGCTGGGCTCGGAGTGGGGGTGGGGGGCTTGGGATAAGCCTGCCACGAAGATATAATAAGAAAGTTTGGCACGGGGGAGGTCATTCGGATTCGACTCATCATACCTGCGCTGCACCAACACAAGATTAATTAATCTGTCAAGCCAGTGACTCAATTTCATTAGAGTTATAGGGGGGGGGGATGACAAAAGTGAGGCAGGTACAGGGATATTACCAAGGTGTTAAAGTAAAAATGTAAACCTTTTTTTGGAGGGGGAGAAGTGGGTGGGCGAAGGTGGTGTTGGGGTGAAGAATACACAACATCATCCACACACTATCCATTGACAAGACCCTCTCACACACAGTACAGATGTATGCAATCACCCATCCATACTGAAGCGAATTCCAGGTCCTGACAATATCCCTGTGCCCCTCTGTCTTCAATCCTCCTTGGTACCTATGTATCTAATTCCAATTTGAACCCATCTACTGTTTCTGCTGCCACTACCTTTCATGGAGACCACTCTTGCTTTAACTATTTGAGTGAAAGACCCTTGTCTTACTACCATCTTCACTTTCCTTTTCTTCACTCATGCAATGTCCTCTGGTCCGATCACTGTCTTCTGCTGACGAACTGTTCTGCACATATTTTGTCCCTACCCTTCATTATCTTAAACATCTCGACTGTTGCTACCACCTCAACTACTGCTTGCCCTTACTATCTCCTCACCACTGCAGGCCCTCGCTACTCCATCACCACTGCATGCCCTTGCTACCCCCTCACCACTCCATGTCCTCACTACCCCTCACCACTGGATGTCCTCGCTACCCCAACACTGCCTGCACCTGCTCTTCCCTCACCACTGTCTGGACCGGCTGCCCCTGCACCCACTACCCCTCACCACCACCTGCACCCGCTACCGCCTCACCACCGCCTGCACCCGCTACCCCTCGCCACCGCCTGCACCCGCTAACCCCTCGCCACCGCCTGCACCCGCTACCCCTCGCCACCGCCTGCACCCGCTACCCCCTCGCCACCGCCTGCACCGCTACCCCTCGCCACCGCCTGCACCCGCTACCCCTCGCCACCGCCTGCACCCGCTACCCCTCGCCACCGCCTGCACCCGCTACCCCCTCGCCATCGCCTGCACCCGCTACCCCTCGCCATCGCCTGCACCCGCTACCCCTCGCCATCGCCTGCACCCGCTACCCCCTCGCCATCGCCTGCACCCGCTACCCCCTCGCCACCGCCTGCACCCGCTACCCCTCGCCACCGCCTGCACCCGCTACCCCTCGCCACCGCCTGCACCCGCTACCCCCTCGCCACCGCCTGCACCCGCTACCCCTCGCCACCGCCTGCACCCGCTACCCCTCGCCACCGCCTGCACCCGCTACCCCCTCGCCATCGCCTGCACCCGCTACCCCTCGCCATCGCCTGCACCCGCTACCCCCTCGCCACCGCATACACCCCGTTACCCCTCACCACCACCTGCACCCGCTACCCCTCACCACCGCCTGCACCCGCTACCCTCTCACCACCACCTGCACCTGCTACCCCTCACCACCACCTGCACCTGCTACCCCTCACCACCACCTGCACCTGCTGCCCCCTCACCACCGCCTACACCTGCTACCCCCTCATAAGGTATTCAAAATTTGAATAAACGGAGGAGGCGCTGAAGACTACCCTTTCCCGAGGTATCATTTCATCCTGGGCTGGCACTGATCACAGCTTATCTCAAAAACTATGATTGGTCGAAATTAAACACCATGATAACTAAATGTGTAGACGAAGAGGTTGCCCACAATTGGTCAAAACCATGATATTCCAAAGTTTGCTGCATATCATTTTTGGCCCTATCTCTCTCTCAATGGTGAAGAACCGGTTAAAAAATTGTCGTATCCGGATCCAGATCTTCACCAAAATAAAATCGTCCTTGTCATGCACCCAACCTGCTCAGCAAGTTTCGTCTGAATTCTTCCATAACTTTATGAGGTGTCCTGCTCACAAACCGATAGACAGACAGGGGTGAAAACATAACCTCCATTTACCTTTGGTGGCAAAGGGGGCTACAGTTGGACAAAATAAGCAAGGGAATGAAGAAACATGAAAAGAGAGGAGGGGAGGGAATACAGCAACCTGCAAATAAGAGGGTTTGGTAAGATAGGGTTAATGAGGTTAAAAAAAGTTCACAGGTAGGGGGGGGTGTAGGTGACATGAGATTGCGGTGTGTTGCCACCTTCAAGCTCTGGAGGAAAGAGTGCAATTGAACGGGTATGGTGTGCTTTTCATATCTTGTGAAATATTTTCTGTCTGCAAAAGTCTCGGTTTATTTGCCAATGTTGATAATTTCCAGGTGAAGATTTTGCCTTTGTTCGAGCACTATACATGAAACAACAAGGAGACACTGCATAACTGTAATGTAATGGTTAATACCATTCTGTGCATGGTGGCAGTGCTGTCATCCTCATGCCACCTTGAATGCGCAGGTGTTTGTTTGATTTCTTGCCAGGGAATTGTGGTGGTATTTAGCCGACATAATCTATGAGGACAACCAGTACAATGCTTAATCCATGGAATGTACTCATAATGAGACAAGTATGTGTATGTACAAGCAATATGTGTATGCCCATGCTTAAGTTTACCTGCTACCTTTGGATTTCTGACTGTAACATGATCGTCTTTTACAACTTTGTGGTTTCCTTTTCCTGGTGGAATTTTTTTAATTCCCTTCTTCCCTCTCCCACCTCTCATTCTTAACAAGTGTTTACCAATAAGCAAGGCGCATTTAATGATCATTTTGAGTATCATATTTTACGTCATAGCAATAAGTCGGCACTTAATCCTTCCAAAAACACATCCTTTAATAACTGGATAGTACGATCAAGTTTTAAATATAATTTAAGAACATATTAGAAACCTTGAAACAAAGATGGGTTTGGTGACATCACTGTCAATATTTTGTTCTATACAAGCGAAATAGTAATTTGATACAACGTTGGCAACAATTAACCGATACACCTTATTGTGAAACATGGCTGGAATCTGCTGTCGTTTCAAGGTTGACAGAGCCCTGGATAATTGCTCTGTTAAGATATAACAAGCAAATGGAAAGCGATGTCTTATTGGTATTTAGCCAATTTGAATGTTGTGTGTGAACCGCGAATGGGTTGCTTTGTTGTTAGCAGGTGCTGCTGCAGGAACAGCACAGTACACTGCCTATCCCCAAACCCCTGGACAGCAGTATGGGGCTTACCGACCTCCACAATCAGCTGCCCCAAATGCTCAACAGCAACGATCTTACACCTATGAGCAGGTAAATACTAGTGTTCACAACATTCAATTTTGTGGAAATTCTGTCTAACATCTCGAAGCTATAGCACTCACCCCCCCCCCCCCCCCGGACTGTTTCCTGTAGGGCCAGTATGTGAGTTACCAGCAGTGATAATGAGGAGGGTTTTGGTTTCACTTTTCCTCTCTCACATCGACAGTATTGAATCTCCATCTATAATAAACTGCTGAATAGTCAGTGTTATTTCTGCTAATAAACTGTTTTTCTTGGATGTCTCTGCAACCGAGCAGCAGTTGTAACTGATCTGCAGATTATTTGGTAATGCGTATTCTCCATTTGTTCGCAAAGGAAATGCGGCCTAACCTGCATTGGTTCAGAATCACATCTACGTTTTTGGTTAAATCCTGTTCGACATAATCGGCGTCACAAGTGCATGGGTGTTAACTCTCCATCACGAAATGGGATCCCGTCGTGAAAGACGTCTGGCAAAATCATTTTTACACTGAAAAACTGCCGCAAAATCTTACACCGGCAGAAAGCCTCTCTCCCTGCACGACCCACCAGAGCAGCTTGGAAGTAGATTTGCATTTGGCCTTCGTTCACACGTTTGACAAACCGGGAGACGTTCGTGGAAGACGAACAATGAAGTTTGATGAAAGGACACAAGGTGCTTGTCACAAATAGCGGTAGGATGTGCTGCAACAAAAGTAATCGTTAGGTCAATCATTTGAAGCTTGGCCCAAAAAAGACGAGACGGATGCGTGCGGGGCCTGTCGTGCTCGTGACAGCTTGTTTATGGGAGGAGTGGGTAGAAAGCCCTTTCATAGATGCAATAAAGAACAGAACAGAACAGATACATTTTGCCCAAATTGCTCAACTCTGAAGATCAATCCAAATTTCGAACCGTCGTCAACTTCTCAAAATGTTCTCATTTCGTTTGTGGTTTCAAAATGTTTGTACGAAACGACACTTTACACGCACATTCCCATTCGGAACACAAATGAACCGCGCGTGCATTGCCACAGCTTAAAGATTAACTGCATTGAACAACGAGCAACGAGTATTCAGAAAACCGGGAACCATTTCAACCAAAGAAGGGTATCGGTAGTTACAACCGGTTATGATTTTGATTGAACACGATCCGCTGTACATCAAACCACGCACTCGGAAAACATGGAACCTTGAAGTGAAAAATGAATCGTAAACATCTCCGATGTTCTTATCACCCCAATTTGTTGAGTTTGAGGGTGTGTGTAAATATAGGATTGGATAAATACAATTCCACATTTACAGTTTTGATCTTCTCATTACACAGCACTTTACACGTTGTAAATGTAAAATACCAAAATTGAATAAAAACTTGTTTTGACAGTTACATCCCCTGATAATAATTTAAATCCCCGAATGCAACGTTAATCGAGCACTTTGGTTTGGTGGGGATTCCGATGCGCATAGAATGTGGACAGATCTTCCATGGAAACTTACACAGGTCATTTGGGCCATCATGCCTGTGTTATATTCACACTCTGCTAATTGTATTGACGAAGCACCCGCTCCCTACGGGAACCGTCAAGGGGGTCGTGTTATGCCTATTTTACTCCAAGGGGTCTGAGGATTACACACCCAAAAAATGGTTGCGATCAGTTCGGCCGTCTTTGCGGTACCTAGAAACACAGACGGACGGACGGTGAATTATCGTAAGACGAGTTCATTTATCCTCTGCGGGACTAAACTCTATCTTGCCATGAACTTTTACATCCCTTTAACATGTCAGGAGGGATTGGCAGGGGGTTTGGGGGGAAAACCTGACTGTACCACTCACTGAGCCTTCGGTACTCAAACCAGATGGGGGAGAGGTTGGGGTCTATGCCCCTTTTGGGCTCCCGTCTTTTTCAATCGCCAAAATAATTACCCGTTAACACCCATGCAAATTGGACATACACATTCTGAAATGGCCGACCATGATACATCCTTTAAAAAGTTTATCAAACGCTTTATCGATGTACAATGTACATGCATTGTCTCGCTACCACAATGTACCATCATTTGGCACAAACCATGTCAAAGATACGATATTAACATGTAATAGATGCATTTTGTGCTTGTGTTATACCATGACTATAACCCACACCGTTTTATATAGTCGATTGATTGATTATACACACATTTCCTGATTTTATACACCATGTAGTTTTGTTTTAACACTGCTTGTCCTGCTCTTTCAAGTATCTGGCATGAAAAACCATTTCCCTAATGCTCTTCTGTACATTGTAATCTAAGTGGAATTGCATTGCAGTGGATTGTTTGCATACATATGGTTGTGTGAAATTTGTTTGTGTAATTATGATCGTTATAATATACGTGAAGTGAAAGTGACTTGTTTGAGTGGTTAGGTTAAGTGATTGTCATGTGGTTAAAAAGTGACTGTGGTTGCATTAACTCAGTCAAGACGAGCCTCATTGCTTGATGGAATACAACATAGAGTTTCCCATTCCGTTTTGAGGGGATGAAGAAACCTTCGATCAAACAACAATTCTGCTTGAGAAAAGGAATGGCCTTGAAAATGCAACATAGTTCCTCATTTATTACTTGTAGCAAAAATACACTTTTCAAACCAGTCAATAGGAGCTCACATTTGCCTCCCAGCAATTGAAAGCCAGAGTTCAAAGAGGAATAGCAGAAGCTCTGTGGATTAAACATTGGATAACATTTCTTTCGAAGCATAGTTATTGCAGTTACAAAGGCTATCTGTTGTGGAATGTGAAAATTGCTTAGCAGTCTCACACGGCAGCGGTTAACGCCGCCACTTTAACCGTTTTATCTCGTACAATGGCCGAGGAGGGAACCAATCGTTCTGCTTTGTCGCTTGAAATGGGTCACGTCCCCCGCAAGCCCCTCCCCCCAAAAATGATTGTGGTCGAGAGATGGTTTGGAGATGAGCATCGGGTCGGTTGACGATAATCTCCACACATTTGTGGCTGGGTTTGCTCATGAGCAACTGTCCTTGGAAAAGTCAGGGGCAGAGAGGATTAGTCCATCAAATGAATGGGAGGGAAGAGTTGGATTGTGAAAAGGGCTGTTGCTTACGAGTGCGACAACTTTTTCTTGCAAGCACTTTGTCCGCAAGGTACAAGAACTGCTACCATACTACACATGATGCTGTTAACTTTCCATACCATAAATAGCAAAGCCGTATACTGCTTAAAACATCAAAGTGTCATGTTGGAATGCCTTGCACAATCGCTACAAACAGTAAAGATCAAGCATATAAGTGTTAAAGTTAATACGGTACGATTCTGTTCCTCTTCTGCAAGCAAGGTCAGAGCAGGCAGTTCAAACACTGTGGCTTGCGGCTTCCATAGTTCAGGCAGTCGGGACCGATGCACTCGCAGCAGGCATTGTGGAACCACCGGTACTTCGAGGCCCCCATCGACTCGCAGGACATCCGACAGTTGTTTATGGACATGCAGTCATTAAAATAGACGACCCTGCAGCTCGGCAGAGAATCGTCTGGTTTGCTCATGAAACCTACAATTTAAGGTGAGACATTTGAGGAAGTGAGTTTTAAAACCATATATACTTTGCAAGCAAAAGACATGCAGTTTTTCCCTACTCTCGGTGAAAAAAAACACACCGATGGTTATGTGCCACGTACATGAGGCGCATGAGTGGATTCAGGAAGCAAAGGATGAAAAGGATGTCGAAATGAAAGAATCAATTCAAATGAATGACAACATAATATGCAGTAAATGCATAACAGTAAAAACTTGCAGAAATATAACTTGTATAACCAAAATGAAGACAATGCAAGCTATACGATAATGTTATGAAATGACTCGGAAAAGGGGGGGGGGGTTAATAAATTATTCATTCTTAATTAGTCATTATCTATCTATAATTCCAGCAATATCTGTGTGTCTGTGACCACTGTTTCTCAACAACTGCTGGTCCTATCTAATTGAAACTTGCCAGGTATATTGCTGGGGACCTAAGTATGTGCCTTTTCAAGGTTTGATATTAATCGGACAAGTGCTTCCCAAGTTATGGCCATTTATTTACCAAACCAATGACATGACACGTTGCTGTGTGGGTGTGGCCGTTGGGGAAGAGGTCCTCAGTTACCAATGACAGGACACGTTGCTTGGCGTTTTGCACCCACAGTATCTATCTTCTATCTATAATTCCAGCAATTTCTGTTTGTTTGCCTTTTCAAGGTTTGAAATTAATCGGACAAGTGGTTCCCAAGTTAGAGCTCATTCCCCATTACGGGTTACAACGTACGGACTTCCGGATAGTGATGACTTACTGTATTCTAATAATTTCTCGATTTCTTATGCGCATTTATAGATAAACACAATGCCCCAATCCAGTCGTCGTTTACGAGAGCGAAGGAACGGCCTGTGTGGTTGTTTGAAAGTTTTTTTGTTTCTTTTGCACGTGTGGCCACGCACGTACGGGCACGCGAGAGTGAAGGAATGGCCTGTGTGGTTGTTGTTTCTGGCACGCGGTTTGAAAGTTATTTTTATTTTTTTTGCACATACGGCCATGCAAGAGCGAAGGAACGGCCTGTGTGGTTATTGTTTCTGGCACGCGGTTTCAAATGTTTTTTTTTTTTTCATGTACGTCCATGCACATACGGGCACGCATGTACGGGCACGCACTAGTTTCATAATGAATGTTAGTGTTTTGTAACCCGTTAGGAAGCTACTTGTCACACTAGCCTCGATGTCTTTCAATATTTACCTCCGCCACTGAAGGTGAAGGACGTTATGTTTTCACCCATTTTTGTGTATTTGTCTGTTCGTGTACAGTATATCTCAAAAAGTTGACGGATCCGGATGAAATTTTGTGAACAGTTTTGGTGTGCGACAAGGACGAACTGATTAGATTTTGGTGAAGATCCGGATCAGGATCTGACTATGAGGATTTAAAAAGTAATTCTTCACCATTGAGACATGGGGCCAAAAATGATATATAGCACAATATCTCAAAAAGTTGTGCACGGATTCGGACGAAACTTGGTGGACATGTTGGGTATGTGACAAGGAAGAATTTATTCGATTTTGGTGAATATCTGCATCCGCACCTGGGAATGAGAATTATTTAATCTGCAAAGTGATTCTTCACCGTTGATAGATAGGGCCAAAAGCAAAATATAAAATGATATTTCAAAAATGTATTGGACCCGATATGTTCTTGTGGATGAGGCATTACGTGGTGGAGGTATTCCCTCTGTAATTAACGTTCTTAATCCTTCCCCATGCGTCCATGTCAAAATGGCGGTTTTGCATGTGTGAGCCTTCCATGACCGCATCAAAATTGAGGTTCCGTGTGTGTGAGCCCCACATGATCGCGTCAAGATGGTATGTCCATGAGCAACCTCGGACGTGGCTGCATTGACATGGCAGAGATGCTTGAGCAACTTCGTCACCGTGGGAGCATTTTGTGCGACCCTTGCAAGTGGGGGTGAGGGGCAGGGGAGAGCCTTGCACAAAAGAGATGACGAGAGTGACAGACAGACAGACAGACAAAGACAAGGAGAGGACGAGGTCTGTACGATGCTCAGTCCCGCAGTTATCACAGCTCAAGCGTGCCATGGTATTAACTATTCCAATCCTGATACAAGCCATTCCAGCCGCAGCATAAGCAAGCCCATCGGCTCCCCAGTATGCAGCTTACATGCACCTAAAGGAATGCTGCCCTATACATTCACCTCCATTTCTGACATCCTTCCATTTGTCCTATGTCCCCGAGCGTGTCTGCATGTGTTAAGTTAGTTTAAGATCGGCATCCAGTCCATATTCATCTATAGGTTAAGCGTGTTGTGCCGATCAGGGTTTTCTCTTTCTCTTCACTCCTCAATTTATTGATATCCCTGATATTATTCATCAAATCTGTTTTGTTTAAATTATTTATAAAAACTGAACACACATGCCAAGCTTCAGAATGCAGACAAAATTAATCGATCATTAATCACATCACACTGCAGAGTCACCGCACATTGTGCAGAACGCCTCCCCTCGCCATCTTTGGAATTAATCCCTGCTGCTCTCGCATCACCCGTTAGGGAGACAGAGTCCGTTACAAGTTTATGGAGTAAATGGATAACATTAAAAACTTGTATAACCCAAAGAGACTACATAAACTATACATGATTTTTTTCCCCTCCATGATGAGAACGGTTATTTTACTTCCAACTTCTAGTTGTATTAAAAATGATTTTGTTTGAAAGCGAGTTCAGTATTTGTAATTGGTATAGGCCGACATCGCGATTGCGGATCACCATATCGGTAATCGGCACAGGCCGGTATAACTATTGCGGATCGTCGTACCGGTAATCGGCATGGGCAGGTATCACGATTGCGGATCGCCGTACCAGTAAATCGGCACAGGCATTCTAAAGCACACCCGATTCATATAAAATAACAAATTGGCAATCTCTTTAGAAACAGCCACGAGGACAAAGTAAAATGCAATTGCTTGTCCGGTGCTCAGATGCTGAAGGTTGAAAGTTAAAACCCATTGTACCTACTTCCTGGTATGTCTTGATGCCATACGTTCCATTGTTCTAGATGTAACCAAGTGCATCAAAGATTTTTAAACCATGTATGGTATTTAAAGATTGTAAACAATGTTCTTCGATTTGTTGGTGATATACTGATAAAGAAAAAAAAATTCGGAATAACAGAATATTCAAAATTAAAATTCTGGGATATCGATATGAAAAATGATACCGATATAACCGGTATATCGATATATCGCCAGACCCTATTAGCTTCTTTGTTTCTTTTTTTGTACAACAGCAGTTTGCCTTTGTTTTGTCGTATACGAACAAAGTACTAGCAACGCATTCTTCTGATGCATACCTTTATTTGGGCAGTGTATAGGCAACCGACAGCTCTGTATAGGCAAAATAAATAAATAATTACCCAGGTTACGTGCATGAAGAAAAACATATCCTCTGCTAATAATTCAAAACACCTCACAGCACTGGAAAACGTGGGGACAGGAATACTGTACTGTAAATGGTGGAGACTCCCCCACCTGAAGGTGGTGCTGCATGATACACATTTACAAAGAGAATTTGCGTCCCCCTCCAAGACTACTGACAAAGATACTACTAAGATCTTCCACGGAGCCCTATACATTAATTGGGGTCGTGCTGATCCTCCAGCAAGTCGAGATGTAAATGGCACAGAACTGTAGGAGGAGTAGCGTGACAAACAAACAAACACTGGTCTGTGAATTATAGTCAGGATTTTGAATGGAGTTCAATATTATAGGGGCTCAAACGTATGGCCGAATGGATCTCTTTCATTCCTGTCAAATTTTAATCTTGCAAATTTTAAACATTCCAGACAAAAGTCGAAGCCAAAAGGAAGAAAACAGCCCTCTCATCGTTAGAGTCAAATTAATCATCCTGCACGTCCACAATCACAACCTGCTTAACCCCCAGGCAAAGCTGTTCTCCCGATGATATCACACACCCACAGTGGAGTAGGGTGAAGTTTCTTACTTGATTTCAAACGCTTCAGTTGTTAATATCTTGTTTTGCCAGTACAAAGTTATTCCATTACAAACAATCTCTTGGTATGTAAATAAAAAGGAATGAGTGGAAATGGGTACAGTTGCTCTTTAAAGGTTAAGGCTCACACATTTGGCTCAACTTCAATTAACATTCTATTTAACCAAGGTACAGTTGAGGTCATGGGGTGATTAAAATGGCACGTGGACAAACAGAAACGTTTAATAAGCCAGAAAATAAAGTCCAGAAAGGAAATATTTTTTATGCCCTTGTGAAACTTTCGCAGCCGATAGTCTTGGATTCTTCATTGGGATAAGAAAGCAAGAGGCAAAAATAACGTGAAGAGAAACTGCTTGCCAGTGTAGTTGTGGAGTAGATGTGCTGGATGGTCCCACTGCTCCTTCAACGACATGGTGACAATGTTCCAGTTGAGTACAGTATTACCATCAGTAAGGGCTCGAAATAGCGAAGGGATCGGGTCGGTGAGATCTTCCACGGAGCTCTTGGCTGTTGGGTGTGAATCTGTGTAATTTTTGGGGTTACACATTCCTGAAACACAAAAGATCGATCGTGCCGAGAAATATGGCCAAAGCACCGTTTCCTTTGGAGTGCAAGCAACATGAATTTTAGTGAAGATAAACGCTGTTATTAAATTCGACATCAAGAAAACAATAAGAGCATTGCATGTGTTATATTGAATGGCGACCATCGAGTTGGTTCAAGTTAAATGGGCGATAAATTCACTGAGGTACGTATTCGTAAAGCACAAGCATCATGGAACATTCATGGATTCCTCAAACTTCACCATTGATACACGACGATGACTCCATGACGTGACGAGTGTGATGAGCTGATGAACTTGCATGTCAAGTCTCATGACAATTTGATATAAACATCATATAATTTGAGAAGTGTCCGTTTGTTACCTCTGCCACTGAAGGTGAAGGAGGTTATGTTTTTCTTTTCTTTTCTTCTCTTCTATATATCTCTATATATCTCTATATATCTCTATATATCTCTATATATCTCTATATATCTCTATATATCTCTATATATCTCTATATATCTCTCTCTCTCTCTCTCTCTCTCTCTCTCTCTCTCTCTCTCTCTCTCTCTCTCTCTCTCTCTCTCTCTCTCTCTCTCTCTCTCTCTCTCTCTCTCTCTCTCTCTCTCTCTCTCTCTCTCTCTCTCTCTCTCTCTCTCTCTCTCGGCAGGATATCTCAAAAAGTTGTGGATGGATTCGGATGAAATTTGGTGGTCAGGTTGTGTGTGTGACAAGGACGAACTGATTAGATTTTGGTGAAGGTCTGAATCCGGATCCAGATCCGATAATTTTTTAAGTGATTCTTCACCATTGAGAGATAGGGTGAAAACGATATGTAGCACGATATCTCAAAAAGTTCGACAGATTCCGATGAAACTTGGTGGACATGTTGGGTGTGTGACCACAACGAATTGATTCGATTTTAGTGAAGATCCGAATGCAGATCTAGATATGAGAATTATTTAATTTCCAAAGTGATGATTCACCATTTGAGAGATAGGGTGAGAAACGATATGTAGAATGATATTTCAAAAATGTATTGGGCCCGATATGTTCTGGTGGATCAGGCATTGCGTGGCGGAGGTATGCGTTCTACCGAGTGCCCTTCTAGTTTGTTTGTGGGTTTGTTTGACTTCCATGTGCTCCTAAACTGCTGAACATGAGTTGAAAACTACTGATTGTACTCAGGGTGTGCACAGGGAGGTTTAGGCGGTAAACCAATTCATAGTCACAAAGGTTCAGGCGGGGGGTGGACCCCAATTTTCCCTTTCGCACCACTCCCGGTGGAAAGGGGTTTCACAAGTCATAATAAAATACACCAATTATGTGTGAATTAGCAGACAGGTTATTCGCTAGTACTGTATTTATAATTGGTGGTAAGTTGTTCCTTTAAAGAGACCATTGACAAAAACAGTCAAGTTTGATGTTATATAATTAAACAAAAAACAATTGACTGGTTTGGCCCTCTTTATGGAATTTTTTCTTCCCCTCAGTTAGTTAAAACAACTACGACAGCTGAAAAATAAACCTTAACAGCAAGAAATTTAAATGTAGTTCTCAAGCTGAAACATGTCTCTCCAAGTGTACAGTGGTCTCCTCCCTGCAATGGTATTTACAAACAGTTTGGTTGTGTGACAAACACCAGCTGTTGGTCCGCATCAAAGCAGCCATTTAGCTTGAATCACTATGGCAGTTAGGAGGTCTTAATTTCATATATTATAAACACCGCTCCCTCAGGGAGTGGCTTGGGAGGGAGGCAGGGTGGGGGGGATGGGGGATGGGGGATGGGGGTGGGGGATGGGGGATGGGGGGTGGGGGGTGAGGATTGGTGGGACAAAATGATTTTGTGCCATGCCTAGTCATACCCTTTCCCTCCAGCAGGGGTCAGTAAGCAAGCACTGTGCCATGTGTCAAGTGAAAATCGCAAGTCGTCAACACACCCTCGTGCGGGTGGAGAATGTGTTGTGCTCATGAATTGGCGAAGCCATTTGAGTCGATAAGTTAACAGACGAGCCTGGTGTTGGCTTAGTGGTTAGGGTGGCGGCTTGGGATCCTAGGGTCCCGAGTTCAAGCCCCGTTGGCCGCTGAATTAAAAATACAAAAGGAGGTTGATTCAGCCTGTCATCCTTCCGAGGTCGGCAAAATGAGCACCAGTGTACTGGTAAGGGGGACACTGCATCAGCAGCATAGCCGCGTCCCAACCAATGATGCAACCAGCAGCCACAGGCTGCACTCGATAGAGAGGGAGAGTTAACAGACAGACAAACAGACACGTTGTTTTTTAATGATATTTTAAAAAGGGGGTGTTTCTTTTTTTCATTTTCTTCAAGACTAAGAAATGAAAATGCTCAACTCCAGGAGAGGTCAAGATTACTTACCCACACAATCACAACACTTGATCCAGAGGTCTGCTAGGCATAGCATACACTGTTTACAACAAGTGCAGTTTCCAGATGAAGGTTTACAGTGGCACAGCTCCTACCCAGACACACAAAACAAGGTACATATTATTATCCTCTCTGGGTGGGTGGTGGGTCATGTTATTATTGGTCAATATCAATATTATTAGTGGGTCAATATTATTATTATTATCTCTGGGTGGGTCATGTTATTATCCTCTCTTTTTATCAAGAAAATAACATCTTTTATCAAGACGTGAAGGGTGGTTGTGATAAGCTCCCACAGGAGGTTGTGTTTTGGTTTGAAGGTGATTATGTTGTGTTTTGAGCCCAGAATGTCGGGGAGTGTGCGGGTTGGGCAGATGGACACTTTTTTGGCGGTCGGGCCTGTTGCTGGGCTCGATTCCGTGGTTGAAATTTTGGAATTTGGCTCGGGTTGAGAGATTCTGGGGCTTATCACATTTTAGTTGTAAAAGGTGTGCTGAAATTGAATAAAAGCGTTTATAAGCATTGCAGCAAGTGTGCGATGGGCTCTAAGGTCTCTTGGCCTGAGCCGGGTTTCAGGGTTTGAACTGCAGGGTTGGGCTTGATGGCGGGGTCTGGCTGCTGGAGAGGTATTTGTTTGGCTGCCTCGCTCGTTTTTTTGGTATTCTGAGTGGTGTGTGACTCCCCCCCCCCCCCCCACAGAGAGTTCCAGTTCTAGAGCAGATAAACAGGATGGCAGCTGTTTTAACGTGCTGTTTTGATGTACCCCATTTCAATCAATCCTGTACTAATGCTGGCACACGGGACCAACCCCCCCCCCCCCCGACCCTTGCTTCCCCTCAAGTCTCCCTCCCAAATGCAAATCAAACCTCAAGTCCCACTACTAAATGGAAGTCCAGAACACGCCCCTTACCCTCCCCACTTCCCCTTCCTTGCCACCCATGCTCCTCGCTCCCAGCCCCTCCTTGCACCACCTACCTCCTGGAGTGTATTAGCAATGTGTGTTGAAAGTCGCTCTACCCTCCTTGCTCCCCCCTTCCCATTCTATCTCTCCCCTCCCCCTTTATTAGTATTTCCGTCGTGTCCAGACAGGTGGTATTTGCTCGTGGTAAATAAATAAAGAAACACAGAAGCGATTTTAAACAAATAAATAAATAACGGCCATCTCGCACTGACGCACAGCGGACGGGCTAATGAGACTAAGGATTCTCCTGTACTTTTCATCAAGGATCCTGTACTTTTCATGTACTAATTTCATCAAGGATTCTCCTGTACTTTGCACCGTCCATTGGCCCTTCTATCCTGACAAGCTTCCCAGTCCCTGCTGATGAAAAGCAGCTCCATAACATGATGCTGCCACCACCATACTTGACAGGGAGGGATGGTGTTGACGAGGTGATGTACAGTGTTGGGTTTGTACCACACATAATGCTTTGAATTTAGACCAAAAGTTCAATTTTTGTCTCGTCTGACATCAAAACTTCTCTCCACATTCCTGCAGTATCATTAAAATGCTTTTTCACAAACTCCATACTTGCTTTTAGATGCGTCTTTTTCAGTAATGGCTTCTTTGTTGCCACCTGTCCATAGATGCCAGCTTTGTGAAGGGAACGGGATATTGTCGATTGATGAACAGACCCCCATCTTGGACATAGAGCCTTGCAGATCTTTCAAAATCATTGTTGGATTTACAGTAACATCCCAAACCAGTTTCCTGCTTGCTGGGCTGCTGAGTTTGGATGGACGATCTAATCTGGGTAGAGTCTGGATGGTATATGCCTGGTGGTGGCTTAATGATTAGGGTGGTGGGCTTTGGATCCTCGGGTCCTGAGTTCAAATCCCGCTCAGCTGTTGAATTAATACCAGGTGGGGTTAACTCAGCCTATCATCCTTCCGCGGTCGGCAAAATGAGTGCCAGCATGCTGATATACTGTGTCGGAGTGGCGACCCATCCAGGATTGTGCCCAATAGCCAAGGAGACTGCTTAAGTAGCACCGATGCATTGCACAGAGTATGGTCCCAATCTCCTCTCCTCTCCTGGATGGTATGATAAGTCTTACACTTCTTACTGATGGATTTCATCATACTCAAAGGGTTAATAAGTGACTGAAATCTTTTTGCAACCCTCCCCTGAGTGGTGCTTCTCCACCACTTTCTGTCTGGCATCTTTGGAAAGATTCTTGGTCTTAATGTTTGCCTTGATGATTGACCAAGTGAATTGCACTTTTAAAACTCCTGAGATAAGTGGGGGAGGTTAATTTTAAGTTAAACCACTGATTACATACAGGTGAAAGCTATTACACTTATTTTGTAACCTTTCAAACAAATAAGTTTTGTTCACATTTTATCTTTATCACTTTGGAGTAGTTTATGAATTTTGATTCTTCTTCTTCTTCTTCTTCTTCTTCTTCTTCTACATTAACAGCTTGGCTGCCAGCTACCTATCATTTATGTTGGGGCACAACTATGCCACTGATGCTGTGCCTTTATGCCAGTACACTGGTACTCATTTTGCCAACCTCAGAGGGATGACAGAGTCAACCCCACCTGGTATTAATTCAGCAGCCAACAGGGCTTGAACTCAGGACCCTAAGATTGCAAGCCAGCCACCATAACCACTAAACCAACAACAAGCTTATTAAATTTGATTTGAAAGAATCATAAAATAAGCTGAGGTGGCATCAAGATGTGAAAACTGGGTGGGGGGGGGGGGAGCGGTGATTACTTTTGCTGGCCACTGTATTTCTACTCACTGACTTTCCCTTTGTTGTGAGAATATGGAGAAAACTAATAATTGGATCAAAAGTTTGTTGAAAATTTGATGACAAAAGCTCAAATGGTAAAAACTATTATGGCCTGGACAGACGGACAGACTCAGACACATACAGAAGCAATTGCAAAACCCCTGTTTAAATCCAAGAGAACGAATGATAATTTGGATCATTCTGACGGTTCATCCAGCTTGAACCAAAGGATTGGGACTGCCATGAGGACTCGATGTGTGTGTATTAGTACTCTCCAAACTCAGGAGTACAAGTTAGATACGACTTTGTCTCTCTTTCTCTGGTCAATCAGAATGAAACAAAAAATAAAATAAACCAATGTCACCCGCAGGATCTTGCCAAAAGGTGACCACGTGTGACTTCTTTAAGGTCACACTGAGGTGAACAGAGCTGCTATCCACCAGGAGCGACTCCTTGAGGAATATCTGCCTACGAGAGATTCCGATGAGAATCGTTCTACAGAGTAACCATGAAAAATATGCGTTTGCCTCATAACGTCACCAAATGACGTCATAATGTCTCAAGCTTGACATATCTAGAAAGCACTCATCGAGGTATTCAATTTGAGGTACTACACGATATGGTTCCTAAAACTTGAAAATTTGACCTTGGGGTCAAATATGTTTGACCTAAGGCGCTAACCAAGAAGGTCAAGGCCAATCGCCACCAAAAATTAATCAGCTGAGCGCCAGACCATGAACTATATTCCCATGAAGTTTGAAGATGATCCGATCAAAATTACTCAAAAAATAAGGGTTTCGTCGACTCCCCTGATTTGCGACAAAGTGACCTTGGCCTTTGACCTTCAAAATTTTGTGCACTGAAAGGGACCTCTATAGGCCTCTGATATGCGAAGTTACAAAAATTTCCAATGATAACTGTGCTCTGCAGAATTTTTTATACGTGATTACAGACAAAAAAAAAAAATACAAGCTGACTAACATATCTTGCAAAAACTTCGTTTTGGCAAGATAATAATGTATCAATTGTGAATTGTGATGTTATTAATTTTGAACACCAACATAACCAACTTTAGCATGTCATGTGAACTTAGCAAATGTATTTAGAGCTTGAAATCTTCCTGGCTATTTTCAAGGAGCCTCTTCAGCACCAGCAAGTCTGGAAATTCACTCAGGATAACTGGCAGGGACTGCAAGTTGCCATCTCACCTCAGGACTGGCCTCTTATAATCTCCCTCCATTGGGACCATACTCTGTGCAGAGTGTTGGTGCTCCTTAAGCAGTCTCTTTGACTAGTGGGCACAATCTTGGACGGGTCACCACTCCGACACAGTATACCACCAAGCTGGCACTCATTTTGCTGACCTCGGAAGGATGACAGGCAGTCAACGCCACCTAGTATTAATTCAACAGCCGAGGGGGATTTGAACTCAGGATCTGAGGATCCCAAGCCTATCAACCGAACCATTATGCCAACACCAGGCATTCCTCTAATCTCCTGCCCCTGATATCAACTCAGCTTGGGAATTATTTCACAAAACCTGCTCTATCTTACACACAGATCCATCCCATCTCTTCTTCAGTTATCATACCCTTCTTCTCACCCATGGTACACTGAATCAGACCGGCAAGCAGCAGCCTCTTCACTTTCTGCAGATCTGGATAAAAATCGCAAACTGGTCCAACACGTGGAACATGTCTTTCAATCCAGACAAATCTCACACTCTCACTATGTCTCTTTGAAAGGACCGTTTAGAAAATTCCCCCCATCCACTTTCTCAACAATCCTCTGGAAGAAGTCTTTTCTTTCAAGCTTCTGGGTCTCACTATTTAACCTTTCCTGGGAAAGCCACATTTCCAACCTCGCCTCCAAAGCCAGTCGCCGACTGGGAATCCTCCGTCGTGCAAAGTCCTTCCTCGGCTCTCTTGAGCTCCTGACCACTTCCAAAGCTTTTGTCCGTAGCTTGGTGGAGTACTGCTCTCCCCTCTGGGCAGGTGCTCCTGCCTCCCACCTTTCTCGGCTTCACGCTGTCGAAACCAGGGCATTTAGGATCTTCGGCATCTCCCGTAATGAAGGTGAGTCTTTGGGCCTCTCACAATCACCGCAGGTTGGTCGGTGGTATTTGTCTTCTATCGTCTCCTCTTCAGCCTTCCCCCCCCCTGCTCTCTCTGCGATTTGTCCCCACCACATTTCCACAGGGCGCTCAAGGTCCGCCAACAACCGCCTTCTGGTAAAACTACCAAAATCACGAATCACTGCTCACCTTCACTCTTTCATTCCTCTTTTTTCCCGCCTTTGGAATAAACTCCCTCACGCTATTCTTTCCCATTCTTCCCTCCAGGCTTTCAAAACAGCTGTTCACCACCACCTCTCATCATCCCCCATCCAAATCCTCGATCTTTTCTACCCCCGATAATCCACCCAAGCCCAATTCCTTCAATTCCCCTGCTTTCCTTCCTGAAAGTCCCTGTAATGTCCATCTTCTCTTCCCCATGTTCCCCATCCCATCCCTCTCCCTTCCTCAGTTCACCTAATGTGTCTGTTCCCCACTGTTTTGTCCCTCCCACTCCCGCCCCTCGTCTCATGCCCCCTTGCAGTGTGTTGTGTGTTAGCTCTCATATGAGCCTCGACAAGGTATACAACCCCCCTCCCCCCAACCTTTTTCCAACCCCAACTCTGTCCTCCCTCCCTCCCTCACCCACCTCCCACCCATAAAGCTAAACAGGCATTCCGACATCAAAACCGGAATATTTAATGCTTTCCCCTCCCCTAACATGCTATCACAGAAATCACAACCGAAACAGCTTGTACAAGATATGTGGAAACCATGTGTAATTGCAACTCAAGTGATCATGAGCAGGTTAATTGTGCCAATAAACAATCCTAAACTGATTACCTTCTTCCTGATGCATACATGCACACCGTTAAAAATAAATAATGACATCTTTTTTTTTTCACAATCTCACGAGATTCCCGGAAGCCCTCAGACAAAAACCTTTATAGTGACTTGGGTTTTATGGTCCGTGGTCAAGTCATTGAAGAGAGAATAGTAAGAAAATATAAGGGTATGTTCTTTTGAACATATGAGTCCCCTTGGACCATGAAGCTATCATTCTTGTTGTTAAAGGCCGTTATGGAACACAGAAATAAGGGTATGTTTAGCAGCATCATCATGGTTGGCGTCTCGCAATATAATATATTAGCGCAATTAAAAATACCGTTTTTCCTCGCATCTTCATGTCTGTCAAAAAACCAGTGTCAAGGTGCACAACTACAGCTCATAACCTATCCAGAGGTGTTTTTCGCCCCCCCCCCTGCTTTCCCGTTTTCACGCCACTGTCCACACAAAATTCATCAATCAATTCTATACAGAGTCCAGGGGACTCAATAATAAGGACCCGTGTAATCTCCACAGTATGAGCCTTGCTTGAGAGAACGCCTCATTTATTTGGGCAGTGTACAGTCAACAGACCATTGCCTTGATTAATTATTGAAGCCCATCTTCACCAGGCCAGTGATGCCAATCAGTTCAAAATCCTTTTAACTGTCACTGACCATTTTACACTGAAGAAAAACTACACTGAAGAGAGAAAAATAGGGAGGGCAGTGGCGATTCTGAATACGACAACTCCGAAGATGACTGGCTTCACACAGCAGAAAGCAACATGGCAGCTGTGCGATTTTTCAGGTTGAAATTGTGGGTGGAGTCAGGCCAGCTGTCCAACCAATGGTTTGAACGGAATGTTACACACAGGCAGACGGACGAATACAAGGGTATTATTATATAGTTTTGGATTTTTCTACAGCGTCTGAGGCTCGTAGAGGAGCTGTAACAAATCATGCACACACAAAGTCAAATTCACAAGACAACCATGGACTTGATTTCAGACAGAGCACTGAGCTTGAGGGGAAGTGAAACTTTCCAAGGGCCATCTTTATCACATTGTTTATCGCTCCACACACTGTGGGCCAATCAAAGAGAGGTGTCCTCCTTCCCATGGATGCCAACCAATGGTGTTTACAGTGGGGAGAACAAGTATTTGATACACTGCCGATTTTGCAGGTTTTCCCACTTACAAAGCACGTAGAGGTCTGTAATTTTTTATCACAGGTACACTTCAACTGTAAAAGACAGAATCCAAAACAAAAATCCTGAAAAATCACATTCTATGATTTTTAAATAAATCATTTGCATTTTTCTTGCATCAAATAAGTATTTGATACATCAGAAAAACAAAACTTAATATTTGGTACAGAAACCTTTGTTTGCAATTACAGAGATCAGACGTTTCCTGTAGTTCTTAACCAGGTTTGCACAGACTGCAGCAGGGATTTTGGCCCACTCCTCCATACAGATCTTCTCCAGATCCTTCAGGTTTCGGGGCTGTCGCTGGGCAACAGACTTTCAGCTCCCTCCAAAGATTTTCTATTGGGTTCAGGTCTGGAGACTGGCGAAGCCACTCCAGGACCTTGAGATGCTTCTTACGGAGCCACTCCTTAGTTGCCCTGGCCGTGTGTTTCGGGTCGTTGTCATGCTGGAAGACCCCGCCACGCCCCATCTTCAATGCTCTTGTTGAGGGAAGGAGGTTGTTGACAAAGATCTCGCGATACATGGCTCCATCCATCCTCCCCTCAATACGGTGCAGTCGTCCTGTCCCCTTTGCAGAAAAGCATCCCCAAAGAATGATGTTTCCACCTCCATGCTTTACGGTTGGGATGGTGTTCTTGGGGTTGTACTCATCCTTCTTCTTCCTCCAAACACGGCGAGTGGAGTTTAAACCAAAAAGCTCTATTTTGGTCTCATCAGACCACATGACCTTCTCCCATTCCTCCTCTGGATCATCCAGAATGTCATTGGCAAACTTCAGACAGGCCTGGGCATGCGCTGGCTTGAGCAGGGGACCTTGCGTGCGCTGCAGGATTTTAATCCATGACTGCGTAGTGTGTTACTTATGGTTTTCTTTGATATTGTGGTCCCAGCTCTCTTTAGGTCATTGACCAGGTCCTGCTGTGTAGTTCTGGGCTGATCCCTCACCTTTCTCATGATCATTGAGGGTCCACGAGGTGAGATCTTGCATGGAGCCCCAGACCGATCTAGATTGACCGTTATGTTGAAATTCTTCCATTTTCTAATAATTGCGCCAACAGTTGTTGCCTTCTCACCAAGCTGCTTGCCTATTGTCCTGTAGCCCATCCCAGCCTTGTGCAAGTCTACAATTTTGTCCCTGATGTCCTTAGACAGCTCTCTGGTCTTGCCCATTGTGGGGAGGTTGGAGTCTGATTGATTGAGTGTGGACAGCTGTCTTTTATGCAGATAACGAGTTCAAACAGGTGCAGTTAATGCAGGTAATGAGTGGAGAATGGGAGGGGTTCTTTAAGAAAAAATAACAGGTCTGTGAGAGCTGGAATTCTTACTGGTTGGTAGGTGATCAAATACTTATTTCATGCAATAAAATGCAAATTAATTATTTAAAAATCATACAATGTGATTTTCAGGATTTTTGTTTTAGATTCCGTCTTTCACAGTTGAAGTGTACCTATGATAAAAATTACAGACCTCTACGTGCTTTGTAAGTGGGAAAACCTGCAAAATCGGCAATCAAATACTTGTTCTCCCCACTGTATGTGTGCACCATCCTCCAAATGCAGACTATTAAATGAGAAAGCAACACTTACCATTTTTTGTTAAAATTTTTCGTATGACTCAACCAGATTCAGAATCAAACCGCGGGCCTTCCAGTCAAAGCATATCCTCTATTATGCCAACAAGCTCAAGAAGAGAATTACCGGTGCCACAGTTTCTGAATGTTTAAATATATACATTAATCTGAGTGTCTCAAATGGAAGTAAAAAGTGTTGGACTATGCACGGCTGGTGGTGCAACAAGGACCCACAAAAAGGTTGGAATAACCTGAAGATTCAAGGAGGTTGCAAGCAACCCATTGATTGTTTGTTTGTCCTCGACATCGTAACACTCTTGCAAGCAAATGCAGTCGGACGTTAGCGGTTTTTAGTTCGCCTGTTCGAAGAACAGAGAGCTATATAGCGATACCCCCGGCGTGAGCGTGAAAATGTTAAAATTTTTGGTGAAAGTTATTTTTTCCTTTCTAATGTTTTTATCTACCACACTATTTTTATATATATATATATATATATATATATATATATATATATATATATATATATATATATATATATATATATATATATATATATATATATATATATATATATATATATAATGTCGGGACGTATTATGTGTCCTCCGTCCGTCCGTTCATTCCTGTCCACACTCTAACTCCCAAAGTTTTCAACTTTCACGTTTCATATTTGGTACACAGGTACAGACTGTGGAGACGGTGTGTCGTGACATACGTTCGTCATCTAAAGTGGTTGCCATGGCAACCAGGATGCTGTTTTCCATGTAGTAGCACAATTCTGTATATACCTTCTTGTTTGGGCGTATATTGTGCTCACTTGCTCTCTTGTTACTGATTACAATATACAAATACATATATTGCTCTAAAATTATTTGGATCAGACTTCACTGCAATGCTTTACAAAAAAATATTAATTATTAGACGAGTCTTTTAAAAACGATAAATGTATAAACAGGCGAGCATTGGGTGGTTTTGACACCAACTCTGGTTTTAAATAGCGATCAATATGGTCAACAGAATGAAGAGAGGCTTATGGCACTCAATTGTTTATTCAGCGTTTGTGTGTGGAATCAGGAGTAGAACCTGTTCTGTATGCTGAGGTTTGTTGATCGTCTTGAGAAAATCGTTTTGAACTTGGACAAATTTGAGCGAACAAGGATCACCCTCATTGGCCGGCAAGAGTGGGTGATCAAGCTCACTTACTTGAGTGACATATACAAGAACCTGAACGAGCCGAATGTAAATATTTAGATAATTAACTCTATTTTCATTTTCAGGGAGAAAATAATTCATGAAAAGAAAGCAAAGCAAATGTCACAGCAAAGAAGTAGTTCTAAAATAAACCAGAGAGTTGGTGTCAAAGCCACCCAATGCTCGCCTGTATACATTTATCATTTTTAAAAGACTTGTCGAATAATTATTTTTTTTTATAAAGCATTGCAGTGAAGTCTGATCCAAATAATTTTAAAGCAATATATGTATATTGTAATCAGTATAAAATAGTGTGGTGGATAAAAACATTAGAAAGGAAATAACTTGCACCAAAAACTTTAACATTTTCATGCTCACGCCGGGGCTATCGCTATAGCTCTCTGTTCTTCGAACAGGCGAGCTAAAAATTAGCAGCACCGATATAAATGTACTTTCCACACAATTTGAAGTATGTTCAACAGATATCCAAGATTACAGGATATATGCTTTTGACAGTTCAACACAAGACACATGCCACTGAACCAGAAAATGTGTTTGAATAGTCTTCAAACAGGACTCTTCAGCTTCGGTTCTATCTTCTTCTTCTTCTTTAGCAATCACAATTATTCCCATGTTCTTGTGGGATTGGCCCGGGGGAAGCTTTGCCCGAGTCTTTCACAAGCCAGCTCGCCAGACCTGACGTTCGGCTTCAGTTCAAGCAGGAATTTGTAATTTGGTCACGATGCCGGCGATAGGTCGTCTACTTTTCATGAAGGACACCATGGTATTTTTAAAGTCCACAAACTAATGTTAGCAGATGGGACATCAGTTGAACGTCCATCCGAGACAAATCACACACATTGATGAACCACCCTGCCGGTGAAATACGGGGATGAGTTTATAGCTGGGCAGAGATTCGAACCCAGACGAGACAGCTTAGAGGTGAGTGTGTACCTCAAGGCCATCCTGCCAGCCCCTTCAGCTTCAGTTCCATACATACTTGTCACACAGTCTGAAATCAGCACTTTCGGAATAGTTGCATCACAGGCACCGAGAAATTGATTGCTCCCTTATACGTTTCATCCACCAATGCAAATGATCAAAGTGTGCATTTTCAGCAATGCGTCGGATATGCAGAACAATTACCGTACAATTATACAACCATCGCATCAGATGGGAATCAGCTTATCTCAAAATAGATCTTCACATTGTTGAGAGGAGGGGAGGTGATTGGAGCAAGCACACATCCTTCATTCACACTGATCATCTACAAGGTACTAATGCATTTTGAAATACAAATTAAACAAACAGCGATGCCATAAATACCTATAATATTGTGTGATAACAAGTCAAGTGTTATCCAAAGTACAACCACACGAACATGTTTTATTTCTACCAATTTATTTCATCTTCAAGCGGTGAGCAGCATCAACCCATCGTAGGAAACTCGGTGCTAGAGACAAAGTTTAATATTTGTGCTTGTTACCTTTCGTTTTACTTTATATAAAGAGCAGGTTATTATCGTCAGCTATGGTGTTGGCTTAACCATCGAAGTGGCTGATTAAGATATTTGGGTCCTGAGTTTGAGCCCCCATCGTACCGTTAATATAATACCAAGTGGTTCGATTCAGCCAATCGTCCTTCTGAGATCAGCAAGCTTACTGGGAAGGATGAGCCATTCGAGTATCCATTGTCAGAGCGGTGACCTATGCAGGATTGTTTCCTCTAGCCAAGGAAAAACTGCCTCAGCAGCCCTGTCTCTGAAGATGTGCTCCTTCTTCTTCTTACTGCAGTCCCTTTGTGCAATTTTCTTTCAACCATTTTTACAGGATCGAAGGCTGGTAATGGAGCAGGTTGTGCAAATAAGTTTGAAACCCTTGTTCTACGTTTATAGTGCTGTACCTTTTTTTTGACAACCTCACTGGGCATGGGATTACCTGAATACCTAGGTGGGTTGGGAGTTGAGGTTGGTTGGATACCCCTGGTCGAGAAAAACGTAACGGAACAAATTCAAGATGAACCTTTCTCCGAGTCAATGCTCTCCAACAATGGGGAGATGTGCAAGATAAAATTCCAGTTCCCGTTTGACCGAGCGGCCTCACCTACGTAGATGACAAACGTCATTCCGTAAGTGTTTTAAAAGTTTAGTTTGCCATGCCATGCTCAGTTGCATCTTCTTTCCCTTGCAATACATGTCATTCCACAAAGTTCAAAACATCCTGAGGGATTAAATATATGGCTCTTTGTATTTATTATTAATTTCTCAGTGATCTGAGGCTCATGAGTTGGGGGGGGGGGGTAATAAAGGGTAAAAAGACAATAAACCATCGGTCATGGGGGTAGAAAAGATTGCGGGTAAAGATGGGGAATGACGCAAGGTGGTGGTGGTGGTGGTGGTGGTGCACCTCCTGCTTGGAAGAGTGGGGTAAAACATGAGCCTCAGGAAGGTGGTTCCGTTATTTTCGAAAGAGAAGAGGAACCAACGAGTGGAGATGGGTACAAAGCCTACGCTTGGACAGTTTAATCAGGGGGGTTTTCCATTACCAATCAGCTTGTAGAGTGCTTGCTAAGTCGCTTAAGCACTCCATGGGAAACCATTGATAAGGAACGGCTGGCTTGGCAAGCGCTAGCAAGCTTATTGGTAATGGAACCACCGAGGAGGGGATAATGGGGATGAACATCCTGTAGTGGTGGAGAGAGAGAGATAGAGAGACAATGCTTTTTGGAAAAGTTGGATGAAGTTACCTGAATGAGGCATCTGCTGACGTCACTGGCACACACAGCCTTATTGCAGGTTCTTCCACCAGGGATCCACACAAGGATCAGCAATCCCAAGAAGGAGAGCATGTCCACACCTTCCAGCTGCCTGCTTGGGGCAACCTGATGTGCAAACACACGAACCCGAAATCCACACGAATATCGATCGTCTCAATCAAAGAAACATCACAAGGGCTAATTTATGTTAAAGACAAATAAATGAGGCGATGTCAGAGTCATTTCACGGGTACAAACAAAATGGTGTTAAACTATCGTTACGTTTCAACAAACCGTTACCTCAGCTCTCCTCACGACACACTGGGACGTGCTCACTTTACCTCAGCTCTCCTCACGACACACTGGGACGTGCTCACTTTACCTCAGCTCTCCTCACAACACACTGGGATGTGCTCACTTTACCTCAGCTCTCCTCACGACAAGACACTGGGACGTGCTCACTTTACCTCAGCTCTCCTCACAACACACTGGGACGTGCTCACTTTACCTCAGCTCTCCTCACAACACTGGGACGTGCTCACTTTACCTCAGCTCTCCTCACAACACACTGGGATGTGCTCACTTTACCTCAGCTCTCCTCACGACAAGACACTGGGACGTGCTCACTTTACCTCAGCTCTCCTCACAACACACTGGGATGTGCTCACTTTACCTCAGCTCTCCTCACGACAAGACACTGGGACGTGCTCACTTTACCTCAGCTCTCCTCACAACACACTGGGACGTGCTCACTTTACCTCAGCTCTCCTCACGACACACTGGGACGTGCTCACTTTACCTCAGCTCTCCTCACGACACACTGGGACGTGCTCACTTTACCTCAGCTCTCCTCACGACACACTGGGACGTGCTCACTTTACCTCAGCTCTCCTCACAACACACTGGGACGTGCTCACTTTACCTCAGCTCTCCTCACAAGACACTGGGACGTGCTCACTTTACCTCAGCTCTCCTCACGACACACTGCGACGTGCTCACTTTACCTCAGCTCTCCTCACGACACACTGGGACGTGCTCACTTTACCTCAGCTCTCCTCACAACAATGGGACGTGCTCACTTTACCTCAGCTCTCCTCACGACACACTGGGACGTGCTCACTTTACCTCAGCTCTCCTCACAACACACTGGGACGTGCTCACTTTACCTCAGCTCTCCTCACGACAAGACACTGGGACGTGCTCACTTTACCTCAGCTCTCCTCACAACACACTGGGACGTGCTCACTTTACCTCAGCTCTCCTCACGACACACTGGGACGTGCTCACTTTACCTCAGCTCTCCTCACAACACACTGGGACGTACTCACTTTACCTCAGCTCTCCTCACAACACACTGGGACGTGCTCACTTTACCTCAGCTCTCCTCACGACACACTGGGACATGCTCACTTTACCTCAGCTCTCCTCACAACACACTGGGACGTGCTCACTTTACCTGAGCTCTCCTCACGACACACTGGGACGTGCTCACTTTACCTCAGCTCTCCTCACAACACACTGGGATGTGCTCACTTTACCTCAGCTCTCCTCACGACAAGACACTGGGACGTGCTCACTTTACCTCAGCTCTCCTCACAACACACTGGGACGTGCTCACTTTACCTCAGCTCTCCTCACAACACTGGGACGTGCTCACTTTACCTCAGCTCTCCTCACAACACACTGGGATGTGCTCACTTTACCTCAGCTCTCCTCACGACAAGACACTGGGACGTGCTCACTTTACCTCAGCTCTCCTCACAACACAATGGGACGTGCCCACTTTACCTCAGCTCTCCTCACAACACACTGGGACGTGCTCACTTTACCTCAGCTCTCCTCACGACAAGACACTGGGACGTGCTCACTTTACCTCAGCTCTCCTCACGACAAGACACTGGGACGTGCTCACTTTACCTCAGCTCTCCTCACAACACAATGGGACGTGCCCACTTTACCTCAGCTCTCCTCACAACACACTGGGACGTGCTCACTTTACCTCAGCTCTCCTCACGACACACTGGGACGTGCTCACTTTACCTCAGCTCTCCTCACGACACACTGGGACGTGCTCACTTTACCTCAGCTCTCCTCACGACACACTGGGACGTGCTCACTTTACCTCAGCTCTCCTCACAACACACTGGGACGTGCTCACTTTACCTCAGCTCTCCTCACAAGACACTGGGACGTGCTCACTTTACCTCAGCTCTCCTCACGACACACTGCGACGTGCTCACTTTACCTCAGCTCTCCTCACGACACACTGGGACGTGCTCACTTTACCTCAGCTCTCCTCACAACACACTGGGACGTGCTCACTTTACCTCAGCTCTCCTCACAACAATGGGACGTGCTCACTTTACCTCAGCTCTCCTCACGACACACTGGGACGTGCTCACTTTACCTCAGCTCTCCTCACAACACACTGGGACGTGCTCACTTTACCTCAGCTCTCCTCACGACAAGACACTGGGACGTGCTCACTTTACCTCAGCTCTCCTCACAACACACTGGGACGTGCTCACTTTACCTCAGCTCTCCTCACGACACACTGGGACGTGCTCACTTTACCTCAGCTCTCCTCACAACACACTGGGACGTACTCACTTTACCTCAGCTCTCCTCACAACACACTGGGACGTGCTCACTTTACCTCAGCTCTCCTCACGACACACTGGGACGTGCTCACTTTACCTCAGCTCTCCTCACAACACACTGGGACGTGCTCACTTTACCTCAGCTCTCCTCACGACACACTGGGACGTGCTCACTTTACCTCAGCTCTCCTCACAACACACTGGGATGTGCTCACTTTACCTCAGCTCTCCTCACGACAAGACACTGGGACGTGCTCACTTTACCTCAGCTCTCCTCACAACACACTGGGACGTGCTCACTTTACCTCAGCTCTCCTCACAACACAATGGGACGTGCCCACTTTACCTCAGCTCTCCTCACAACACAATGGGACGTGCCCACTTTACCTCAGCTCTCCTCACAACACACTGGGACGTGCTCACTTTACCTCAGCTCTCCTCACAACACACTGGGACGTGCTCACTTTACCTCAGCTCTCCTCATGACACACTGGGACGTGCTCACTTTACCTCAGCTCTCCTCACAACACACTGGGATGTGCTCACTTTACCTCAGCTCTCCTCACGACAAGACACTGGGACGTGCTCACTTTACCTCAGCTCTCCTCACAACACACTGGGACGTGCTCACTTTACCTCAGCTCTCCTCACAACACACTGGGACGTGCTCACTTTACCTCAGCTCTCCTCACAACACACTGGGATGTGCTCACTTTACCTCAGCTCTCCTCACGACAAGACACTGGGACGTGCTCACTTTACCTCAGCTCTCCTCACAACACACTGGGACGTGCTCACTTTACCTCAGCTCTCCTCACGACACACTGGGACGTGCTCACTTTACCTCAGCTCTCCTCACAACACACTGGGACGTGCTCACTTTACCTCAGCTCTCCTCACAACACACTGGGACGTGCTCACTTTACCTCAGCTCTCCTCACGACAAGACACTGGGACGTGCTCACTTTACCTCAGCTCTCCTCACAACACAATGGGACGTGCCCACTTTACCTCAGCTCTCCTCACAACACAATGGGACGTGCCCACTTTACCTCAGCTCTCCTCACAACACACTGGGACGTGCTCACTTTACCTCAGCTCTCCTCACAACACACTGGGACGTGCTCACTTTACCTCAGCTCTCCTCACAACACACTGGGACGTGCTCACTTTACCTCAGCTCTCTTCACGACACACTGGGACGTGCTCACTTTACCACAGCTCTCTTCACGACACACTGGGACGTGCTCACTTTACCTCAGCTCTCTTCACGACAAGATACTGGGACGCGCGCTCACTTTACCTCAGCTCTCTTCACGACACACTGGGACGTGCTCACTTTACGACACACTGGGACGTGCTCACTTTACCTCAGCTCTCTTCACGACACACTGGGACGTGCTCACTTTACCTCAGCTCTCTTCACGACACACTGGGACGTGCTCACTTTACCTCAGCTCTCCTCACGACACACTGGGACGTGCTCACTTTACCTCAGCTCTCCTCACGACACACTGGGACGTGCTCACTTTACCTCAGCTCTCCTCACAACACACTGGGACGTGCTCACTTTACCTCAGCTCTCCTCACGACAAGACACTGGGACGTGCTCACTTTACCTCAGCTCTCCTCACGACACACTGGGACGTGCTCACTTTACCTCAGCTCTCTTCACGACACACTGGGACGTGCTCACTTTACCTCAGCTCTCCTCACAACACACTGGGACGCGCTCACTTTACCTCAGCTCTCCTCACGACACACTGGGACGTGCTCACTTTACCTCAGCTCTCCTCACAACACACTGGGACGTGCTCACTTTACCTCAGCTCTCCTCACAACACACTGGGACGTGCTCACTTTACCTCAGCTCTCCTCACAACACACTGGGACGCGCTCACTTTACCTCAGCTCTCCTCACGACACACTGGGACGTGCTCACTTTACCTCAGCTCTCCTCACGACACACTGGGACGTGCTCACTTTACCTCAGCTCTCCTCACAACACACTGGGACGTGCTCACTTTACCTCAGCTCTCCTCACGACACACTGGGACGTGCTCACTTTACCTCAGCTCTCCTCACGACACACTGGGACGTGCTCACTTTACCTCAGCTCTCCTCACAACACACTGGGACGCGCTCACGCGCGCATTTTACCACAATGTAACCACAAAAAGCAAGCACTTCTTTCCGATTGTAATTTAATAACCCGAACATTTATACGATCCGAGTAAATTCCTTACCCGAAGTGTGAAAGCTTCAGCAGATGCTCTCTGTGTATGGGAACTCCGTCATGGGAATCGATGCCTCTTATGTTGATATTCCCATGAGGGAGTGTAAAAGGCGTAACGTATCCGGATATTATTACTTGTTTACAACAAAAAAAATTGAATTCAAGATTTATCTCTCACGAAATGAAAGATACACAATGATAAATGTGAAACAAGATAGCTGAAAATGTAATTGCTGCGATGAGAATGGAAGCTCGCCGCCCATGTTGCTACCCGCCGGACGCGCGCTTGTTTGGCGGTGATACGATATTCCTCGAGATACGATACGGGGTCGAATGACAGGCGAAAAACGGTGTTAATGGATACAATTTATTACTCGTGTACATGTAACGGAGGTTAAAGATTCGAAAAAAACAGGAAGATTAAAAAAAAAATGACACCATACACCGCCTCAAAAGTTATGTCGCGTAGAAAACAAATAAAACAAGAAAATACCATTTAAAAAAATTACTTATTGTGCTATAAACGAGAGGTAAACGTTTACTTGTACCGAAAAACAAATTTACAAACTTTTAACCTTCCTCTACCTGCCCACACGTCGAGGTTCGTCCCACACCGGCAGAGCATCCTCCCCCAACCACAAGAGTTAAAAACCAAAAAAAAAAACAGCGATTAAAACGCTTTAAATTACTGACCAATAGGACGTGTTCATATAAACAAGTGTGGGGCCAGATGAGCTAAACTAATGATTTGGCAAACGGTCGCAGCCACCTGTAACGACCAATGATGCGGACGTCTCCAGGGGGGAGGCAAGCTGCTGCAGCCCCGATTCAGAAGGAGAAGTTCCTGTTTTATCCTCCTTCTGACTCAGAAAATGTCTACCAGTGGCTTTACACAGAGAGAAGGACACAGAAACGATCAACTGTAATGTACTCAATAGATAGGGACGAAAGCTCTGAAGTGGGACCAACAGGTTTAATCCCGACACGGGCACAGCAGTCAGCACAGCACAGCATTGGATCATGGGTGGGTCACGTGACTCTCCTTAACCACGCCCCGGTGCACCTACGGATACCTGCATCAGCATAAACTCTTGGACTGACACATCTCATCAACAACCTGTATAGTACACTACACCAAAAATGTATTAACTGAACACACGGAATTATAGAACATAGTAGACTTAACAACAACATCCATCCCGAGATCTCAGAACAAACCACCGAATCACACTTCACATGCGTGTAGGCCCTCTCGCAACTTCAAACGCAGCACGTATCTCCAAACTGGCCATTACAAATGTATTTTAGCATTCATGAGTGTTTTACAACAGGTTTCATCATCGACGTCATGAACATTTTTGTTTGATTGTCAGTTCAGAGACATACAAACAAACATTTTTTGGCCATTTTTCCCTGCTAGGGCGGAGGAGGTGAGCCTTGCGGGTCTCCCATGACGATCTTCTGTCATGGTTCCCTTTTTGAGGCAATGTTTTTTTGTTGTTTTTTTTTTATGGCCGGATCCCCTTCCTGACGCCAACCCTTTAGTGACCTCTTACGACACGCAGGGACACGGTGTACCTATTCTAAACCGAGGCACACACCGGGAAGAAAGAAGAGTTCATTCAATTTTCATATCAATTATTACATTACATGGTTGTACCAATCGGGAAATATGAAAATCAAATTTTCTGTTCAAACGTTTTGACTTTTGAATTTATAACCATTTTTCTGTAACCATTTAGTGTATATGCCTGGTGTTGGCTTCGTGGTTAGGATGATGGGCTTGGGATCCTCCGATCCTGAGTTTAAATCCCCCTCGGCTGGTGAATTAATACCAGGTGGGGTTGACTCTGCCTCTCATCCTTCTGAAATCAGCAAAATGAGTGCCAGCTTGCTCGTATCCTAGGTCGGGGTGGTGACCTGTCCAGGATTGTGCCCAATAGTCAAGGAGACTGCTTAGGCAGCACCAACGCTCTGCAAAGAGTATGGTCCCGATGGATGGATGGATTTAGTGTATCGAGAGAGTTATCTGTGCCAATGTTGAGATCTCTGCTTCATGTGGTTATGCTGATACAGTATCACCTTTTTTATTACTTGGCAAAAAAAATTTTTGGACAAGTATGTTGATCGCCTCTGTTTGTTTGTTTGTTACTTGGCAATTTATTATTATAATTTTTTTACAAGTGTGTTGATTGCCTCCATTTGTTTGTTTGTTTGTTACTTGGCAATTTATTATTATTATTTTTTTACAAGTGTGTTGATTGCCTCCATTTGTTTGTTTGTTTGTTACTTGGCAATTTATTATTATTATTTTTTTTACAAGTGTGTTGATTGCCTCCATTTGTTTGTTTGTTTGTTTGTTACTTGGCAATTTATTATTTATTTTTTTTACAAGTGTGTTGATTGCCTCCATTTGTTTGTTTGTTACTTGGCAATTTATTATTATTATTATTATTTTACAAGTGTGTTGATTGCCTCCATTTGTTTGTTTGTTTGTTTGTTACTTGGCAATTTATTATTATTTTTTTACAAGTGTGTTGATTGCCTCCATTTGTTTGTTTGTTTGTTTGTTACTTGGCAATTTATTATTATTATTTTTTTACAAGTGTGTTGATTGCCTCCATTTGTTTGTTTGTTTGTTGCTTGGCAATTTATTATTATTATTATTTTTTTACAAGTATGTTGATTGCCTCTGTTTGTTTGTTTGTTTGTTACTTGGCTATTTATTTATTTATTTTCCAAGTATGTTGATTGCCTTCATTTGTTTGTTTGTTTGTTACTTGGCAATTTATTAGTATTTTTTTTTACAAGTATGTTGATTGCCTCCATTTGTTTGTTTGTTTGTTTGTTACTTGGCAATTTATTATTATTATTTTTTTACAAGTGTGTTGATTGCCTCCATTTGTTTGTTTGTTTGTTACTTGGCAATTTATTATCATTATTTTTTTACAAGTATGTTGATTGCCTCCATTTGTTTGTTTGTTTGTTTGTTACTTGGCAATTTATTATTATTTTTTTACAAGTGTGTTGATTGCCTCCATTTGTTTGTTTGTTTGTTTGTTACTTGGCAATTTATTATTATTATTTTTTTACAAGTGTGTTGATTGCCTCCATTTGTTTGTTTGTTTGTTGCTTGGCAATTTATTATTATTATTATTTTTTTACAAGTATGTTGATTGCCTCTGTTTGTTTGTTTGTTTGTTACTTGGCTATTTATTTATTTATTTTCCAAGTATGTTGATTGCCTCCATTTGTTTGTTTGTTTGTTTCTTGGCAATTTATTATTATTATTTGTTTGTTTGTTTGTTTGTTTGTTTCTTGGCAATTTATTATTATTATGTTTTTTTACAAGATTGTTGATCGCCTCCGTTTGTGTTTGTCTGGCCACTCACGTTTAATCACCAACAGATCACAATTTTAAACCAATCCTCACGAAACTTTACCAAGTAGTGGAGTTGGTGGTCCAACATAATCCTATTTATTTTTAGGTCAAAAGGTCAAAAGGTCTTCATTGGCCAAAGGTCAACAACTTTTTCAAGTTTTTTTAAATCTTCAATTTTCATCCGATTGACTTGAAATTTGAAGAGGATTTACAAATCTGGTCACTGAATTCAACCAACTCTTTATTTTGAGGTCAACATAGGCCAAAAGGTCAACATTGGCCAAAAGGTCAAATTGGGACAAATTTCTAAAATTGTAAATTTTCATTCAATTGATTTGAAATTTAAAGAGCATCCACATGTCAGGTAATTGAATTCAACGACCTATTAATTTTGAGGTCAACATAGGCCAAAAGATCAACGTAGGCCAGATTTCTAAAATTGTCAATTTTCATTGGATTGACTTGAAATTTGAAGAGCATTTGCATATCCAGTCACTGAATTCAACCATCTATTATGTTTGAGGTCAATATCAGCCAAAAAGGTCAACATAGGCCAAAACATCAACATGGGCCAAATTTCTAAGATTATTTCTAAAATTGTAAATTTTCATCCAATTGACTTGAAATTTAAATAGCATTCACATGTCAGGTAATTGAATTCAACCACCTATTAATTTTGAGGTCAGCATAGACCAGAAGGTCAACATAGGCCACATTTCTAAAATCCTAAATTTTAATCCGATTATCTTGAAATTTGAAGAGCATTTGCATATCCGGTCGCTGAATTCAACCATCTATTATGTTTGAGGTCAATATCAGCCAAAAAAGTCAACATAGGCCAAAATGTCAACATGGGCCAAGTTTCTGAGATTGTTTCTAAGATTTTCAATTTTCATCGAATTGACTTGAAATTTGAAGAGCATTCGCATGTCAGGAAACTGAGTTCAACCACCTACTAATGTTGAGGTCAACATAAGCCAAAAGGTCAACATAGGCCAAAAGGTCAATTAAGCCAAAAGGTCAACACGTGCCAAATTTCTAAAATTGTCAATTTCCATCCGATTGATTTGAAATTTGAAGAGGATTTGCATATAGATCAATGAATTCAACCACCAATTATTTTTAAGGTCAAAAGGTCAACATGGGCCTAATTTCTAAAATTTCTAGACAGTGCCAAAAGCTGCACATGTATCATTCATTACGTCTCAAAAAGTAGTGGATGACAAAACTAGGTGGATGAGTTGGTGAGGTGACAAGAACAAGCTGATTAGATTTTGGTTCAGATCCAGCCCATCATTGGGATACAAACGTAAGCTGTTTAGCCTGGTGGAGGATTGCGCTCCACTGAGTGCCGTTCCACTTTGTTCTGTTTTGCCAAGTGTCACTCTGTGAGTGATTTTTCATTTATTTATTTTTCACCCCAAATCTTCCCTCTGAAATCCCATCTGGCATTTTGACTTCTCCATAATCAGCAAGTAAGTGGTAAAATTTGAGGCTGATTGGATGACCTGGAGGTGCGCACAGTTGCCTCTGAGCAATCTTTCCTGGGTTTGAATCCCGAACAACCTATAAACTGCCATCTTGGTGTTTCACAGGTAGGGTGATTCATCAATGTGTGTGGCATCCCTCAGACGGACATTAAAACTGGGCATCGCTCTCTTTCGGCATTAGTTGTTGGACGTTAAAAATTCCACGGTGTCCTTTTGGAACTGATGAGTAGGTGCGCTATTGCCAGCACCCTGAACAAATCACAAATTTTTTGCCTTAACTACTGCTGGGAAGGCAATGACAAACCACCCAGCATAACCCGTGCCAAGAAACTGTTTCAGCCGCACATGCACTACATAAAGAGTGTGTAAGATCTCATCATCATCATAATCATCTTCATCATCATCATCATCATCATCATCATCATCAAGGGGTAAAATTTTACAACATAGAGTCAACATGTTCACTGTTTTTAATTGGCATGGGTGACACCTGCTTACACTCCATCCTCCCTGATGCGATTTCTCGGACATCCTTAGAATTCGCCCCTATGCTTGACTTCCATCGGCCATATAACTGAACCAGTGGATCCCAAATCTCTTTTGTGCGTAGGCCATACACTAAAGGATTGGCACACGAAGGTACACAGACCATCATTATAGTTAACATGAATCGTAAAGCTCCCTGGTCCTCTTTCATTCGGTTGATTAGAATCAAAGCAAAACCAGTGAAGAATTTTAGAGCAAACACCATAGCTTGTGTACCGCATGTGTGAAGTGCTTTGCTCTTCACATCCAGGGTCCCCGCTGCACATCCATATGTAGATACAATCCTCCAGTAGGAGTAGCTGAGGGTGCCCGCTATAAGCGTAAGAATTGAGGAAGCAATCACTAGCATGACTATATCAGGTGCTGTTTGTCTGCCACAGGCCGTCCGGACCATGATCTCTAATGTACAAAGAGCATCGAAAATCACTACCTCAAAGGAGCAGAACTGCAGTTGAAAAGCGAGAATAGGGTAAACCGCAATGATCATGGCGACTACAGCAGTAGCACTTCCCACTTGGATCAGAGCTCTATGGCGCTGTGATGCCCACGCAACATGAGAGAATGGATGAAACACTGCCCAATGCCGGTCTATATCCATAATCCAGAAAATTATTGCTTGTTCTACGTAGATCAAATCGATCACATACACCTGTGCGAGACATTCAGGAAAGGACAGTTGTCGTCGGCCAACCAGCAGGGTTCGAAACACAGTGCTCATGAATATCATGATCCATAGTGAGTCTGCCACTGCAGTCAAAGCTATATATAAGACCATGGGTTTGTCGAAGCGACGGAGAACGCAGGCACACAGTACCATGAGGTTGGCACAAGTGGCAAGTGGCACAAGGCCCACGGAGGCCAGCAACATCATTCGCCAGGGTCCAGAGCGGGGGAAAGTCAGTACATCCAGCACGATGAAGGATGGTTGTGATATCAGAATGCTTCCGTTCATCTGCATGCAAAGATAAAATAAAATAAAACAATATTTACAATTACAGTACCATCATGGCACATGAGCAGAACCATGTTTGATATATATATATATATATATATATATATATATATATATATATATATATATATATATATATATCCATCCACTGGGACCATACTCTGTGCAGAGCGTTGGTGCTGCCGAAGCAGTCTCCTTGGCTATTGGGTACAATCCTGGACGGGTCGCCACTCCGACACAGGATACCAGCATGCTGGCACTCATTTTGCCGACCTCGGAAGGATGACAGGCAGAGTCAACCCCACCTGGTATTAATTCAACAGCCGAGTGGGATTTGAACTCAGGATTCTCGGATCCTAAGCCCACCACCCTAACCATTAAGCCAACACCAGGCATATATATATATATATATACATATACATATATATATATATATATATATACATATACATATATATATATACATATACATATATATATATATATATATATATATATATATATATATATATATATATATATATATATATATATATATATATATATATATATATATATATATATATATATATATATATATACATATACCTTTCTTACTGTGTTGTACACTGCTGTATAATCACAGCTCTCAATGTTATCTTGCATTTGCCACCGTTTTGTTTTGGGGGGTTTTTTCATTGAACTTCACCCTAAACAAGGCTGAAAGCCACTAAATGTGAAGGGTTACTGAAAAAACAGAAGATGAAAAACTGGGAAAACCTTCACCGAGTCCTGAAACAAGGACACCTCGTCACAAGGCTGCTGTGCATGATGGGGGTAACGAAGCCAGGCGGAAAAATACATTTTCTTACCCCAATTGGGTCTTTTTCAGGAGACACCATCTCTGTACTGGATGGCCATTGGCTCCTGAAGGGAGCTCATCCACCCTTTGTCACATTCACCCTCCCCACTAGCTAAGCCAGTAAGGGGTGTTGGTTTAGTCGATGACAACCAGACCATGCGGCAGGTAGCACTGAGTTGCATGTTACCTGTAGCAGTCCCAAAAGGCTGACCTGATTTAAAAATTCCCAGGTAGGTGGCTGCCCATTCTCGGGTTGGAACGTACACCACCTGGTAAACAACGCCTGCAAAGTTACTGATGCAGACCAATCGGTTGTGGAAAAGTCGGACATAAGCTTTGCCTACATTAGGGCAGCTGTCGTTGACCCCTCGCGCACACATAGCGCAAAGCGGGGTTAAGCAATTGGGTTACTCCGTCTGGCTATCGGTCTATGATCGAGGAACGACTTAATTTCAACTGAATAATATATTTTGAACACGAGAACATGAATCTGAACATGAATCGGAACATGAATCGGAACATGAACCTGCAGTTCAGTCATACTTCGGCTCTGAATTTGGCAAATTGTGTGGAATCTCGTCCTGATCATGCTTTCGCACAGAGGATTGAGATATCTTTTTTTAAATTATGCCTGTCTATCTGTCTGTCCGTCTGTCTCAGTCTGACAGTCAAACAAAATTGAAACTCATTCCAAACAGGAAACTTGCTGTTTTTAATGACGTCATAAAGGACACAAACAATAAGCACGATGAACTAATTTAATATAATAAGGTGGTGTAAAATACACTGTGTCAACGGCGGTAAATTTCTGAATAAATGGTTTGTTTCGGGTTTTTTTCATACAGCCTTTATCTTTTTTTGTATTCTACGTCGAGGCTCGTATTAGAGCGAACACACAGAACATACAAGGGGAGCAGGAGACAAGAATGTGGGAGAGGGAAGGACAAAATAATGGGGAACAGAGACATTGGGAGATCTGAGGAAGGGAGAGGGATGGGGTGGGGAACACAGGGTACACAAGATTGACACGACAGAAACTTTCAGGTCCTTGCACGACAGGGACTTTCAGGAAGGAAAGCATGGGATTTGAAGGAAGTTGGTTTGGGGTGGATTAGTGGGGGTAGAGAAGATCATGGTTTTGCATGGGGGTAGATAAGAGATGGTGGTGAACAGCTGTTTTGAAGACCTGGAGGAAAGAGTGGGATTGAAGAGAGTGTGGGAGTTTGTTCCAAAGGAGGGGAAAAAAGAGGAATTAAAGAGTGAAGGTGAGCAGTGATTCGTGATTTTGGTAGTTTTAGCAGAAAGGAGTTGCTGGCAGACCTTGAACGCCGTGTGGAAATGTGGGGGGAACATATCGCAGACAGAGCGGGGGCCGGGGGGGGTGGTGAGACCGAAGAGGAGACGGTAGAAGACAGAAAGACCACCGACCTGCCTGCGGTGAGAGAGTGAGAGGCCCAAAGACTCAGCCTCATCGTGGGAGATACCAATGATCTGAAATGCCTTGGTTTCCACAGTGTGAAACCGAGAAAGTTGAGAGGCGGGAGCACCAGCCCAGAGGAAAGAGCAGTACTCCATCAGGCTACGGATGAAAGCTTTATATGTGGTCAGGAGCTCAGGTGTGCCGAGGAAGGACTTTGCACGACGGAGGATGCCGAGTCAGCGTCAGGCTTTGGAGGTCAACTTGGAAATGTGGCTTTCCCAGGAAAGATCATGGCAGACAGTGAGACCTATAAGCTTGAATGAAAGGACTTCTTCAAGAGGATTGTTGAGAAATTAGATGAGGGGGTTTCCAGACGGTCCTTTCCGAGAGACATAGTGAGAGTGTGAGATTTGTCCAGATTGAAAGACATGTTCCACGTGTTGGACCAGTTTATGACTTTATCCAGATCTGCAGAGAGCGAAGAAGCTGCTGCTTGCCGATCTGAGGGATGACAGAGGGTGGAGTCATCAGCGAAGATATAGAGAGGATTTTCCAGAGAGACGGAGAGATCATTGATGAAAACCAGAAAAAGAACAGGGCCCAGAACGCTACCTTGAGGAACTCCATTTGACACTCATGTGCTCATGGTGGGGGAACTTCGAGTTTCTTTTCAATGAACTCTCTCGTTAATGGTGCCTCCAGTTTTGATTCAGTGTGAAGTAATGATCTCTTACGTTCAGTTAGTTACACATGATCATGCTAATGTTTGCAATCTTTTGTAACACAAAACTTCGACATGAATGTTCCCGTTGAATGCCACCCTCTTGTTGGGTTGGCTGGGAAAAGATGTTGGTCCGATTCAGGAATAAACGCTGAGCCAGGCCTGACGTTCGACTGATTTTGGCTGGAATTTGTAGTTTGTTCAGGGTGCCAACAAAAAACTGGCCAACTCTTCATGAGAGTCACCATGGTATCTTGAGCATCCACCAGGTAAGGCCAGCAGATGGGGTGCCCGGCTTCACGTCCATCCGAGAGATGGCACATTTCGTGATGCAACGTCCTACTTATGAAGCACCAATCTAACAGTTTATAGTCAGTTTGGGAATCGATCCTAGATGAGACAGCTCAAAGAGAAATCTATCATCTCTGCACCAACCTATCAGACAATCCTTTGTAATACATGCTGAACAATATTGCCAAGTTGGTGACAGGCAGCATATTCTTATCGGTGGTGTTCATATTTGTTTCTAAAGGGATACTTCTCAATGAGAATCCTGACTCTATTAGTCACTTCCATCTTTGTCGGGCTGGCAGGATGGCAGCGTGGCCTAGAGGTATGCAGTATGCACACTCGCCTGGGTTCAAATCCCAGCCAGCTAAAAACTGTCATCCCAGTGTTTCACAGGCAGCGTGATTCATCAACGTGTGTGCCATCCCTCAGATGGACGTTAAACGGATGTCCTGTCTGTCGGCATTAGTCGTTGGACGTCAAAGATCCCACAGTGTCCTTCGTGATCGTGGGAAAGTATTTGTTGGCACCCTGGAACAAATTACAAAATTCCTGCCCAAACCAGCATCAGTGGTACAGCCATGCTCCCAACAATGATGAAAACCAGCGGTCACAGGTTGTACATGAAGTGTGTGTGTGTGTGTGTGTGTGTGTGTGTGTGTGTGTGTGTGTGTGTGTGTGTGTGTGTGTGTGTGTGTGTGTCCACATCTATATATTTTTACTTCCGGAACCAAAGGTGGAAGGAGGTTATATTTTTCACCCCTGTCTCTGTCTGTCTGTTTGTCTGTGTGCAGGATATCTCAAAAAGTTGTGAACGGATCCGGATGAAATTTGGTGGGCAGGTTCGGTGTGTGACAAAGATGAACTGATTAGATTTTGGTGAAGATCCGGATCCGGATCCGAGTACTGGAATTTTTTGAGAGGTTTATGAGAAGTGAGAACCGGATATGAGAAGTTTTTTTTTTTTTTTTTAAATGATTCTTCACCATTGAGAGATAGGGACAACAACGATATCTCAAAAACGTATTGGACCCGATATGTTCTACTGGATCGGGAATTGTGAGGAATGCACACCGAGTCTTTCTAGTCACTTAAAAAATGTTTTTCTCTTCAACCGCTTTTCCCATCGATGCGAAACTTTAAACATCGGAGGGACTCCCCATGGAGAATATTTCATTGATAACTCTGATGTCAGAGATGACATTGTATGGCAGCCATATTGGATTAAAGGAAAAAAACATTGACATCATTTTCTTCAAAAAGTCACAAAGAAAAAGAAATTAAACTTGGCATTTGTCGTTACATGGTATAGAGGGTGATAACCATGACGTCATCAGAGAAGTTGAATGGAAATCCTTTTCTGAAAAATTTGAAACTTCATATATCTGATCTATGACCTGATGTGAGTAAATAAAGTTATAACGTCA
>NC_140971.1:15785752-15813252 GCF_056783735.1 Eptatretus burgeri
ACTCACTGATGAACCTCTGAACGTTTGATTAAGATCCATTTGGCCATCAATGAGAACACACACACACACACACACACACACACACACACACACACACACACACACACACACACACACACACACACACACACACACACACACACACCTCTTTTAGTATGGATATTTACCTTGATATAAATGTATATATATATATAAAGTTATTTTTAAATAATAATTTTAAACATTAAGACAATCATCGTCTTCACCTTGTTATTAATTGTCCACTTGAAGCCATTTAATGAATACTTAACTTGTTCCGTCTCTGTTTGTTCCCTGGAACGTTTTCCTGGGACAAACTGTCCGAATGGCCGGAGTGGAGAAATGTTCCTCAAAACGAGTTTCATCATCAACTGTCTCGAGACGTTTGTCATCATGAGTCGCTCGATTTGATTGGTTAACTGGTACAAGGTCAAAGGTTACAAAATATTCCTTGGGAAGTCATATATATATATATATATATATACACATATACATATACATATACATATACATATACATATACATATACATATACATATACATATACATATACATATATATATATATATATATATATATATATATATATATATATCCTACTGGTTGGGCAGAAAACAGCAATTTTTGAGAGGAATCGTGCAAATGAAAATACAAGTATCAAATTTGGCACATTTGTTCTCCAGGGGATTCTAATCAAATCTGCCTGATTGGCCACTTGAAAATCCAAATTTTGAAGAAAAAAAAACTTCAAAAACGTCACGATCACGAATCAATGTTGGATGCTGGCTGAGATTGGTGAATGTTTCAGAAACATCATGAAAGACGTTCCAAGTCTGCCATGCAGTTTTCTTCCCTTTACCACGGAAGGCAGACACGACGTCACATCCAGTGAACGTATGGAAGTATGGGATCCCTGTAGCTTTCTCAGGCCCTATTGCAGAAACTACCTCATGGACTGGAATCCATCGTGCCTTGGCTCCTTGGCCAAAGGCAATCCACATGTTCTCAAGACCTAGTTCCTGTAAGGATGGCAGTACAGATATTGCTATGACTAGTACGTCCGTGTCATTAGCCTTAATGATAATGGACTTGCCACCATCCGTCGTTGCATCCCTGACGTGTACAAATATTCGAGTGTCAGCTTCTTCATGACAACATGGAGACACAGCATCCAGTGACTTCCTTGTGTTGCTGATGGCATCTTCTCCTTTTGTGACAATGACTGTGCTTGTCGTCTGTGCTTCACATATCTTTTCCACAAGGAAGTGAAACGGCTCAGTCTTGTTGCTGTCATCTCGAAGAAAGCTTCTCCAGTTACTTGGGGTCTTACTGGTTCCTGTCACTCTTCTTCTGATTCCTTGCCCCCTTTTCGACCTTGCCTCGGACTTCAGACTTGACTTCTTGTACACATAAAACACTACGTCCACCCTCTCGTACCTGGCACCATAGGATTCCACCTTTGGGATGACGTCTTCTTTAGCATAGTCATCAAATATCTTTGAAGTGAGTGGAGGTAGGGCATTGATAAGTGCTGAGCCATCAATGATGACTGCATCTCCCCTTGGTTTTCTGTCTGGGATGTTCACTTGCGCTTCAAGAATTTCAGGCAGTTGTGACTTAAAAAAAAATTTGAAGTTATTAATTTATTTATTTATTTATTTTTTTCAAAATTTGGATTTTCAAATGGCCAATCGGGCAGATTTGATCAGAAATGCCAAATTTGATGCTTGTATCATAATTTGCACGATTTTTCTACTGTCTACTACACGATGCACTCCTTCCTCTTTCTGACATACACCCGTAATACTTGTTTGTACATTGGACCTTCTCCAATTTGAATAAAACAGGAGCACAACAGACCATTCATTCATCATCATCATCATCATCATCATCATCATCATCATCATCATCATCATCATCATCTAGCATACAGAGCGTCGCTTCTGCTGACGCAGTTTCTTGACGAGGTTACAATCCTGGATGGATTGCCATTCCGGCTCAGTCCGCTCGAGTGCAGGTACAGGTGTTTGTAATTTGTTCAGGGTGCCGGCGATAACTCGCCAACTCTTCACAAAATACACCGTGGCATCTTTAACGTGCATCAACAACTGCCGGGAGATGGGACACACAGTTTAACGTCTATCCGGGGGATGGCACACACATCGATAAATGACCCAGGACCCTGCATGGTAAATACCAGGATGGCAGTTTATAGCTGGGTCGGGATTCGAACCCAGGCAATACAGCTGAGCGATGTGTCCACACCTCTCGGCCATCCTGCCATGCAGCACCCAGACCATTTCACCCCCAATGAAGAAGACGTTAAATGTAAATCGGATCGAACTCGCTGGTTAATAATCCAAACAACACAAACCGCGACTCCCAAGGATAGCCGGCTTCATCAATGTGTCGCGGATGAGCCTAAATTTGATTGCCCGAGGTGTTAGGACAGTCCAGTCAGTATAAAGTGGACATATCATCTCTGATGGGCCGATGAGATTGCAAACAACTCCAACACAGGTCGGGACACAGGTAAGTCATTGTATCATGGAGCATGTTGTCCTTTGGATGGGTCATCGTGCCAATTGTCCTTCAATGCTTGAACTCCTTTGTACACCAGACTGCAGGTGTCCACACACATCAGGTAAAACATCCAAGGGATGCGAGTTGTTCACCTGTGTGTGTTGTTCCTGTTTCAACAACACACTTTTGTTAACCGGCCTTTCACGAGGAGGTCGCAGCGGAACTCCCAGGTAGGTTCGTGGTGACTTCTGTAACTTCGTACATGATTGAAATGTTTATCAAATGACTTGCGGAAGTTAAATGTAACTATTACTGCTTGGAGCAGAAAACTGAAAACTTAGAAAATATATTCTTCTGTATACCTTCGAAGTACAAGTGCATGAAAGTACTCTGACCTTCTACTTACATCATCAACTGGAGTGAGTTCCCAGAACACGATGCCGTGCACGGTGTCCAGGTACGTACAGGAGGACCTTGCCGTTTGCGGCAGTGAATCAGTGAACCGCAAGTCCCCAAACTTCGGGGATAATTGGGGGAATGGGGTTTGCAACTTCAACGTTAACATTTGCCCCGTGCATTGTTCTCATGCTGTTTATGTTCATAAATAAAACAGTTATTAAAGAATACTAGTGCGTGGCCGTACGTGCAACAAAAAAGAAAAAAAAAACTTTCAAACCGCGTGCCAGAAACAACCACACAGGCCGTTCATTCGCTCTTGTAAATGACGACTGGATTGGGGCATTGTGTTTATCTATAAATGCGCATAAGAAATCGAGAAATTATTAGAATACATTAAGTCATCACCATCCGGAAGTGGTGCGTGCCCGTACGGAATGTTCACATGCATTCCACGAATTATCGCTTTCATTGAAGTAACAACTGCTGTGATACTTACACACACAGAGTTAATTAAAATCAAGTTTACCTCCCTGTCTTTGCTTGCCATGACATTCGCTGCCATTGACCATTGCCACTCCTACGCCACGGTAACTAAATGGTGCCCTTTCCCCATCGTAACCGGCACGTCCCGTGACGTCATCCTCGGCCGGCCGCGCACCGGCCCACGCAGCCACGCCTAGGCAGCAACGTGTCTTGTCATTGGTTTGGTAAATAAATGGCCATAACTTGGGAAGCACTTGTCCGATTAATATCCAACCTTGAAAAGGCACATCCTCAAGTCCCCAGCAATATACCAGGCAAGTTTCAATTAGATCGGACCAGTGGTTGTCGAGAAACAGTGGTCACACACACACACGCACACACACACACACACACACACACACACACACACACACACACACACACACACACACACACACACACACACACACACACACACACACACACACACACACACACACACACACACACACGTCTGGAATTATAGATAGATGAAATAAAGTTTATATTCTTGAGTTATTATTTTTTTGTGTGTGCAGCCTGTGGATGCTGCTTGCATCGTTGCTGGCAGTGAGTGCGGCTGTGCCACTGGTGCAGTGCCCCCTGTTTTCAGTAGGCAGGTACTCCGTTCTCCCGACTTTGGAAGGATGAACAGGCTGAGGCAACCCGCCCGGTGTTATTTAACGGCTTCACAGGGGCTTGAACTCAAAACCCTCGAAGATCTTTAGCCAACCACCTTAACCAGCAATGCTTGCGCGATGGTTACCATGTCATGGTTGTTTGTACGTACTCGATCCTCCTTAAATGCTGATCCTCAAGCAAAGAAACAGCACATACCTTTTTTTTTTTAAAGTCTGGTTTGACTGAACCGGGATTCGAACCGCCGACCTTCCCAGACTCAGAGCAGACGCTCAAAGAATGAAGCCACGGAGTGTGGTCAGTTGGAGGATAATTGAGAGGGTTTGGTTTATCTCTACCCCACGCACAAAGGGAAAAGTGAAGTTAAACAATTGGTTCACTTTGTCTGTCTGTTTGAGGAACAACTTAATTTCAATTGAATATTCTATTTTGAACACCAGAGACCACTAATCATGCCTGGTGTTGGCTTCATGGTTAGGGTGGTGGGCTTGGGATCCCAGGATCCTGAGTTCAATTTCCCCTCGGCTGTTGAATTAATACCAGGTGGGGTTGACTCTGCCTCTCGTCCTTTTGAGATCAGCAGAATGATTGCCAGCTTGCTGCTATCCTGTGTTGGAGTGGTGACCCATCCATGCTGGTGTTGGCTTCATGGTTAGGGTGGTGGGCTTGGGATCCCAGGATCCTGAGTTCAATTCCCCCTCGGCTGTTGAATTAATACCAGGTGGAGTTGACTCTGCCTCTCGTCCTTCTGAGATCAGCAGAATGATTGCCAGCTTGCTGCTATCCTGTGTTGGAGTGGTGACCCATCCATGCTGGTGCTGGCTTCATGGTTAGGGTGGTGGGCTTGGGATCCCAGGATCCTGAGTTCAATTCCCCCTCGGCTGTTGAATTAATACCAGGTGGGGTTGACTCTGCCTCTCGTCCTTCTGAGATCAGCAGAATGATTGCCAGCTTGCTGCTATCCTGTGTTGGAGTGGTGACCCATCCATGCTGGTGTTGGCTTCATGGTTAGGGTGGTGGGCTTGGGATCCCAGGATCCTGAGTTCAATTTCCCCTCGGCTGTTGAATTAATACCAGGTGGGGTTGACTCTGCCTCTCGTCCTTCTGAGATCAGCAGAATGATTGCCAGCTTGCTGCTATCCTGTGTTGGAGTGGTGACCCATCCATGCTGGTGTTGGCTTCATGGTTAGGGTGGTGGGCTTGGGATCCCAGGATCCTGAGTTCAATTCCCCCTCGGCTGTTGAATTAATACCAGGTGGGGTTGACTCTGCCTCTCGTCCTTCTGAGATCAGCAGAATGATTGCCAGCTTGCTGCTATCCTGTGTTGGAGTGGTGACCCATCCATGATTGTGCCCAATAGCCAAGAAGACTGCTTAGGCAGCACCGACGCTCTGCACAGAGTCTGGTCCCAATGGATGGATGGATGGAGACCACTAATTAGTGGTCCGATTATAATCGGAGTTTTGCACTACTTTGGCTCTGAATTTGGCAAATTGTACGGAATCTCGTCCCGAGTGTACGTGTACACAGAGTAAGGTAATTTTCTTCGTCTGCCTGTCTGGTAGTCAAACAGAATTGAAAATCATTCCAAAGAGGAAATTTGCTGTTCCTAGGACGTCATAAGGATACAAACAACAGGTACGAAGAACGAATGTAACGTGTTAAACGAGAAGGGCACTCGGTGGAGTACGTACCTCCACCATGCCATGCCTGATCCACGAGAACATATCGGGCCCAATACATTTTTGAGATATCACGCTGTACAGCACTATGTCGTTTCTCACCCGATCTCTCAATGGTGAAGAATTACGTTGGACATTAAATAATTCTCGTATCCAGATCCGGATCAAATGTGCCGCTCGTGCTCTCAACGTCTGGGAATATCGAGATTCAGAGAAAAAATTGCGCCTCGTGGGAAAACAAGGATCGTTTCTCGGAAAAGTAATGAGCTGGAGTTGAAAAGACCCTTCCCATGTCCTTTTTCTCAAGACTGCGTGATGTAAGGTGTTCATGAACCCTCTTTCTGTTCGTAAGTGCAGTGCGAGCGTGTGTATTTGCCATGATCCATGTATAAGGAAGATTAGAAAGCAGACATCGAGTGTCCGTCCTTATTCGCTGTAAGCTTTAACATTTCACCTGTGGGGCTGCTGGGGCAGGTTTCTTGGCAGGGGTTCCGCCGGTTGGTTTGTGATTGCCTTTCCAGCGGTGTTTGTCAGTTGTCTTTCCTTTTAATGCTGAACATCAAGCAAGGAAGCAGCTCGTACCATGATGTTGGTGTTTGGAATAACTTGGCAGGGGTTTTCAACCACTGACCTGGCCAGACTCAGAGCAGACCCTCCAACCGTTATACCGTCGAGCCCAGTTGATGGAAGCTTCATGGATTCGATGTTTCCTTACATCTGCCAAAGGGATGCACCATGAAGGTACAGGACAAGCGAGCAGTCCATTCCGCACAACTCGTAAAGACTTTTCCATTCGGACACTGATGTGAAACATTTTTCGCCAGATGAGACTTCCACTGGCAGACAAAGACTTCCTTTTGAATGCTGCTTTCTGTACAACAACACAATCTTATTGTAATTCAACAGTGACAAGTTGTGGAAGGAAATGTGAGGATGTGAAGCCAATAAAACTACTACAAATGAGGACTCAAAATCATTGTGTCTGTTTAGTAGCAATTAAGGATGGCCTATGGGTACGCACGATCACCTCTAAGCTGTCTAGCCTGGGTTCGAATCCCGACCCAGCTTTAAACTATCATCCCGGTGGTTCGCAGGCAGGGCGATTTGTCAATATGTGTGCCATCCCTTGGATGGACGTTCAACTGGGCATCTCATCTGTCGGTATTAGTTGGTAGACATTAAAGATCCCACAGTGTCCTCTGAAAAGCTTTGGCGAGCAATCATCGACACCCTGAACAAATTCCAAATTCCTGCCTTAACTACTGCTGTGAAGGCAATGGCAAACCACCCAGTATAACCCTTGCCAAAAAATTACTTTGACATCACCGACGCTCTGCAACAGAGTGTGCTACATCAAAATCAAAAGAATGGCAGTTCATGACTCTTATCACTGAACCTTGGTGACTTGGCTCCGACGCCTGGATTTAATAGAGGTCGCTCGCTCGGTATCTGAAATAGATCGAGCTCAGCAAAGCTGTCACTGAGGTTTCTTTGGATGCGTCAAAAATGTCTACACCAGGTATATGGTATAGAGAAGGCTTAGTTTGAAATTTTAGTGGAATCGACCTCGATGGACCTTACCGTTGATAATAAAGTTGCTCTGAAATAGCCAAGAGGATCCAGATCAGAGATCCACAAGTGATGACAAAAGGTTCGGTCTGACTTCTGCGCAGTTGCAATAATAATCGACGTACAGATGCCTCCGAAGATGGTCTGCTGGTGTAGTTCTCGGGCTACACAATATATCACAGCGGACCCTCTTTTAAAATGTCCATGGTAATTAGGTGAGTGTGTATGTTCTGCAACTGCTTTGCTACTCACCTGTGCATTGAAATTGCTCTCATAATTGTTTGTTTAATGCGATGTGATAATTAGCCAATCAAAATGGAGAAAACTGTGAAAACCTGCACCCTCAAGCTCATGTATTCTCAATGGGTACACTGTGACACTCTGAAAGTTGATGCAAACGGAATCTCTTTCCGGAATAATTAGCTCAATGCCTCCAATCTACTTATGAGGTATACACAAGCAGGCATGGTGGCTAGTGGGGCCAATTATTTGAAGTTTTCGTTTGCTGCTGTGTTGAGGTGTTATTTCAGAAAATAAATAAAGGATAAAAGGACGATTATCCAAATCATGCATATACAGAGGATGCCAATTCTTAAGTATGTAGCTCGGAGCTCTTGCAAAGTCCACTTATCGAAACAGCTTGTGTGCAAACCCTGTGTGGGGAATCATTCTCTCTGGCACTTCAAAGTAAAGCCTTGGACATTATATAGAGCTGTGGTCAATGTAAAAAGGACTTCCGTCTTTCGAGAAGGTAAATATGTCAACCAGCAAATTGCTGGTCAGGGTGGAGATGTGGTCCACCCAAGACATGTTATGACTCATCGTGAGACCAAGGTACTCCAGAGACAACATCTGTCCCACAGACGTGAACTGGAGGATTAAACAATCAATAAACTTGATTTTTCTATGTTTCTTGATGAATAGAATGAAGATGAAGAGTTCAAGCTCGTCCACGAGCCTAGACCATGTAGAATATATATATATATATATATATATATATATATATATATATATATATATATATATATTAATACACCAGGGGGTTGACTCAGCCTGTCATCCTTCCGAGGTCGGTGAAATGAGTACCAGTGTCCCTGGCTAGTGTATACCCCGGTTAAAATAGGTGTACCATATCCCTGTGTCGTAAGAGGCGACCAGTGTTGCGTCAGGAAGGGCATCCGGCGTAAAACATGTGCCAAATCACTATGCGGATCATATGGATGATCCGCTGTGGCGACCCCTAACGGGAACAGCCGAAAGAAGAAGAAGATGTGTGTGTATATATATATATATATATATATATATATATATATATATATATATATATATATATATATATATATATATATATATATATATATATATATATATATATATATATATAATATAAAACCTGCTCTCCTCGTTGGGCTGGCACCCTACCTCACAGCTTGCTCAGATTGATACTGTGGATACCTTCAAGATCATTGGAATCTCCAACGATGAAGCTGAGTCCATGAACTTATCACTTCGCCATCGCAGGCAGGTCGGTGGTCTGTTTTCTACCACCTCCGTTCCAGTCTTCAGGTCTTGCACCCTCTTCTCTTTCCACGCTTTGTCCTTCCCCCCCTCCCCTCCACCCAAGTTTCTGCAGGGCACACATGGACCACCAGCGACTCCCTTCTGTCGATCACTGCTCACCTCCACTCATTTGTTCCTCTGTTTTCCCAGCTGTGGAAGAAACTTCCACAAATGCTGCTAACTGGCTGTTACTTGAATTTACAAATTTTTCTTTGAGTCACTTCCGTTTTTGGTTTTACCCGTGAAAAAGAGATGAAAGTGTCACTATGGTGGTGCTTCGACCTTTGGTATGTGCTGAGCCCACTTGGGTGATTGTTATGCTGTACGATTCTGCATTGAGGGATATCCTGCCCTTGTAAGAAACCCCTCTCCTGATCCTCCGGCTATTCTGTTAAAACTCGTACATCACACACACCGACGGAAATCAGGTGTTATACTGGTGGCAGCGGTGATTTTGGATAAGGCAAGGGCAGACAGTTTGAATCCAACTTGATCAAGGATCCCTACTCTCACCTAGAAATCCACAAGCTCTGAACATCAGCATATCCACCACAATGTGATGGAACAGTTGAGCTTCGCAATCATACCATGAAGGATAAACTTACCAAAGCCTTGTTTCACAGAGGAATTGAATGGGACGAACATCTCCACCAGATTGAAGTGGCTTACAACACGCCGACTCGTGCCGGCACAGGCTTCACTCCCTTCTGTCTGGCACATGAACGCGAAGCCAATGCACCTCTCCAGGTTCTTCATAAGAATACTCATCCGGGGCATCTCCAACACCTGGGACACCAGCCGAGTACACGGCCTCGTTCAAATGCAGATTACAAAAGGCTTTTCAGGAAGTTTCTGGATGTACCCAGAGAGCAAAACATCAGCAAAAGTTGTACGATGACAAACGCCTCAAGTATACTCCGTACTTCACTGGGGACTTTGGCCCGGTTGTACAAAAGCATTCTTAAGGAAAGATTTGAGGATTTAATGAAATATATCCTCAAGTTTCCCTTTCTGGACATCCTTAATTTGAGGATCGTTGCATATTCATAACTATTTCTTAAGTTTTTCCTTCAAACCTTTCCTAAACTCAAGGGAGCACTCCCCCATCCTTAAAAACCAACCGTTGAGTTTCCAAATGGTGCTTTTCGTAGAAATTGTGCACGAGGACGTCACAAACGTGTTTTCAGAGACCTCTTCAAGCAGCTTGACGACAATGATCATATTACCCTTTTCTAAAACACGTACTAAGGAATAACTCAAACTATACTAAAGGTCTTTGATCCCCCAGGAGTCATTTCCACAACAATATATTTTAAACATATTTTTATATACTCCATGAAATTGACAATCCCAAGGTATTTAACAAGTGATACCTGGCCCAATGTAAAGGTGTGTTCTGGTGCAGGTACTGCAGTTGAACGAGATGTTAGTCTGTGGTGCTAGTGGAGTGGTACTTTCATGGTATGGTCATTTATTACTTCGTGTTCAGGTTATCGAGATACCAATTCAATTGATACCGACAGTGACCCCAGGAAAAAGGTCAACTGTGTACGTAATAAATAGATTGGATGTAGCGTGTTACCAGGTCCACAATTCGTCAATCCTGCATCGTAGAAAGACGTGTTTGACTCGGGGTAGTCTCGGTTTACCCTGTGGACCCAGGTCTTGCCAAAATTGAGGGATTCTTAACTATTATACACTATTTATAGTTATCGTGTTGTAATTAATCATAAAAATACTTCAACAACACACATCATACAACTATACAATGCATTGTCTCTCTTGTGCTTGAGAAAAGCCTCCACTCGTGCTTCTGTCTCTTCCTGAAGCCAGTTTGTTGATCGCTTCACTGCCATCTTGCTTTTGGAAACCTCTTCCTATCTCCAATCTGATTGGTTGGCTATCACAGCAACAGCTCCTCAGGATTTCCTCAACCTTAAGGAAATCATTACTTGAGGATATCCTGAGGGTTGTTTATGTAACGGCCCTCAAAGAAATCCTTCGCTAAGGAATCACAGTGTACCTCCAGGGGAATCTTCCCTTAAGGATAAGGTAATTTTATGCAACCAGGCCTTAGTGCTTGTGGAAAATCCAGCTCACTGTTGTCACGAACTTGCTCTACGTGGATTGGCCTGTACAAAGTGTTTTGCCACATCTCTGTGTCAAAAGTGCATCCTCCAGTAAACTTTGAAAACCAAGAGCTTTTAAACCCACAGGCCAAGGCAAGGATTGTGCACTATAATTGCCTGACACCTTACTTCACACTGACTGCACTCTCATGAGTGCCTGCACCTAAGTCCCGGCCTTCAGTGACCACACCACTAACACTGACTGCTTGAGCTGGCTTCTTCCCTCCTCCCATGCCACAACCTCAACAACGGGGAAAGTACGAGTTGCTGCCACAGCCACCCGGACCTCAAATTGCCCTTGACAATGAACAATTGTCTGTCTCTTAGTCTCTGTCAAATTGCCCTTGACAATGAACAAGGACATCCCACTGTCTCACCTCACAGTCCCTCACCTCAACAGCCCAAGCCATGACTGTCGCCTTCACAGCCCAGACCACTAAGTCACTCGCCTGCTTCAACGAGGGTGACACCTGGCCCGACCTCAGTGACAAAGACACTTCATCGTTTGAAGGACTCTACATTTGACTAATTATGTTACTCTTGTTCTCTTGTTAAGCTGTAATATTAGTTTGTGCTGACAACTGCTGGTTTTTTTTTTCCAGATTTAGAAATGAGGAGATTTATTTGGGGGAGGGGGAGTAATATGTAAGCACAGTAGTTGATTATTATTATTATTATTATTATTATTATTATTGTTGTTGTTGATAAGCAATTGTGGCTAACTAGTGGTTATTTGAATTTGCAGATTTTTCCTTGAGTCACTTCCGTTGTTGGATTTGGATATGTAAAGGAGACAGAAGTGTGGCCATGGTGGTGCTTTGACTTTTGTTATGTGCTGAGCATGCTTGGGTGCTTGTTATGCCGTACGGTTCTGCATTGAAGAATATACTGCCCATGGAAGAAACCCATCTCCTGGTCCTCTGGATATTCTGTAAAATATGCACATGTAACACATTGATGAATCATCCTGCCTATGATACACCAGGATGACAGTTTATAGCTGGGTTGGAATTCAAACCCAAGCTAGATAGCTTAGGGGTGAGTGTGCATACCTCTTGGCCATGCAGTCAGTCCCTAGATGGTGATGTCCCACGTGCTTGAAACACTGGAGGGAAAAGGAAGATTTAACAGTCTCGGAAAGGCGGTGCCACAGAGGGGAGAAAAGAGGAATAGAAGAGTTGAAATGTGCAGTGAGCCTGGATTTTGGAAGTTTAACCAGGAAAGGATTACTGGAATAAGGTGTGCATCCTGGATTCACTGAGGAATGTGGGGGAATTGAAAGAGCAGAGGGAGAAACAGGAGTGGAAACACAGGCCACCAACCTGTCTGCAATGGGAGAGCAGTAAGCCTTGTGCTTTAACTTCTTTGTGGAAGAGGTCAATGTTGGAGAGAGAGAGAGATTAGAATGGGGTAACAGACATTATTGGAGAAAGCAATACTCCATTGAGTCTTTGTAGTCTGTGCGTAGTTCTGATTTTTCACCAAATGACTTGGCACAACATAAGGTGAACATTCTGCGGCTGTTTTTGGAAACCAGCTTGGCGTATGGTCTGTCCACGAGAGGCCTTGGCTGATGGTGGAGAAGCCTAGAAGTTCAAGAGAGAAGAGTGTTTCACTGACTGTGATGACTGCACTGACATTGAAATAACTAGAAGCACCAGTTCTCTACGGGAGCTGTCAAGGGGGTCATGTTATTATATTTATACCTACTTTACTCCAAGGGGGTCCCAGGATTCCACACCCCAAAAATGGTTGCGATCGGTTCAGCAATTTTTGTGGTACCTGAGAACAGACGGACAGACAGATGGTGAATTATAGTAAGATGAATGGAATACGCGAGTGGAGAAAGTGAGAAATCCAGGAGTGAAAGCTGTCTTTTATACCAGAGGAAGTGGAATCAGATGGCAGCGGTTTGTCCAGGAAGATAGTGCTGACCTTGTGTTTGAGATATAGGGCCTCTGACCATTGCTGAGAGAGGAGCAGCAGCCTGTCCAGAGTTAAATGATATTTCTCTGTTTCCTTGCCATGATTCTTTGTATATTTTGCTTCTTTCCACGTCAAAAGTGGCTTTGAGTGAGTGGCATCACGAGATATTGAAACTGCAGTGAAGGCGTTCAATACAACGACGTCGACTGCTAAAGCATCGGCACTGAACATGGAACAACAAGAAGCACTTGCAGTTACAGTGGCGAAGGTTTCAGATGTAAAAACTTTAAAGAAGGTACAATCATATTATTCTTCCCTCTTTAATGTTTTCATCATTCATAAAAACGTTCAAACATAAGTGTTATTTAACATTTCCAACAATTAATAATTTATTTTCCTCTGAACGTACAACGTTGGTCGTACTCACGAGGGAGATCGCTAACTTCGCTGACCGTTGCTTGGACCTCTTGATAGTATCACATTCTCTTTGTAGCGCACAATCCCTGATAACAACAAAGCAATTTAAAAAATTTTCAAATACAGCGGGGCAACTGTTTTCATTCGTAGCGTACATTTATTTTCACAGTGTATTCAAGTTGTCATACAAGCACCAAATGCACTATCCACAGGGAAACACAACATTTCAAGTGATTGGTGGGATATAGTGGCCTGCATTTTCACCCCTGCCCAGTAGATCAAGCCCTTTGGGATGTCCTCGGAGACTATAAGGAAGGAAGAGATGATCCTTCTGGTGCGACAAGGTGAAATTGTGAAATTTTCCAGAATTGAAGGACATGTTGCAGTTATCAGATCAGCATCTAATCAATTCCAGATCAGCAGAGAGGTCAGTTGCAGTCTACCTGTCAGTAGGTTGGCGGTACTGTTCAACTTAATGTGGAGTAATCAGCAAAAATGGAGAGAATGCATGACTTCCGCAATGACGTATGGATCAGCAAAGACGAGGCCTCTTGCTCATGTGCTGTGTGTGCGTTTTAATGGACTGGGTTCAGTTCGATGGGCACTCTTAACCTGCCGTTGTTGGGGTGAAATCTGTTGTTCAAATAGTCTTTAAAACATAATTTTCACCATTCAAACAAAAGAATGGTAATTTAAAAATGGCTGACATAATTGTTCTGTTTCTGAATGCAAATCAGACTTACGCAAATAAAGGAATACAAGAAATATATGTGGACGAGAGATGCCGGGTTTGTACCATTTCCTTTTCATACAGGTGAGCAATGACAGTGGATATAACAAACAGTGATGGTTATGAGCCTGAAATAGGATGTCATGCACCTCTCGGGCGAGTAAGCACACACGTATAAGATTAGAGTCAGTTATCTAGAGTCTTCATAAACTTTTCGAAAGTGATGAAGATAAAAAAAAAATCAGATAAAATGTGAATAAGCTAGATTAACAGAGAAAAATCAGATGATTCTCAGCTGCATAAGTATTGAAACCCTTTGCCTAATTAACCCTTAATCACTTCAGGGGCAAATTATTTGTTTGAAAGGTTACAAAATAAGTGTAATAGAATTCACCTGCATGTAATCCGTGGTTTAACTTAAAAATTAAGTTCCCCCACTTATGTAATGAGTTTTAAGGTGCAACTCACTTGATCAACCAACAAGACAAGCATGAAGGCAAAGGAGCTTTCTGAAGACGTCAGACATAAAATGGAGTAGAAGCACCGTTCAGGAGAGGGTTAAAAGAAGATTTCAGTCACTCATTACCCCTTTGATTATGATGAAATCCATCATTAAGAAGTGGAAGACGTATGATACCTTCCAGACTCTACCCAGATCAGGTCACCCATCCAAACTCAGCAGCCGGGCAAGCAGGAAACTGGTTCGGAATGTCACTGTAAATCCAACAATGACTTTGAAAGATCTGCAAGGTTCTATGTCCATGATGGGGGTCAGTGTTCATCAATCAAAAATATCCTGTTCCCTTCACAAAGCTGGCCTCTGGACATGTGGCAACAAAGAAGCCATTACTGTAAAAGACACATTTAAAGCTCGTATGGAGTTTGTGAAAAAGAATGTTAATGATACTGCAGGAATGTGGAGAAAGTTTTGTGGTCAGACGAGACAAAAATTTAACTTTTCGGTCTAAATTCAAGTGTTACGTCTGGCGCAAGTCTATTGCTGTACCATCACCCAGTCAACATCATCCCGACTGTCAAGCATGGTGGTGGCAACATCATGTAATGGGACTGTTTTTCATCAGCAGGGACTGGAGGGCTTGTCAGGATAGAGGGGACAATGGATTGGGGCAAAGTACAGGAGAATCCTAGATGAAAACCTGCTTGAGCGATGAATCCGAAACTGGGTCGGAGATTCACATTTCAGCAGGACAATGATCCGAAGCACAAAGCTAAAGTCACACTGGAGTGTCTGAATAAGAAGAAAATAAATGTTCTTGTGTGGCCCAATTGCAGGTCCTGGCTTGAACACAATTGAACATTGATGGAGAAACTTGAAGATTGCCATTCATTGATGATCCCATCAAACTTGGCAGAACGAGAGCAATTTTCAGGTGAAGAATGGACAAATATTTCACCATCTCACTGTACAAAACTGGTAGAGATCTACCCATAAATACTCAAAGCAGTCATTGCTGTATAATGTCCCACCAAGTACTGACCTAAAGGGCTGAATACTTTTACAACCAGTGAATTTTGATTTGTCTCTGGTTTTTCAGGTATTTCTGACATGTAACCTCCTTCAACTCTAACAGTGTTTAGCACAATCTCTTCAGTTATAAATAAAAATGTTCATTTGGAAAAATTGTTTCTACGTCATTCGTAATTCAGCTAAAGATGCCATTATCGGTCGGGGGGGGGGGGGTGAATACTTTTGCAGGGACCACTGTATCCTGTTGCAGGAACACGAAGGTAGACTTTTTTTTTTCCTGTGAATCTCATGAACAGGAAACTGATGAATCATGAGAACTAGTCCACAATGAAGAAGGAAGGACTCACTATTGTGTGGGCCTGAAGAGATGTATGCTCCGTTGACAGAATGATCATCGGCCGTTAGTGTACACGGATAAGGCAAAGTCCATCAATGATGGGATTTTTTTTTTTTTTTTTTTTTGTATACCTTGGTCGAGGCTCGTATGAGAGCTAACACACAACTCACAGCAAGGAGGCATGAGACAAGAGGGGCGGGAGTGGAAGGGACAAAACAGTGGGGAACAGACACATTAGGTGAACTGAGGAAGGGAGAGGGATGGGGATGGGACGGGGAACATGGCGAAGAGAAGATGGACATTTCAGGGACTTTCAGGAAGGAAAGTAGGAGAAATGAAGGAAGTGGGCTTGGGTGGATTATCGGGGGTAGAAAAGATCGAGGATTTGGATGGGGGAAGATAAGAGGTGGTGGTGAACAGCTGTTTTGAAAGCCTGGAGGGAAGAATGGGAAAGAATAGAGTGAGGAAGTTTATTCCAAAGGCGGGAAAAAAGAGGAATGAAAGAGTGAAGATGAGCAGCGATTCGTGATTTTGGTAGTTTTACCAGAAGGGGGTTGTTGGCGGACCTTGAGCGCCCTGTGGAAATGTGGTGGGGACAAATCGCAGAGAGAGCGGGGGGCAAGGCTGGAGAGGAGTCGGTAGAAGACAAAGACCACCGACCAACCTGCGGTGATTGAGTGAGAGGCCCAAAGACTCAGCTTCATTGCGGGAGATGCCGATGATCTTAAATGCCCTGGTTTCGACAGCGTGAAGGCGAGAAAGGTGGGAGGCAGGAGCACCAGCCCAGAGGGGAGAGCAGTACTCCATCAGGCTACGGACAAAAGCTTTGTAAGTGGTCAGGAGCTCAAGAGGGCCGAGGAAGGACTTAGCACGACGGAGGATTCCCAGTCGGATGAAGAGATGCGCCATGTTGTTGGAAAACTATCAGTTTACGATTAGATTGATCAACGTGTAGGACAACGTAGGTGCAGATTACCGGACCTTGGTTGTTTAACTGTGATTTTCAAATAGGAATTGTTGATTAAATTGCTCATGATTTCTCACTGTTGTTGATAGTTATGGGAAAGAATTTGTGTTTTGGAAAAATTAGGAATTTTGCTTGAAGTGGGGTTTATGTCAAATTAATTGTGTACCTGTTGGGCACTGTATGGATAGAATGGGAGTGTAACTCTGGTACGTCTGAGGTCTAATACAAAACATATTGGTTGCAATCTGTGATTTTGTAATATTTGTGGATGTGAGCTATGTTTGTGTAACAGAAGAACAGGTTATAAAATTGGGGTTAATTTTTGACTTGTATGGAATGATCGTGAGGTGCGACAATTTTTCGGTTGTTTCCGGATTTAGAAACACATGGAAAAAGTGAGCTCCTTGAGAAGAAAGAACCTTCATGCAGATTCTCTCTAGGGAAGTATAAATGGCAAGGAGAGAGGGAGGGCAATGGAAGGACATTCAGCAGAACCCGAGGATACAGTGTTGGACTTTCGGTACTTTAAGTTGTTTGTGCAAACCCTATTAAATTGGAAACCACGATCAAGAATGAATTTGAAAATGCTGAAAGTGCCAAACAGCCTAGATCAGGTGGTTTACCCGTTCAGTGTAAATCGGTGGTGCAACAGGAAGAGGTTTTGGAGCCACTCATTTTGGGGGAATCTGAGTCTCCTGTTAAACTCTTAGGTCTCTGAGGGAAAGTCAAAGTGTTATGCATGGTTGGGGTTTAGACTACTGTATAAATGGAACATAGAAAGAGTTACATGGTCGATTATGAGAGTGATCGAGACCCATCAGCTCACTATTGTTCAGAATGGGGCCAAGGTGGTGACTTCCTCTGTCATGCCTACCTTTAGTAATCCTGCGTTGCCCTCCAAAGTGAAGATTCCAAGTGCTTTCTGTGCTTACATTATCTCCATGAGTGTGAACTTCATAACTTATGTCCAGGCCAAGACTCTGACTAAATTGTTCGGAACCCAAACCAAAATGAAAGATCAGGAATGCCAAACTGAGGCTGGTATTAATTATGCAGACATGATGATTACTAAAATGAGGTTCATTGGTTTCATTACTGAGGAAGTAAATTGTGCAGCTCAAAGAAAAAGGAGATCAGAAAAATTAATATAATTTCCTGAAGAGCAACAAAAAATAAACAGTTTTAAAAAATAAGACAGAGAGAGTTAGGATGGATCTCAAACAGTCCTGTGATTCATCTTTGGAATAACGATGATTCATCATTGGAATAATGATTGCGATTCATCAATGGAATAATGATTGCAATTCATCAATGGAATAACAATTGTGATTCATCAATGCAATTATGATTGCGATTTATCAATGCAATAACGATTGCGATTCATCAATGGAATAATGATTACAATTCATCAATGGAGTAATGATTGTGATTCATCAATGCAATAACAATTGTGATTCCTCAATGGAATAATGATTGCAATTTATGGATGTAATAATCATTGTGATTCATCAAAGGAATAAGCCTGGTGTTGGCGCAGTGGTTAGGGCAGCGGCTTGGGATCCAAAAGGTCCTGAGTTCAAGCCCCGTTGGGCCACTGAATTAATACATCAGGGGGTTGACTCAGCCTGTCATCCTTCCGAGGTCGGCGAAGTGAGTACCAGTGTACTGGGCCGGTGTATACCCCGGTTAAAATAGGTGTACCATATCCCTGTGTCGTAAGAGGCGACCAGGGTTGCGTCAGGAAGGGCATCCGGCGTAAAACGTGTGCCAAATCACTATACAGATCATACGGATGATCCGCTGTGGTGACCCCAAACGGGAGCAGCCGAAAGAAGAAGATTCATCAATGGAATAATGATTGCAATTCAGTGGAATGCAAAAAGTTTAGCTGCACATAGATCTGAATTTCAAAAATCTGATGGAAATTATATATATATATATATATATATATATATATATATATATATATATATATATATATATATATATATATATATATATATATTGTTACGAATCTACTGCCCGCCCGGCGTGCGAGTGACTGCGTCAACCAATAGCAGCCGCTCGCCCACCGAATGGACAATTCAGTCGTGACTTTCTGGAACAATGCCAGAAACCAGTCACGGGTGGGTTTTTAATCCCACCACGGCCCAGTTCGTATTCTACCCGTGCGAAATAGGGTCAATCGCCGAATATCGATATACCTAAGTACCCGCGCGGGTAACCTACCGAGGGACCGTACCTCGGCGAAGGCCTGCTTGGACACGAACCGCTTAAGCGGTCCGTTCCGTTCTGGGATAACCGAGCGGGTATTATCGCCGGACCCGATTCTATTTATCGGTTATTTAAAAACCAACTAATATTCCGCAAAACAAGATGGCATTTCAACAAGGGAAAGAGGACACGACAAACAGGTTAACATTTAAATCAGCACATTTATTACAACTACACACGCATACAGGAACAATCATGCAGTCATGCAGGTATTCAAAACCACCAACATGCACGTATACCGAAAAAGCAATGAATGTGGCACGGCACGCGGGCAAGACAAAGCGCTACAACCGTCTATAAGCAATTATCAATGTACAGTCACTTACACAGTTTTACTTGTGGGACTCTGCGCCACAACATTCATTCAAAAGAAAAGGAAAAAAACCCCATCAAAGGCAATGGGGTCCAGCTGGGCCCGTAGATCTTTATGGCGTGGGACTTGGCAGACCGAACGAGTCCCATGAGACTGTTGCAGGTTACCTGCCTCCTCGTGGTGCCTTGTGGTGTGAGCCTCGACGTCCCGTCCCCACGGCAGCTAGCGTAGCTGCGCCTGAGCTCGGGCCTTCCGCGTGGCCGGCGAGCTCTCTCCGGTTCTCCTCACACGAGCGCGAAGGTTCGCGTGACACCGCTGGCAGAGCTGCGCCTCCAGTCCGCGTCTCCTGCGTGATGCCCGGACTCTCCACCAACTGCAAGCTCCAACGAACGGGTCGCTCCACGGACCGCTTCTCCACAGACGAAGACCACCAAGACTTCCACCCGACTCCTTCCCTAATAGCCACGAGAAGAGAACGAACGCCCGAAAGAGAGAACGAATGCCCCATGCGTCCTTTTTATTACTCTCGCCCCACCCCTCCGCTCTTTCCCCGCCCCTCCGCTCTCGCCCGCCCCTCCGCTCTTGCCCCGCCCTCCTTCCAGAACCTGCGGGAACCTTCTCAGAGGAGGCGTTTTCCCGCCAAATCGGGGACGCTCCCTTGCCGCTGTACTTGTCTTCTTCCACAGCAGGGTGGAATTCACCATCGCTTGTGCTCACAACGAAACCCCCCATGTTGGTTTGCAGCGACGCTGTTCGCTGGGGACTCGCCGCGGCTGGTGCAAAGATGGCGTAGTTTCGGAGACGAAGGTGAGGCAATGTTTGTGGTGTGGAGATGTTGACTGTTGCTGGCGGAGTGGTGAGGATGGCGTGGTTGTTGAGAGGCAGGTGTGGTTGTGGTTGTTGTGAAGCAGTTTGTGGTTGGTCCAAAATAATGATGGTAAAGAAAAACGGCTGACTGAAGATTCACAGCCTGGGTGACACGAATAATTCCTATTAAACAACGGTGGGGAAATCTAACTAAACACTGACTTATCGGTATAACTAACTAAGGACTCTTATGGTGTTCTCCAAATTTCCACAGCCGTAACAATATATATATATATATATATATATATATATATATATATATATATATATATATATATATATATTTCATTTCTATCTTTATAATCAACTATTTTATCAAGTTATGGGTCACTTTTCTGTTGTGGGACTATTCCACACATCTCATTTGCATAATGTCATCAACAGTGCTGGCATAAAGTCAAGAAAATTTTAATGGTGCAGTTTGAGAAAATATGTCACAGAATATTTAATAGGTTCTGTTTGGAGATGTGTTACATCCTTGGGATGTATTTGAACACCAATTACATGCTTGACAACAGTTACCACAAAATATGAGAGAACAGTATACACTATGAGAGAAATGCGGGATGGTGCCAGGGAGGGTTACTGACCAAACGTTTTCCACATGGCTCTGCCGAATAAATAAACTGTTACATTCATGGGGGAGAGGGGGAGGTGTGTGTGTGTGTGTGTGTGTGGGGGGGGGGTTAGTCTTAAAGTTATAGTACTGTCTGTGTTTCATGTAGTTATTTGTAGTTTATGAACCATGTATTAAGGAAACATGATAGGGATAAGTGTCTATCATATGACTCAACATAGGGATGAGCCTTGTGTGTTTTATGTCTGGTGTTGGCTTAATGGTTAGGGTGGTGGGCTTTGGATCCTAGGGTCCTGAGTTCAAATCCTGCTATTCTGTTGAATTAACATCAGGTGGGGTTAACATGGCCTGTCATCCTTCCGAGGTCAGCAAAATGAGTGCCAGCATGCTGATATACTGTGCTGGAGTGGCGACCCATCCAGGATTGTGCCCAATAGCCAAGGAGACTGCTTAAGTAGCACTGATGCACTGCACAGAGTATGGTCCCAATCTCCTCCTCTTATGTATTTTAGATTAGATAGGGTAAATTGTTTTATCCTGTGCTCCTTTGTCTGACCAGGCGGGAGCTGGGCAAGTCGGAACACTCCAGCCGTCCCCCACATTGACGTGACGAGCCTGCGATTCACGTGGTGCGCTCCCCCCTCCAGCACACCATGGGGCAGGGGGTGGGGTGAAAAGAGGAAAAAGTTCCGGGAAAGTTGCCCACCACAGCATTCAACTAACATACACTGATGCCCACACAGTGGTTCAACTAACATACACTGATGCCCACACAGTGGTTCAACTAACATACACTGATGCCCACACAGTGGTTCAACTAACATACACTGATGCCCACACAGTGGTTCAACTAACATACACTGGTGCTAAAAAAATTGTCCACTACAGCATTCAACTCACATACACTGGTGCGAGGCAGCCCTCCATCGCGGCCACCTCAGGGTGGTGTCGATCAACGTGGCTCACCATTGGCCCTCACTTTTTGGCACCCTCTATTGGCCAAGACTGTTGCTATGTATAATCGCAGCATGCCACTGGCTGGTGCCCATCTTGTGGGTTTTGGTGAAGGTGGGCAATTCCTTCAAGGTGCTGCAGCTTCACTCCTTTGGAAATACACCAAGCCCCCTAAGCCATTTATTTGTGAACTTCATCCCCTCCTGTCATTCTGAGACAAATCTACTGTCCCCTAATTATCTTGCTAGGTTCAGTGTACATAACTGTGTGGGTGTGGGCACACAGTACTTTGGGTTGGTTTAGTTTATTTGCTGTATTAAGTTGAGTGTATTAATAATTGTGCTGTGTTTCTGTCCATTTCATTCGGGATTCTGTGTCCTGTGTCTCGTATCCAATTAAATTATTTATTCCTAAGTTGCATGTGCACGTCTGCCATCTTTCCCAGCACCAACAATTTAGTTAATTGAAAAGCCCCTGGAGGGAAATAAATAAATAAAGGTAATTCATTTGCTTAGCTAATCACAAGTGTTGAGACATACAGGAATATGGACGAGTCACACAACCACAGCTTGATTGGGCTGTCCAACTTCAGCCTTAAGCCTGCTATCTGCTGGATAATAACTCCCGGGTTCGTGTCTTAAATCATTTGTCATTTCGAGTGTGGGTTGTACCTCCACCAATATGTAAAAAAAACAAGAAAATAGTAAAATGTAAATAAATTAAGAGCACCCAATACAGAGTGTAAGCTGAGAAGACAGCTAGCTTCATTCTGTATAAAGGATGGTATTCCAAAATGCTCCGTATCATAAATATTGTCAAACACTTCTGGGAGGCAGTTTGTAATATCACGAGGACGGAGCTCTTTGAAATGTGAGCTCAGACAGCCGAAACAGGTGAGGTGGAAACCTGTTCCGAATTGGGTTCAGTGGAAACCATTCTTTTAAAATCATAAATGGTTAAATGTAGAGCCGAGTTGCACCACAGCATTCAACTCGAAGGGCACTCGGTAGAGCACATACCTTCGCCACGTAATTCCTGATCCACGAGAACATATCAGGCACATTACATTTTTGAAATATCATGCTATCCAGTACTATAACATTTTTGTCCCCACTCTATTCCTCACTCTCCCTGCACTGCTCTCACTCCCCCACACCCCCAGGAATACCTCTGGCTTCGGCTTCCCCTCCACTCCCACCTCATGTTTATATGTGTACTGTACCGTCCACCGAACAGTGATGACTCCATCTACACCTCACTCTCCGAAAACATGGACCATCTTCTATCTTCTCATCCAAACTCTCTCTTCCTCTTATGTGGCGACTTCAATTGTCATCACGCCAGTTGGCTAGGTGTGGGTACCTCTCTCACCTGCCATGGGACATCAGCAAAAGCTTTCTGTGACTCATTGGGACTGACTCAATCGGTCAACTTCCCGACCCGGATCTCAACCAATGGTACTCCATCTCTTCTGGATCTGATTTTGACAAATTTCCCTGACAATATCTGCTGCTCTTCCTTCGCTCCAATTGGTTCTTCTGACCACGTCCTTGTTAAAGTGGACATCTCTCTGGCTGTCATCAGAGAACCACCTCACCGCCGTCGAGTCTGGCATTTCACTCAAGCCGACTGGCAGGGTCTCCGAGCAGCCATCAAACTTACGGACTGGTCTCCTATCACTACTTTCTCAAACATCAACTCATCCTGGGAATTCTTTCAAAGAAACTTGCTCTCCCTCATGCACAGATTTATCCCCTCTCGTGTTCAGTTGTCTTACCCTTCCTCCCGCCCTTGGTTTACTGAAGCTTGTGGTGAGGCAGTTGTCCTGAAACAACTTGCCTTTGCCTCATGGAAAGCAAACCCAACTGAGGGCAATCTCAGTTCTTTCCACAAAGCTCGGAACAAGTGTGTATCTACCCTCAGGAGAGCCAGAAAACAACATCTTTCTCATCTCAAGTCTGAACTCTCAAACCTCTCTCCCTCCTCAAAATCCTGGTGGCGTTTAATCAAATCTGTTTCTGGTGTATGTTCCCCCTCCATCCCCTCCCTTACCTCAAATGGCCGCACTGCTGATTCCACACGTGATAAAGCTGAATGTCTAAACTCGGTGGTTGCAGCTAAATCTTGTGTCCCAAACCCATCACTATCTCTACCCACTTTACCCAGTCGCACCCAACTGTCCCTGGACTCTGTATCCTTTTCTCCTGACAAGGTGGAGAGCTTGCTTTCAAACCTCGAGTCAGATTCTGCAACCGGTCCAGACGGCATCAGCCCCCGTGTCCTCAAAGCCTGCTCTTCTGCTCTTGCTCACCCTCTCTCTGTTCTATTCACCCTCTCATTTTCCCAAGGTCATCTGCCATCTGCTTGGAAATCTGCTAACATCACTGCCCTGCATAAAAAAGGTGCAAAAACAGATCCCTGTAACTACAGACCAATCAGCCTTCTCCCAATCATCAGCAAGGTTATGGAATCCATCATTGCTTCAGACATGAAATCCTTCCTCTTCTCCAATGGCTTGATTTCCAATCATCAATTTGGTTTCAGACCAGGTCACTCTACCCTAGATATGCTGCTACTGCTCTCCCATCAATGGATGGAGGTCCTCAATGCCAGACAGGAAATCCGAGCCGTATCCCTGGACATATCACGTGCTTTTGACACAGTCTGGCACCCTGCCCTACTCACCAAACTCTCTTCCCATGGTATTCAAGGCCATCTCCACTCATGGCTCGCAGACTTCCTCTCCTGTCGCAGTCAACGTGTGGCCCTAAATGGAGTTCTTTCATCCCCTCTTCCTGTGCAGGCTGGAGTTCCTCAAGGTAGCGTTCTGGGCCCTGTTCTTTTTCTGGTTTTCATCAATGATCTCTCGGACTCTCTGGAAAATCCTCTATTTCTCTTTGCCGATGACTCCACCCTCTGCCGTACCATCTGTCATCCCTCAGACCGGCAAGCAGCAGCTTCTTCGCTCACTGCAGATCTGGATAAAATCACAAACTGGTCCAACACGTGGAACATGTCTTTCAATCCACACAAATCTCACACTCTCACTATGTCTCTTCGAAAGGACCGTTTACAAAACCCCCCATCCACTTTCTCAACAATCCTCTGGAAGAAGTCTTTTCTTTCAAGCTTCTGGGTCTCACTATCTGCCATGACCTTTCCTGGGAAAGTCACATTTCCAACCTCGCCTCAAAAGCCAGTCGCCGACTGGGAATCCTCCGTCGTGCAAAGTCCTTCCTCGGCCCTCTTGAGCTCCTGACTACTTACAAAGCTTTTGTCCGTAGCCTGATGGAGTACTGCTCTCCCCTCTGGGCTGGTGCTCCTGCCTCCCACCTTTCTCGACTTCACGCTGTCGAAACCAGGGCTTTTAAGATCATTGGCATCTCCCGCAATGAAGCTGAGTCTTTGGGCCTCTCACTCAATCACCGCAGGTTGGTCGGTGGTCTTTCTGTCTTCTACCGACTCCTCTCCAGCCTTGCCCCCCTGCTCTCTCTGCGATTTGTCCCAACCACATTTGCACAGGGCGCTCAAGGTCCGCCAACAACCCCCTTCTGGTAAAACTACCAAAATCACGAATCACTGCTCATCTTCACTCTTTCATTCCTCTTTTTCCCGCCTTTGGAATAAACTTCCTCACTCTATTCTTTCCCATTCTTCCCTCCAGGCTTTCAAAACAGCTGTTCACCACCACCTCTTATCTTCCCCCATCCAAATCCTCGATCTTTTCTACCCCCGATAATCCACCCAAGCCCAGTTCCTTCATTTCTCCTGCTTTCCTTCCTGAAAGTCCCTGTAATGTCCATCTTCTCCTCGCCATGTTCCCCGTCCCATCCCCATCCCTCTCCCTTCCACAGTTCACCTGTGTCTGTTCCCCAATGTTTTGTCCCTTCCACTCCCACCCCTCTTGTCTCATGCCTCCTTGCTGTGAGTTGTGTGTTAGCTCTCATACGAGCCTCGACCAAGGTATACAAAAAAAAAAAAAAAAAAAAAAAAAAAAAAATCTCTCAATGGTGAAGAATCATTTTTTAAATTAAATAATTATCGTATCCAGATCCAGATTCAGATCTCCACCAAAATTGAATCAATTCCTCTTTGTCACACATCCAAAATGTCCACCAAGTTTCATCCGGATCCGTCCATAACTTTTTGAGATATCGTGCAATATATCTTTTTTGGCCCTATCTCTCATTGGTGAAGAATCACTTTAAAAATTCTAGCATCCGAATCCGGATCTTCACCAAAATCTAAGCAGTTCGTCCTGGTCACACACGCAACCTGTCTACAAAATTTCAACCAGATCCGTCCACAATTGTTTGAGATATCCTACAGACAGACACACAGACAAGCCGGTAGGCTGACATGGGTAGTCGACTACCCAATAGAACCTCACGCGATAGGCCCGTTCGATGGGGAATGACCTGAGGATTAAGCACAAGAAAATTCATGATTCTAGTTTCAAGGGTTAATGCTGCAGATTGTTTTTTCGTTAAAATACCCCCACATTTAGAGGTTTTTCGGCCGTTGCTAGGCAACGGTGGCGTCCATAGCAACGGTGCTCAAAGCATACAATTAGATCCTAGTATGAACCTACCAGTCTTGTTTTATCTGGCCTCCAGAGCTGTCCATTACATACATACAGACAGACGGAAAACTTGAGAATAACAGTCGTGTAGCAACCACCCAAAAGGAGTGCAACAATCTCCTTCACCTTTGGTGTTGGAGGAAACTGGAGTGAAGTTGATGACACACCATCGCAAATCCCCATGCTTCCCATCCAAGGCAAATTTGAAAGACGGGAAAAAAGTTCCATCGGGAATGACCAAATATCAAATTTTGAGTTTAATTTTTATCCCGTGGGGTCTTCCACTCCACGGGGTCTAAGCGCCGCTCGCGTTCTCTCTTTTCTTGTGTACAGTTCATTTGAACGTCTATTTCTCCATTATTCGTGAACTGAATTCGATGAAAATTACCAGGCATATACTAGACACATATGTGCAGGCAATAACTGAGCCCAAAGTGAGATTATGGCCCTTTGGGCCAACATACGGCCCTCTCAGGCCATTTTTTAAAAATTACTATTTCTCGATTGTTCGTAAACGGAACTGAACCAAACTTGACAGGTGAATTCTAGAGACCATTCCCCAGGCATTAACTGAGCCCAAAGTGAGATTATGGCCCTTTGGGCCAACGTACAGCCCTCTCGGCCAATTAAAAAAAAATTGTTATTTCTCGATTATTAGTGGATGGAACCGAACCAAACTTGACAGGTATATTCTAGAGACCATTCCCCAAGCATTAACTGAGCCCAAAGTGCGATTCTGGCCCTTTGGCCCGAGAAATGGCCCTTCTGGGCCATTTTCTTAAAATTGTTATGAAACAAAAAAAAGAATTAAATGTGCTGGGCGATGCCCAATGCCAAATTAAATCACAAATGATGATATGAAACTAGCCTCAGTCTTGTGAGGTGTTCTGGTTTCTTTTTCTGATGTGATGAAAATCTTACCAAATTTCAAAACTGTCATCCGTGCTATCGCTCACCTGAGAGTTGTACGAATGAACTCCCATGGGGTATGTTCGCAATTCAAACTTGTTTTTTTTCCCCCATTTTGACCCCTGTGACCATATAAAA
>NC_140971.1:15823252-15835752 GCF_056783735.1 Eptatretus burgeri
AAATGGTGACATTGAGTGAAACATGCTTGAAGCAAAGCACAGTCATCAAATTTTCTATAAGTTCTACTTTTTAACCCTTTGAACCTGAGCAGCCGTTTTACCAGCCACTAATCAAACCTCCACATACCCGAGTGGAAAACCAGCCGCTCGGGTATCTGGAGGTTTTAATAGCAGATGGTAAACTGGCTGCTTGGGTATCTGGAGGTTTGATTCGTGGCTGGTAAACTGACCACTCGGGAGTATGGAGGTTTGAAAAGTAGCTGGTAAACTGGCCACTCGGATATATAGAGGTTTGAATAGCAGCTGGTAAACTGGCCGCTCATCAACCCTCCAGATACCCGAGTGGATGGTTTACCAGTAACTATACAAACTTCCATATTCCCAAGCAGCCGGTTTACCTGTCACTATTCAAACCTCCAGTTACCCGAGTGGTCAGTTTACCAGCTGCTGTTCAAACCTCCACACACGCAAACAGTCATTTTACCAGCCACTCTTCAAACCTCCATACACCCGAGCGGTCAGTTTACCAGCCACAATTCAAACCTCCATATGCCCAAGCAGTCACTTTTCCAGCCACGATTCAAACCTCCAGATACCCAAGCAGTCGGTTTACCAGCCACTCATCAAACCTCCACGTACCCAAGCAGCCGGTTTACCAGCCACTCATCAAACCTCCATTCACCCGAGCGGTCAGTTTACCAGCCACTATTGAAACCTCCAGATACCTAAACGACCAGTTTATCAGCCATTAATCAAACCTCCACCTACTCGAGTGGCCGGTTTACCAGCCACTCATCAAACCTCCACATACCTGAGCGGCCGGTTTACCAGCCACTCATCAAACCTCCACATACCTGAGCGGCCAGTTTACCAGCCACTCATCAAACCTCCATACACCCGAGCGGTCAGTTTACCAGCCACTCATCAAACCTCCAGATACCCGAACAGCGGGATTTTTCTCCAGCGAGCCCAGAGTGTGGAAGCTGAAAGCCCAAGGAGCTCAGGGTTCAAAGGGTTAAAAAACAAACTTTCAGAAATAGCTTGTTATCAAAAGAACAATTAACGTACAAATTGTTTGCGCACACGAAGTGACAAAAAGGAAGCTATCAATACACCTTTTTTCCTGCAGATTTCTTGTCACATGCTATGTTTATTGGCTTATGATGAATTGTTTGTTTATACACAGTAATAGCTGAAAGGCAAACAAAAAGTTGTGAAAGTGACCCGAGAAATGTGACACTGGAAATGTATTCCCGTGACCAGTCCGCAAGCTCGATTCCATGTTGGTTCATGTGTATGATAAAGAATTTTGATAATTTGGGAAACTAGTGGGGCATGAAGCAAGTCCCTCATCATGGTTAATGTTATTTAGCACCTTGTGTATATATCGGTGCCGATTTTATTTTTTTAGAAACATCATTATCAGTCAATGAAATATGAGGATTTCAAATGTGGTGATCTCTTATTGAGGTTGTTGACTCAGCGAAATTGAGGGTTTGTACATTTTATTTTGAATGTTCATTATCCTTTAAATTGTAGCATTCTGAACGCATGTTTTTACGTCACAAAAATCTGTACAAATATATGTTATTAAGTGAAAATGAAATGTAAATTGCTAAAGTACAAAATTTTTGTTATTGCCGTTTTGAGGACTGTATTCCATCATCGCTTTTTCCCCAGACAGGCAATATCATAGCTACAGTAACTAGAATGGTACATGGTAGAGTGCATACCTCTGCCAGGCTGAACAGTTTACATTTTGTATCCCACTGATAGGCCAGATCTGGATCCGACCTCCAAAATCGAATCAGCTTGTTCTTGTCACCTATTCAACTCATCCACCAGGTTTTGTCATTCATCATCCACAACTTTTTGAGATATCATGCTCACAGACAAACAAACAGCCAAACAGACAGGATGAAAACATAACCTCCGTCCACCTTCGGTAGCAGAGGTAATAATAAAAAAATGAAAGCAATTGAACATATTTGTACCCGTCACTATGGAATTTCTCAGAGCCAGGACCTTTTGTCCCGAGAGATGGTCAAAGCGGTCTTCTGGCAATGCGTTCAATATTTACTCCTCTTTGCCTTTCCCAAAGGTATTCCAAGTGAGCCGAAACGATGTCGATCACACACGAAAAGTAGATGGCTGAACACACTCTTACCTTTTTGGTTCACGAAAAAATATTTTCACGAAAAAATAAGTAACCACGATATTCGTTATTGGTGTCTGTCTGTCTGTCTGCCTGTCTGTCTGCCTGTCTGTCTGTCTGTCTGTCTGTCTGTCTGTTGGGTAGTCGATCTAATCGAAAAAAAAAATTCAAAAATTTTTTTTCAGATTTGTTCTTCCCTTATTATCAGTATTTCCGTCGATATGTTCGTTGGGTAGTCGATAAAAAAAATTTATTGAATTTTTTTTTTTTTTGAGATTTGTTCTACCCTTATTATCAGTATTTAAAATGGCGATTTTAGTTAATACAATGGCGATTTCGATGAAACTTGGTGGGTAGTTCATACCATGACCTAGTTGTGTGCAAATGAGAACGGTTGCTATAGACACCACCATTGCCTAGCAACGGGACTTTGAAATTTTTGAAAAATCATAAAAAGTTTATTTTTTCGAAAATCAAAAATCGGGCCACGAGCGACTGTGGGCAGTACATTCAGCCATATTGTCAAAAATTTCCAACCGGATCCTATGAAAACTGTCGGAGAAGATGGACTTTGAATGAACCCTGGTCGAAAACAATAAAAAAACGAAGTTCGTTATATCTCAGAGACTGTGAGTCAGATATACATGAAACTGGTATGGTAGGTTCATGGTATGTCCGAGTTATGTGTGAGAAAGAACTGTTGCTATGGACCCCTCCGTTTCCAAGCAACGGCCGAAAAACCTCTAAATGTGGGGGTATTTTAACGAAAAAACAATCTGCAGCATTAACCCTTGAAGCTAGAATCATGAATTTTTAGCTGCTCTAAGAGCACCCTTATTCTGGACATTTCCATCTGTCTGTCTGTCCACGAAACTTTGGTCAAGCCGAGGGGCTAAACCACTCAACCGATTCCAATGAAATTTGGTAGGTAGGACCAATATTTCTGGGAATCGTGTGCTTTCGAATATGGGACCCTCCACGTACCCGAGCATTCACCATGGTAAACTGGCTGTCACTAGCCTAAGAGTGCGTATGGGCACGTACTAGTATATTTCTCTGCACCAGAAAAAATCTATATGTATATATATATATATATATATATATATATATATATATATATATATATATATATATATATATATATATATACACATTTTTTTTCTTCAAAATTTTTGATGGCAGTGTAAAATGGCTGCCACAGCCATCAGCGGCTGAATTTGAGATGGCCCAATATCCAAATCTGTTCATAATATGATAGGCTACTAGTGTGCCAAATTTGGTGCTTTCCTCACAAAATGCACAATTGTTATGCTAAGTTGCCCCACTAAAAGAACATATGTTGAAGCCCTGGGGGGGAGAATGAGATTGAAGAGAGTGTGCAAGTTGGTTCCACAGGTGGAAAAATAACAAGAGGAATGAAAGAGTGTCAGTGAGCAGTGATTCTGGATTTCGGTAGTTTCACGAGGAGGAGGTTGATGGTGGACCCTGTGTGCCCCACATAAACCTGAGGGGGCGAGGGGCAGACAAACCACAGAGAGGGCAGAGGGTGTCCCCAAAATAGTAAAACCACTAAAGTCCCCAAAATAGTTTTAAAAACCATTTAAAAAAATTAAGGGAAGGAAAAGCTGTTTTTCTTTTGCTATTTTTTGAAAAAATAGTTCGAAATTTAAAGAGAGCGGAAATACCAAAAATAGAATATAAATATAAGAAAATATGGGGGAAAAAAACATTTTTGCTTGCTGCAAATCGACAAGGGCTCGTTTTTGTCTTGTCCCTCCGTAAACGTGCTCATGAAGATGGATTTTGTCACGAGGATTTGGGAGGAGTAATGAGTGAGTCTGTGTTTGGCCACAAACCTAATGATCAAGTGGAGTAGCTTGTGGTTCATCTTAAACGATGTGTACACAGTGTGGTCACAGCCATTGGAGGATTGCGTTAAGAGTAAGAAAACAGATGAGGGAATGCCAAACTTAGGACTAATTATAGGATTGGAAGACAAAGAGATTAAACTTGGAAAGAGGTTACCTGAGACTATGAGATAATTGATTATTGTTGAATATTTATAATGAGCAAACTATAAAGAGATTATAAGTAGTTTTATGGGTAAGGAAAGTGGTGGTGGTTTGACATTGCTTTCCAAATGAGAAAACCAGGGTAATCATATGGAAATGAGGTTTAAGTTATCCCTACACAATGACTGACTCCACGATTCATCACAACCTCACTCCAACCCACCACCCTAAACCCACCAATAAATTAACCAATTAAATCTGGAATGTGGATTTATATAACATAGTATGTGGACATGCGTGCCCGTTCGACACCTTCATGTATGTCCTGTTCATAAAGGCGGTACGGCAAGTGTTAATACATGAGATGTGTGTGTATATATATATATATATATATATATATATATATATATATATATATATATATATATATATATATATATATATATATATATATATATATATATATATATATATATATATATATATACTGTATATATGTGTATATACTGTATATATGTGTATATACTGTATATATGTGTATATACTGTATATATGTGTATACACTGTATATATGTGTGTGTATATATGCATCCATCCATCAGGAGCATACTCTGGACAGAGCATTGGTGTATATGGGTGTATATGTTTTGTATTTGTGTGTATGTATATGTATATATATATATATATATATGTATATGTATATATATATATATATATATATATATATATATATATATATATATATATATATATATATATATATATATATTTCCAGCAATCTGTGTGTGTGTGTGTGTGTGTGTGTGTGTGTGTGTGTGTGTGTGTGTGTGTGTCTGTGACCGCTGTTTCTCGACAACCACTGGTCCAATCTAATTGAAACTTGCCAGGTATATTTCTGGGGACCTGTGGATGTGCCTTTTCAAGGTTTGATATTAATCGGACAAGTGCTTCCCAAGTTATGGCCATTTATTTACCAAACCAATGACAAGACACGTTGTTGCGTGGGCGTGGCCGATGGGGAAGGGAAGCTCAGCCGCGTTCACCATTACAGGTTACAACGTATGGCCTTCCGGATAGTGATGACTTCGTGTATTCTAATAATTTCTCAATTTCTTATGCACATTCATCAATAAACACAATGCCCCAAGTTATGATCGTTTTCATATTGGACGGTGCATAAATTTCGGTAACATCAGAGTGAGCTGGAATGCTCCGAACCAGGAAGTAAAAAAATTTTTCTCTCTCTTCTCTTCTCTTTTTGTTTTTCCTTGCCACGACATTGCGAAAAGGTAAAATACGTTGGCGCTTATTGAATAATTGGGTATTAAAACTAAATTGCGAATAATCGTAACTGCGAATAATATGCGAACTTCCGGGCCACGCACGTACGGGCACGCGAGAGCGAAGAAACGGCCTGTGTGGTTGTTGTTTGTTGCTCGCGGTTTGAATATTTATTTATTATTATTATTAAATTTTTTTTTACGGGCACGTACTAGTATATATAATTCCAGCTGTGTGTGTGTGTGTGTGTGTGTGTGTGTGTGTGTGTGTGTGTGTGTGTGTGTGTGTGTGTGTGTGTGTGTGTGTGTGTGTGTGTGTGTGTGTGTGTGCGCGTGCGTGTGTGCGTGTGTGTGACCGCTGTTTCTCGACATCCACTGGTCCGATCTAATTGAAACTTGCCAGGTATATTGCTGGGGCCCTGTGGATGTGCCTTTTCAAGGTTTGATATTAATCGGACAAGTGCTTCCCAAGTTATGGCCATTTATTTACCAACCAATGACAAGACACATTGCTGCGTAGGCGTGGCCGATGGGGAAGAGAACCTCAGCCTCGTTCCCCATTTCAGGTTACAACGTAAGGACTTCCAGATAGTGATGGCTTAGTGTATTCTAATAATTTGTCGATTTCTTATGCACATTTATAGATAAACACAATGCCCCAATTCAGTCGTTGTTTACCAGAGCGAAGGAATGGCCTGTGTAGTTGTTTGAAAGTTTTTTTTTTTTTTCGCATATGTGTCATTTTTTTTTTTTACACATACGGCAACGCACGTAGGTTTTTTTTTCTCCTCTTCTCTCTTCTCTCTTCTCTTCTCTTTGTGTTTTTCCTTGCGATGACATTGCGAAAGGCAAAATACGTTGGCGCTAATTGAATAATTGGCCAAAACTAAATTGAGAATAATCGTAACTGCGATATGCGAACTTCCGGACAGTGAGGACTTAACTTCCGGACTTCTGGATAGTGACGACTTACTGTATTCTTTGTCGATTTTTTTTTCTCGATTTATCAACTTACTCTATTCTTTCTTGCTAGATTTCTGTAGTTTCTCGAAGGAACGGCCTGTGTGGTTGTTTCTGGCAAGCGGTTTGAATTATTTTATTTATTTTTTGCACGTATGGGCACGCACGTACGGGCATGTACTCGTGTGTATATGTATATATATATATATGTATATGGGTGTGTGTATGTTTGTGTATATGTATGTATATGGGTGTGTGTGTGTTTGTGTATATGTATGTATATGGGTGTGTGTGTGTATATATATGTATATATATATATATATATATATATATATATATATATATATATATATATGTATATGTATATATATATGTATATGTATATGTATATATATATATATGTATATGTATATATATATGTATATGTATATATATATATATATATGTATATATATATATATATATATATATATATATATATATATATATATATATATATATATATATATATATATATATGTGTGTGTGTGTGTGAAAGTGAAGTGTGAAAGACACAGGATGATAAACTGTAGAAGGAAGAATGAAGCTAATGCAAAGATAAAAACAAAAAACAACATTAAGTCAGACTAGGCAGAGGTGGGAGATTTTCGGGACAGTCAGAGAGAAAAGGTGAAGGTGAGAGAGTAGGAGTGGGTGAGATAGGTGGGGGGAGAGAGAGACGGAGACGGAGAGAGGTGAGACAGAGTGTGGGCGTGAGTAACAGGGGGCGTGGACGCGGGCTATGTCGGAGTCAGCGTGCTGAAAGTACGGAGTAAAGAGAGTAAAACCGAGGTTCCCCGTTCTTTCATTCTTCGCATAATTTCCGTCGATCTTCCTTCGAGGTTGAACTCTGTCCACGCACATGGCATGTCCAGCGCCGGCCACAGAACGCCTGGAGCTGCTCCTCGGTGGAAAGTGGCGGCGACTTAGAGCGTCTCTGGGCCCGGACAGTCTACGCCTGAGCCCGGGAGATGAGAGCTTGCAGAATGGGTGGAGAGACGTGTGTCGGGCCAACGGGAATGCAGACGGTTCCAAAGGCGGTCATCTTGAACGGCATCACAACCAATTTCAACCAGTGCAGCAAGACCACTCTCGCTATGAGCCAGATCCTCTCGAGCAGAGTCGACATCAACATTGCAATCAGAATCATCTACCGGAGAACTTTGAGCACCAGCAAACTATACAAGGGGAAGTCCAAGGCACACCGGTGCTGAGTTCCACGGACCCTCCACGTTTGGTGCGGGTGATCAAACAGGAGGCTGGCGGGCTGGGGATCAGCATTCGAGGTGGACGGGAGAACGGCATGCCGGTGGTCATTTCCAGGATTTTCCCCGGTCTGGCGGCCGAGCGTTGTGGAGCTCTTTTCGTCGGAGATGCAATAGTGGCAGTGGATGGAGTTGACATGCGAGCGGCCTCACACGACGAAGCGGTTAAGGCTCTCCGGAAGGCAGGAGGGGAGGTGAAACTACAGGGTGCGACCCCCAAGTGTCCCCCATCCCCCTGATTTCCTTTTCTCGTTTTTCTCTTTGTTTTGTCTGTATGTCTAAAGTATAACACATTGTCAAAATGTCTGTCTTTGCGTCGGCATGATGGTCATTGAAATTGGTTCAGATCTGTGATGCCAAATCCAGCACTGTGAAACCGCTTAACTTAACATAATGACTGCATGAAGATTGACACACCCATTGCACAATCCAGATTTCACACTAGAATAGATAAATATTTAAGAAATTGAAGAGTTAGTGCTTTCATCTTGGCTTAACTAAGTTTACTCTCTTACGAGAAGCTTTTGCCCACCTTATCTGATTTTGTTTTTTTTTTAATATCATGACAACATTGCATCATCAGGTGGCTATTGTACAGTTCACCCTCGATCTGCTCAAACGTTCGTCTCACCTCTCACCGCGTCACAGTGGTGATTGGGATTACTTCTGGATGCACACTCGTGTGACCAGTTGCACGACAAAACCCCTCTGAAAATAGCGAAACGTCATCGCCTGCGACTGCTTTGTTCACACCTGAGACATTTGCTGTGCAGCTTGAATGCACCTGGATTTGTAGGTGTGTCGTTTTCATATCATCATGGCAATTATTGTGCTGAACCAGGTGGTGCTGTCGTCTTCATCGGTTCTTGTGGGCAATCATGGCTTCTCCACGACGTACCGATGGAGATATATGCCTCAAAGCTGTCTCGCCTGGGTTTGAATCCCGACCCAGCTATAAACTTTCATACCTGTGTTTCACAGGCAGGGTGATTCATCCATGTAATGTGCCATCCCTCGGATGGATGTTAAACTGGCGTCCCATTTGCCAGCATTTGGTGGACATTAATGATCCTACATGAAGAGCAGTAATGGTTGCCATTTGTGAAGAGCAGGCGAGCTATCGCCGGCACCCTGAACAAATTCCAAATTCCTGCCCAAACCAACAGAGGGCATTGCATCAGTGGTACAGCTGTGCCCTCAGCCAATGATTCTACTCTGCAGCCTGGTGCATTTGGATGATGTATTTATGACAGTTGTTATTTCATCTGTAGTTGTTTTTCATGTGATATTGAACGCAGAAGTGAAGCCACATCAAGGCTGTCGATGGTTACCTCCCACAAACCTCTTCCTTTTTTGTTAGAGTAAACATTTTTGTAGATTTACAGCCTCTTTACACCAGGAAATTAAATAACATGGTTAGGATTGTCACAACCAGTCATAGTTTGGAAAGGTGAAAACAATAAATTATGTCATTACAAATCGCGATGTAGGTCACTGGAAAGTGTAGCCTGTCTTACTGTAAGCAAGTAGTTGCGCAACTGCTTGCAACCAATTGCAAAAACGTGCAGATATCGGCAATTTCAGAAAGTGTTTTTCCTAATGTAGTTTTATAACACAGTATATCTGTTGGTTGTTATCTCCATTTGCGGGTTTCAGGAGGTGGGAGTTCTCAGAACTCAAAATCTCCACCTCCTATTTTTTGGTATAGTGGGGCAACTTAGCATAACAATTGTGCATTTTGTGAGGAAAGCACCAAATTTGGCACACTAGTAGCCTATCATATTATGAACAGATTTGGATATTGGGCCATCTCAAATTCAGCCGCTGATGGCTGTGGCAGCCATTTTCCACTGCCATCAAAAATTTTGAGATGGCCCAATATCCAAATCTGTTCATAATATGATAGGCTACTAGTGTGCCAAATTTGGTGCTTTCCTCACAAAATGCACAATTGTTATGCTATATTTAGCTAAGTTGCCCCACTAGTAAGGGATCATGATTCATGAACCAAACTGTGAAGTTTCGTTCCCCTAGTCTCCTTCCAAGGACTCTTTTCAGAATCTTCACTGAACCTCTGACAGCCTCTACTTGTAGCTCGTTTGTAGTGATATTCCCAGGAATGATTTTTAAGTGCTGAGTAAGGGTTTTCTTCATCATTCCTGTATCTCTAACTATCACCGGTACAATTTCAGCTTTCTTCAGTTTCCACATCCTCTTGACCTCATATTTACAATCCTGGTATTTGGTCATTTTCTTAATTTCTGTTGCATCTTGTCTGAAGTCATTGGGAACTGAGGCCTCGATCAACAATGCCGTTTTCCCCTTTTTAGGTCATCTCCTCGAGCATGACCTAATAATATGGGTGTCGATGTCCTTCGATCCGTCCGTCCGTTCACAATGAAGTTGAAGCGGGAGATCTGTTCATGAGTGATCCTGATAGAGGTCGATGAGACGTACACAATGGTATGACTTTCAAGGTCACGAGGTCTTTGAAGTTGCGAAAATGACGATTTTCAAATTCTATCTCCTCCGCCATTTCTCAAGCGATCTTGAATTTGATTGTAGCATATGAATCTATAGAACAATATCTAAATTTGGTCGGGCCGGATTTTCGATATTCGCTTTCGTTTTCGCGTCACGTGACTTCAAATTTGGCCAATAAAACGTTTTATGCAATTAGTTTAGTTTCTCGCAGAGATGACCGTCACTTCCGCACGGGTGTATTTTTGTGTTTGAGCTCTATGTCCAGACGTAATGCTTTGTTTGCAATGTTCACATGGGATCATCTCATCACACATGAGCATTACTTGTTCATTTTCGAGGATCGGCTCTGGTTTGTGTTTCCATGATTGTTCTGGGATGTTGAAATGTTTACAGATGTGCCGGTGGATTACTCTGCAGATGCTGTCATATCTTTCTGTGTACAGATGTTCTGACATGAGTTTTTCACACCCCAAAAGTAGGTGACTGGTACTTTTTGTTTCTTCCCGACAAAACCTGCATTTGTCCAATTGACTCAATCCCACCATTTTCTAAAATGTATTTGTGTAATGTCCTTGGTCTTGGGCATTGATGATGACTCATTCTCCATCCCAATGAATTTGACCTCTTTCTTCATCACTCCAAAGAGCCTTCCTTGTCGATCCTTGGTCTGCCAAGCTCTTTTTAAATCCTCCTGCTCCTTTGTCATTCTCCCATTTGTCGGAGTATATCTGCTGATGTTTTTTTTTGTAATTTTCCTTGTTTTTTCTTTGCAATCGTTGGGGCTGTGTTTGCTTCTGTTTCGTTTGCCTGTGTAGTATCCATAATTTGAACCTGTCTTTGGAAATTTGTTGCTAAATGGATGAAGGATCCTTTTTCTGGCCTGTTGTTTCCTTGCTCCTGCACAAATCTCATCCGGTAGTCTGTTGAGCTCCTCACATATTCTGCTGGTCTGACACACGATGTTCTGTGCACTTGGTTAAGCTCCATGAAACCACCTCCTCCTCGCCTCGGTAAATATAACCTCGGAATGCATTGGTTTTTGTAGAACATCTTGTGAAGAGCTTGAAGTTTCCTTGTTTTGGTGTCTAAATTATTGATCGCCAATTGTGGCCATTTTATAATTTCACAGCTATATTGCAATACCAGCACTGCAAGTTGGTTTATAGCTTTGGTTTTGTTTGTTGGGTAGAGGGATGACTTCCGAATTAGTCTTATTCTGTGTAGGTACTCTTTACCAATTATTTTATACATTGTTTTGTGCTGTACCTGAGGACCTTCTATTCCGAAGCATTTTTAGGATGCTTTGTTTTCTAGTTACTGTATTGTTGTGCTTTCATCGATTGAGATGTTGTCTGTTTTTTTTTTTTTTTGTCCTTTATTCTGCATAGGTACTCTTGACCTCATTTTGACGAAGGTACTCTTGACCTCAATACCCTCTCGTAAGCAGGAACTCGCTGCTCCTATGGTTGGCAGCGAGTGCCCCGGAAGCAGTGGGGGAAAGACAGTGGCACTTGTATATGTGGAAGAATATAAGCCTGGTGTTGGCTTAGTGGTTGGCTTAGTGGCAGCTTGGGATCCTTGGGTCCTGAGTTCAAGCCCCGTTGGCCGCTGAATTAAAATACACCAGGAGGTTGACTCAGCCTGTCATCCTTCCGAGGTCGGATAAATGAGCACCAGTGTACTGGTAAGGGGGGCACTGCATCAGCGGCATAGCCGCGTCCCAACCAATGCTACAACCAGCAGCCACAGGCTGCACTCGACAGAGAGATATGTGGAAGAATTGTGTTGCTCACCCAGTGGGTTGCCGAGATAACTCGGATAGCAGAGCACTGGTACGGTTTGCCAGAGGACCTGGGTTTGATTTCTGGTCTGGGCCTGTAATTTTTCCACATATATTTATAAAGTTTTTCTTTGTACAAATGTGCACTTGGCACATTTGTCAAGACCAAACACCATTTTGATGTCTTCCAAATTCTGCTTTACTTGCATATCTGCAATATGGATTGTCATGTTTTCTGATAGGTTTGGTTACCCGGTCAAGAACGGGTTATTTAGACTTTAGGAATCCATCGACAAGATTGATGTTTAAAGCTGTATCAAAAATTAAACCGAGAGTGTGCCAGAGCAATGTTGGGCCAAATGGCCTCATTGAAAGCCTTTATTGTGACAATGTTTCTGCGTGTGAAAATATAAGTGGTGGAGCAAATTTCATGGCAAAGTTTCCAGGGGTAGGGATTGTATAAAAATCAAAGAAAAGACAACACACATACACATATGTACATACACATCTGCACACACATATACA
>NC_140971.1:15840752-15850752 GCF_056783735.1 Eptatretus burgeri
TATATATATATATATATATATATGTATGTATGTATGTATATATATATATATATATATATATGTATGTATGTATGTATATATATATATATATATATATATATATATATATATATATATATATGTATGTATGTATATATATATATATATATATATATATATATGTATATGTGTATGTATGTATATATATATATATATATATATGTATATGTATGTATGTATATATATATATATATATATGTATGTATATATATATATATATATATATGTATATATATATATATATATGTATATATATATATATATATATATAGTGTTGTGGTTACCAGATTCGCAAACCACCATTCAGGTCCCTTAGGTGAGGTATCTCGGTAAGTGCATGTGTAGTTAGGCCCAAACCTGTTGTCTAGTGGGAATACATGTCATTTATGCGAGCTGCGACTCTTCAGGATAGCCGTTTTTCTTTCACTATCTTTATTTTGGACCAACCGCCATGATCACAACCACAACATCAACCACCGACCACAACCACCGCTTCACCACAACCGCCACGACCTTCACGTCACAACTCGCTCTCGCAACCGTAGCATCGCCACCGTTCTTGCCCCGCTGTGGGTACCGGTGTTGGACTCATGCAGAACGCGCGTCGAACAGCGTGTACAAAATCACGGATTTTGTGCTTCAAAAACGGATCAAAAACGACACACGCCCACTTTTTGCCGTCCAATCGGTGAGCGAGGGGCGAATTGGCCCCGCCCCCAGGGCGATCGATATATGCAAATTTGTGGATCAAAAAGCCTTCACGCCCACTTTTTCTCGGGCCAATGGGGAGCGAGGTGAAAGGTCAAAGGGAGGGGGTCAAAGGCGAAGTTACGGGGGGATAAAAGGACGGTGTTCGTCAGTCAGAAGAGAGTCGCAAACGAGAACGAGAAGGAGTCGGAACGAAGGAGAACGAGAACGAGAACGAGAACGAGAACGAGAACGAGAACGAGAACGAGAACGAGAACGAGAACGAGAAGGAGAAGGAGAAGGAGAACGAGAAGGAGTCGGAGAAGAGAGAGAAGAGTGTGGAAGTCTGGAGCCCGAAGCCTGCAGTGGCTGGAGAAGCTGAAGAGAGTCGGACGAGGGGGTGCTCGCGTCGGTGCCAGGAGCTGCACGCCCGAGGGAGGCCGGCAGCGCGACCTGGCCGAGGTGGAGACGCACACCAGGGATAATAAAGATCCTCTATACCCCGAGCATCAGCAACCCCCTCCTGTTTCCCCCCGCGCTGAGATAGTGCGACCAAGGGGGCCCCGTTCCCACCCCCTGCCAGGCACTGTCCGCGAGGCCCGCGGGTTGCGGGGCCATCGCCGCTCCGCGTCTCATCACCAGACGGGTAGGCCCGACCCGGTCTCGGCCTCAGGCCTGCCTCATTCTTGGGGATTTCTTTTCCTTGGTTTTGGGTATGTGTTGTCGGCGCCGTCTGTGAAGTAGAATTGTATAAGTGTTGCCGTGTGCTCGGTAGTCGGTATTAGCTCTGCACTGTGTTTTCACTTTTATATTTGCTTTTTGTGTAAATGGAATTGTGTTTTCTTTTTTTTGTGTGCTTTTGGTGGAATTGTATTTGTGTGCTTCCCGTGTGCCGCGAATAAATGTGCTTTATTGTTGAACTGTTTCCCGCTTCGCTTCGTCTTTTCCTCCATTGAATCCCCATCTTGCTTCACGTAAAGGGTTGGTTGTGGGCTGAATACGCCCGATAATTAATCAAACCGTCGAGGTCGACGATAACACCGCTCGGTTATTCTGATAGTACGGAACGGGTCGCTTAAGTGGCCCGTGTCCGAAGTCGACCTGCGGCGAGGTGCGATCGCCCGGTCTACCCTCCGCGTGGGTACTTAGGTAGTTCGAATTTGGCGAGCAACCCTATCCCACGCGGGGGCTGATTGGCTCGATCGCGGTGAGACCGAAAGGTCCACCCGTGACTGGTTCCCGGCGTTAGTCCGAGAGGGTCACGACTGGATTGTCCGTCCGGTGGGCGACGTGCCGCGATTCGAGTTACGTGGCCGTTCGCACGCCGGCGGGCGCGAAAACCGCAACACTGGTGTCAGGAGTGGGATATAAACTCATCGCCCTCCTCGCGGCACTGGTATCGGAGAACAGGAAAACGGGCTGTCCTGTCTCCGGCTAAATTCACGGGAATCGGTCCAGGGGTGAGAGAAGCGACCCCCAATTCCCTCCAAATTACGAGCGAGTTAAATTAACCCTTCACGAGAAGCAAGATGGCGTCTCAAGGCGAGCAGGAGCCGGGGGTATTAGAAATGTATATGTGTAATAATGTAGAGTCCATGGTCCAGGATGGAATCCCCGTGCAGGAAATGTTGATTGTGCAGGAACACGGACTCGCCCAACTGAACCCAGGGCCCGAGGTGGGTGCGGCAGCGGCCGCGGTGTATGACACCTCCCCCCCCCTCTCCACCAAGACCCTTCCCCAACCCCTGCCGAAACGGCTCACTCAAGCGCACCCGACGTGGCCCAGCTATGCGCCATGCTGGCGGCAATGACAAATGAAATAAAAAACGAAATGAAAGACATGAACAAGCAAATGAATGAAGTGAAAACGACGATGGATGCGAATACACAACAAATAAACGAAAAGATGGATGCAAACGCAAATGAATTTATAAACGAAATGAAAAGCATGGGCAAGCAAATGAAAAAAGAAATGAAAGAGCTACGGGGTGAGACGCAGAACATGGGCCGATGCCTGCAGGCGGGCATGAAGGCCGTGACCAGGGAGCTGGGAATGGCGACTCCACGTGTGGGAGCAAACGAGCTGGAAGGGGGTGCAACGGCTGACAGGCCCGCGGTGGAGGCGGGTAAAAAAATAATTCTTGGGGCGTGTTGGGCGAGGGTCGTGACAGAGGAATCGACGGTGACCAAAAGGGAAAAATTAAATGGGGAGACCAAAACGTGTGAGACGAGACACGAGGTGACGACAAAGGAAATAATAATAGTTGAGACAAGGGAGGTAAAGGGTGAAGAGTTGGCAGTGACGGTAGCCGGGAAGGGAACGATAGAGGAGAGACTACACGATGAAGACGGGGTAAGTGACGTGCACACACACACGGAGGTAGTGGAGGATAATGGGGGTGAGCTCGCGGAGCGTGTGGGGACCCAGTGCGAGCACCTGGATGGCCTCCTCCAGGAACGAGGGGAGGGAGTATGCCCCCTTGAGGCGAGTCACGACCAGGTGAGTTCGGTCGTGCTTTGCGAGGTTGAGAGGACGGGTGCTGTGGACAGGTGCTTGGAAAGCTTGGGGGGTATAGAGGCCCCGGAGACTCTTGTGGGGACACGAATCCCCAGTGTGGTTGTCCCTGTGTGTGTGGTGCAAGGTGTGAGTGCGGCCCCGTGTGTGGAAGCGACCCCGTGTGTGAGTGGTGTAGTGGCGATGGTGCCAGGGTACGTGCTTCCCAGCACGCCGTGTGTGGATGAGGCACCGTGTGTGAGTGTCGCCGTGTGTGTGAATGAGGCACCGCGGGTGAGTGCCCTCGCGTGTGTGAGTGAGGAACGGTGTGTGGATGAGGCACGGAGTGTGAGTGAGGCACCGCGGGTTAGTTCCCCCGCGTGTGTGGATGGGGAACCGTGTGTGAGTGAGGCCGTGTGTGTGAGTGAAACGGCCAGTATGAGTGAGGCACCACGTGTGAGTGGTGTGGTGGCGATGGTGCCAGAGTGCGTGCTTCCCAGCATGCCGGGTGTGGATGGGGCACCGTGTGTGAGTGAGGCCGTGTGTGTGAGTGAAACGGCCAGTATGAGTGAGGCACCACGTGTGAGTGGTGTGGTGGCGATGGTGCCGGAGTACGTGCTTCCCAGCACGCCGTGTGTGGATGAGGCACGGAGTGTGAGTGAGGCACCGCGGGTTAGTGCCCCCGCGTGTGTGGGTGAGGCACCGTGTGTGGAAGAGACCGCGTGTGTGAGTGTCGCCGTGTGTATGAGTGAGGTACCGCGGGTGAGTGCCCCCGCGTGTGTGGATGAGGCACGGTGTGAGAGTAGTGAGGCACGCGTGAGTGAACGGCCGTGTGCAAGGTCGCTGTGTGCAAGGGAGACCGTGTGTGTGAGAGAGCGGTATGTGAGGGAGATGTCGGTTGGCATGCGGGAGCACGCAGCTGCATCTCCCGGTGTGAATGTGATGGTGTGGACTGTGTGCGTCGTAACACGCAGGTGTGCGTGGGTGGAATGGAGACGACGACGGCGACAGAGGAGAGAAAGCCGAGTAGCGGCTGTAGTTGTTTCGAGGACCGTGCCGGGTTCACCCAGCAGTGAGCACGCGGTCCGTGCTGTGCAACGCACGAGACCACCACGTGCTCGCTTGCGAGAGTGAAGTCCCGGTCCGGAAACGCACGCGGTGGATTTGCCGATCCCGCGGACGGACAAAGTTTAGGCAGGTAAATGGATTTGGACCGGACGGGTTCTCCACGCGATCGTGTGTGTTCGGCTCCAACGGGCAAAGCACATGTGTTCGCGTGGGAAACCCCTCGAGACGTGGGGCTTGGTTTTTTTTATGCGCACGGTGACGTCATGGCTGCACGTGTGGTTGGAATCCGGCAGGAGGGGTATCTCTGCCGGATGGTAGCGTCCAAGGAGGGACGAGGAACACGTGCAGCTGCATGACGTCACGGGCAGGTGCAAAGTGCGCGAGCTCTGAGTTGCCGCGCAGGTGCTGCGCATGGGAAAAAAAAAAGAAGACAGCAAGCCTCACTTTCGGGTGTACAGGATTCCTGGGCAAGGGGTGGAAGACCCCCTTACCCTGGGCACAGGATGAAAACTAGTTAGGGGGAAGGGTTAGCTTAGCTAGACCGGCTTCATGGGGCAGGGGTAAGTCCTCATGGAGTCCGTGGAATGTATTAGTTAGAGGGATTTAGTGAGCTTTAGGTTGGGAAATAAAATGGGATTATTTGAGGACAGAGACAGACCTGTGAATGTGTAGAGGGGGTGTAGTTTAGCGACGTAGTGTTAAAAGGAACGTGCTGTAGTTTAAGGGACGACGTGGGAGCACGAGTTAGTTAGGGGAGGTAGTTAGAAGGATGGCAGAGTTCAGTGGTGTGTGTGTTGAAGAGTTGGTGAGTTGTGAGGTGAGTACTTGTTGAGTGAGTGAGGCCAGCGGGTCTATGTGAGTGGAGTGAATGGGGAATGCATGGTGCGATGAGTGATTGGGGGGAGGAGTGACTCCCGCCCAAGGGACCCCGGGGTCAGTGTAGAGTGAGTTAGGGGGTTAGTCAAATTGAAAAATGGAGGTCGTTTTGTTGTTGGTGGGAAAGTAGGCTCGAGACCCATTTGGAGGGGTGCAGGAGCCCTGTTGACGGGCTTGGGAGCGTGGCTGCGAAAGGTGAGTATCGCTGAGTGGGTACCCCGGGCACCAGGCTAGTCGGCCGCGGTAGGCCAAGGGCCCATGGGGGGCCGGGATAGCGTAGTGGGCACGGGTGCGCCTGCTTGGTGCGGGGGCCCGGGCGCCATTAGCCGCGTGGGCAGTGTTGTGGGCACGGGTGACCCTCGGAAAGGGGCCCGGGAGGCCGGCCTGCCACGTGTGCGTTTCAGGGGAGGTGCCATGGGGGGCACTCCCCGGTGTTAGGGAGCTGGTAGGCTCGGAGGCAGTGTAGTGCCCGGGGGTGCCATAGCGGGAGATTCGGCAGAGGGTCGTGCCTGCCAGAGAGAGCCACGTGTCCCAGCCAGGAGACCGTGTGAGGGCACGGAGAGAAAATTGGGGGGCGAGGCCCGAAATTGTAAGGACACCAACACAGGCGACGGGAATCTGGGTTGTTAGAACCAATAGTTTAAGCGAGAGGCGCTTGTTGAAAGCCCCGGGGTAGTTTAGCAGTTAAATGGTTAGGGTAGATTAGGAGTGTACCCCTCCGCACCATCCATCCCCTCGCTCTCGTTGTGGGCCGCTGGACCCACTTTGGTTATAGATCGCCGAACTCTGGGGAGGCCATTCTGAGGCTTCGTTGGGCCTCGACACAGGACGTTAGCTCTCCCTTATTCCCCTCCGGGAAGGGAACGTAGGGGTTGGGAGTAGGCTAGGTGACAGAATAGGTTAGCCGAACAAGGACGATAAAGGGGGTTAGGGGACGATTTATAGTGGGGAAGTAAAAATAAATAAAAAAATAAAAAAATTAAGGGGGCTAAATTGGTTTTTCACAAATTAAGGGAGTGGGTATGTACAGTGACAGGCAAAGGCGATAGGTTGGGAGGGAGACAGGTAGGTAGGTCCGAGCCCGCCTTCCAAGTGGCCAGCACCACCGCACTCCCTCCACCAACCTCCACTGAACGGCAAAGGCTGGCCAGCTTCATCTGCTGGCTGTGTTACTTCAAGGCCTGTGCCGGCCCACTTGATCGGCAGCTGTTGTGTTGCTGCAAGGCCTGTGCCGGCCACTTCGTCTGCAGCTGTGGTACTTCAAGGCCTGTGCCGGCCAGTTCATCTGCCCGCTATGTTTGCCTGCAGCGGCCTTCTTCTGCGGGCTGTGTTTGCCTGCTCACCTTTGCCACGCCATGCCCACTGCCCACGTTCACCAGCCCCGTTCAATTTTTGCTTTGCCCCCCCTGTTCATTTCCATGTGCGCCTGGATCCGCAAGGCAACAGTTTGCAAGCTGCAAGAACTGCCCTGTTGGCAGCTACAACACGGGCCTGCAGTGGCGGCCCGTGCACCGTGTTTTGCGTCCATCCATTCATGCATCCATTCGTTGTGCTCATTGCGTGTGCCACTTGAGCTGGCACGGAGACTGCGTTTGTGCAGCCCATGCACCGTTGTGGTTCACTGAGTTCAGTTCAAAAGGGAGGGCCTTGGACTGCGTGTGAGCGGCCGGCCACGTTCCCTGTCACCTGCATTGTTTGAGCCAGAGACTGCATGTGGGCAGCCTGGCTCCCTGCTAACTGCTTTTCTTTGCAGAGTTCAATGATCCTGGGCCATGGTTTAGTGTAAAATTTGTAAGTTAAGGTAAGATGTACTGTACATATGAGTGCGCCCCCGGCATGTTTGTCTTAGCGCCGGCAATTTTATTTAAGTCGTCCGTGTGAGTGAGTTTGTTTAGATAGTTACGCAGCCCTCAGGTTATTTATTTTGGGGACACGAATACCATGAATGTCGCACTCAGGGATCCGTAGGTAAAGTGTACTAGGGGAAAACTACACATGATGGCACACGAAAATTTGACGACTCGGGACGAGTCTGTAAAAAGGGAAGGGGGTAGTGTTGTGGTTACCAGATTCGCAAACCACCATTCAGGTCCCTTAGGTGAGGTATCTCGGTAAGTGCATGTGTAGTTAGGCCCAAACCCGTTGTCTAGTGGGAATACATGTCATTTATGCGAGCTGTGACTCTTCAGGATAGCCGTTTTTCTTTCACTATCTTTATTTTGGACCAACCGCCATGATCACAACCACAACATCAACCACCGACCACAACCACCGCTTCACCACAACCACCACGACCTTCACGTCACACCTCGCAACCGTAGCATCGCCACCGTTCTTGCCCCGCTGTGGGTACCGGTGTTGGACTCATGCAGAACGCGCGTCGAACAGCGTGTACAAAATCACGGGTTTTGTGCTTCAAAAACGGATCAAAAACGACACACGCCCACTTTTTGCCGTCCAATCGGTGAGCGAGGGGCGAATTGGCCCCGCCCCCAGGGCGATCGATATATGCAAATTTGTGGATCAAAAAGCCTTCACGCCCACTTTTTCTCGGGCCAATGGGGAGCGAGGTGAAAGGTCAAAGGGAGGGGGTCAAAGGCGAAGTTACGGGGGGATAAAAGGACGGTGTTCGTCAGTCAGAAGAGAGTCGCAAACGAGAACGAGAAGGAGTCGGAACGAAGGAGAACGAGAACGAGAACGAGAACGAGAAGGAGAAGGAGAAGGAGAACGAGAACGAGAAGGAGTCGGAGAAGAGAGAGAAGAGTGTGGAAGTCTGGAGCCCGAAGCCTGCAGTGGCTGGAGAAGCTGAAGAGAGTCGGACGAGGGGGTGCTCGCGTCGGTGCCAGGAGCTGCACGCCCGAGGGAGGCCGGCAGCGCGACCTGGCCGAGGTGGAGACGCACACCAGGGATAATAAAGATCCTCTATACCCCGAGCATCAGCAACCCCCTCCTGTTTCCCCCCGCGCTGAGATAGTGCGACCAAGGGGGCCCCGTTCCCACCCCCTGCCAGGCACTGTCCGCGAGGCCCGCGGGTTGCGGGGCCATCGCCGCTCCGCGTCTCATCACCAGACGGGTAGGCCCGACCCGGTCTCGGCCTCAGGCCTGCCTCATTCTTGGGGGATTTATTTTCCTTGGTTTTGGGTATGTGTTGTCGGCGCCGTCTGTGAAGTAGAATTGTATAAGTGTTGCCATGTGCTCGGTAGTCGGTATTAGCTCTGCACTGTGTTTTCACTTTTATATTTGCTTTTTGTGTAAATGGAATTGTGTTTTCTTTTTTTTGTGTGCTTTTGGTGGAATTGTATTTGTGTGCTTCCCGTGTGCCGCGAATAAATGTGCTTTATTGTTGAACTGTTTCCCGCTTCGCTTCGTCTTTTCCTCCATTGAATCCCCATCTTGCTTCACGTAAAGGGTTGGTAGTGGGCTGAATACGCCCGATAATTAATCGAACCGTCGAGGTCGACGATAACACCGCTCGGTTATTCTGATAGTACGGAACGGGTCGCTTAAGTGGCCCGTGTCCGAAGTCGACCTGCGGCGAGGTGCGATCGCCTGGTCTACCCTCCGCGTGGGTACTTAGGTAGTTCGAATTTGGCGAGCAACCCTATCCCACGCGGGGGCTGATTGGCTCGATCGCGGTGAGACCGAAAGGTCCACCCGTGACTGGTTCCCGGCGTTAGTCCGAGAGGGTCACGACTGGATTGTCCGTCCGGTGGGCGACGTGCCGCGGGTCGAGTTACGTGGCCGTTCGCGCGCCGGCGGGCGCGAAACCGCAACAATATATATATATATATATATATATATATATATATATATATATATATATATATATATATATATATATTTTTGTATATGTATATATATTTATATGTGTATATGTATATGTGTATATGTATATGTGTATATATATATATACACACATATACATATATATATATATATATATATATATACACATATATACACATATATATACATATACACATACATATATATATATATACATATACACATATATATATATATATATATATATATATATATATATATATATATATATATATATATATATATATATATATATATATATATATATATATTGTTGCAGATTGTGCGCCCGCCGGCGTGCGAACGGCCACGTAACTCGAATCGCGGCGCGTCGCCCACCGGACGGACAATCCAGTCGTGACCCTCTCGGACTAACGCCGGGAACCAGTCACGGGTGGACCTTTCGGTCTCACCGCGATCGTGCCAATCGGCCCCCGCGTGGGATAGGGTTGCTCGCCAAATTCGACCTACCTAAGTACCCACACGGAGGGTAGACCGGGCGATCGCACCTCACCGCAGGTCGACTTCGGACACGGGCCACTTAAGCGACCCGCTCCGTACTATCGGGATAACCGAGCGGTGTTATTCGTCGGCCTCGACGGTTCGATTAATTATCGGGCGTCTTAGCCCACGACCAACCCTTTACGTGAAGCAAGATGGGGATTCAATGAAAGAAATGACGAAGCGAAGCGGGAAAACAGTTCAACAATAAGCACATTTATTTCACGATGAACGGAAAGCACACATATACAATTCCACCAAAAGCACATGTAAAAGAAGAAGACAATGCAATATTACACAAAAAGCAAATGCAACAATGCAGATCTATCCGACAACCGGGCACACGGCAACACTTATACAATTTTACTTCACAGACGGCGCCGACAACATATATTCCCAAAGCAAAAGAAAAGGACCACCCTCAAGGATGAGGCGGGCCTGGGGCCGAGACCGTGTCGGGCCTACCCGTCTGATGATGAGACGCGGAGCGGCGGTGGTGCCTCAACTCCG
>NC_140971.1:15853252-15870752 GCF_056783735.1 Eptatretus burgeri
GATCAAAAAGCATTCACGCCCACTTTTCCTCGGGCCAATGGGGATCGAGGTGAAAGGTCGGAGGCAGAGGGTCCAAGATGAAAGAGCGAAGCAACGGGGCTTATAAAAACGACTGCGTTCGTCAGAAGAGGGCAGTTCGCAGTTGGAGTTCGCAGTTGGCAGTTCGCAGTTGGAGTTCGCAGTTGGCAGTTCGCAGTTGGGAGTTCGCGGAGCCAGTGAAGAGTTGGGATGGAGAGGGCGATCGGACGAAGCTGTGGAGAGGCGGCGGCGGCGAAGGCGGTTGAGGGGGTGCTCGCGTCGGATTCGGGGAACTGCGGAGGGAGAGGCCGGCGGCGCGACCGAGGTCGTGGTGGAGACGCTCGTCGCGGGACCCGAGATTTTGTGAAATCCTCCTTTCCCCGAGCATCAGCAACCCCCTCCTGTTTCCCCCCCGCGCTGAGATAGTGCGACAAAGGGGGCCCCCTTCCCACCCCCTACCACACACTGTCCGCGAGGCCCGCGGAGTTGAGGCGCCACCGCCGCTCCGCGTTTCATCATCAGACGGGTAGGCCCGACACGGTCTCGGCCCCAGGCCCGCCTACCCCCTCATCCTGGAGGGTGGTTCTCTTTTCTTTTGCTTTGGGAATATGTGTTGTCGGCGCCGTCTGTGAAGTAAAATTGTATAAGTGTTGCCGTGTGCCGGTAGTCGGATAGATCTGCATTGTTGCATTTGCTTTTTGTCTTCTTCTTTTACATGTGCTTTTGGTTGAATTGTATATGTGTGCTTTCCGTTCATCGCGAAATAAATGTGCTTATTGTTGAACTGTTTTCCGCTTCGCTTCGTCATTTCTTTCATTGAATCCCCATCTTGCTTCACGTAAAGGGTTGGTCGTGGGCTGAATACGCCCGATAATTAATCGAACCGTCGAGGCCGACGAATAACACCGCTCGGTTATCCCGATAGTACGGAACGGGTCGCTTAAGTGGCCCGTGTCCGAAGTCGACCTGCGGCGAGGTGCGATCGCCCGGTCTACCCTCCGTGTGGGTACTTAGGTAGGTCGAATTTGGCGAGCAACCCTATCCCACGCGGGGGCCGATTGGCACGATCGCGGTGAGACCGAAAGGTCCACCCGTGACTGGTTCCCGGCGTTAGTCCGAGAGGGTCACGACTGGATTGTCCGTCCGGTGGGCGACGTGCCGCGATTCGAGTTACGTGGCCGTCAGCACGCCGGCGGGCGCTAATCCGCAACACTGGTGTCAGGTCGTGCGATATAAACTCATCGCCCTCCTCGCGGCACTGGTATCGGAGAACGGGAAAACGGGCTCTCCTGTCTGCAATTAAATTCACGGGAATCGGTCCAGGGGTGAGAGGAGCGACCCCCGATTCCCTCCAAATTACGAGCGATTCAAATTAACCCTTTAAGAGAAGCAAGATGGCGTCTCAAGGCGAGCGGGAGCCGGGGGTATTAGAAATGGATGTAGAATGTGTAGGATCCATGGCTCAGGATGAAATCCCCGTGCAGGAAATGTTGGTTGTACAGGAAAACGAACTCGCCCAACTGAACCCAGAGCCCGAAATGGGTGCGGCAGCGGCCGCGGTGTATGACACCTCCCCTCCCCCTCTCCACCAAAACCCTTCCCCAACCCCTGCCGAAACGGCTCACCCAAGCGCACCCGACATGGCCCAGCTAATCACCATGCTGGCGGCAATGACAGCGAGGATGGATGCGAATACACAAAAGCTGGATGCGAATACACAAAAGATGGATGCGAATACACAAAAGATGGATGCGAATACACAACAAATAAACGAAAAGATGGATACAAATACAAATGAAATGAAAAACGAAATGAAAGGCATGAACAAGCAAATGAAGGAAGAAATGAAAGAGCTGCGGGGTGAGACGCAGAACATGGGCCGATGCCTGCAGGCGGGTATGAAGGCCGTTCGCAGGGAACTCAAAATGGCGACTCCACGTGGAGGAGCGAACGAGCTGGAAGGGGGTGCAACGGCTGTCGGGCCCGCGGTGGAGGCGGGTGAAAAAATAATTCGGGGGACGTGTTGGGCGAGGGTCGTGACGATGACCAAAAGGGAAAAATTAAATGGGGAGACCAAAACGTGTGAGACGAGACACGAGGTGACGACAACAGAAACTTATAAATGTATAGAGACACGGGAGACAAAAAAAATAGAGGAGAGACTGCACGATGAAGACGGGGTAAGTGACGCACACACACACACGGAGGTAGTGGAGGACAATGGGGGTGAGCTGGTGGACTGGGTGGAGGCCCGGTGCGAGCAGCTGGATGGCCCCCTCCAGGAACGAGGGGAGGGAGTATGCCCCCTTGAGGCGAGTCACGACCAGGTGAGTTCGGTCGTGCTTTGCGAGGTCGAGGGGAGGAGTGCTGCGAACGGGTGCACGGAGAGCTTGGGGGGTATAGAGGCCCCGGAGACCCTTGTGGGGATACGAATCCCCAGTATGGTTGTCCCGGTGTGTGTGGTGCAAGGTGTGAGTGCGTCCCCGTGTGTGGAAGCGACCCCGTGTGTGAGTGGTGTGGTGGCGATGGTGCCGGAGTACGTGCTTCCCAGCACGCCGTGTGTGGATGAGGCACCGTGTGTGGAAGAGGCCGTGTGTGTGGATGAAACGGCAAGTGTGGATGAGGCACCGCGGGTGAGTGCCCCCGCGTGTGTGAGTGAGGCACGGTGTGTGGATGAGGAACCGCGGGTGAGTGCCCCCGCGTGTGTGAGTGGTGTGGTTTGTGTGAGGGAAATGGCACGAGTGAGTGGAAGGCCGCGAGTGAATGGAGCACCACGTGTGAGTGGTATGGTTTATGCAAGGGAGACCGTGTATGCAAGGGAGACCGTGTGTGTGAGAGAGCGGTATGTGAGGGAGATGTCGGTTGGCATGCGGGAGCACGCAGCCGCGTCTCCCGGTGTGAATGTAATGGAATGGAGGGTGAGCGTCGTAACACGCAGGTGTGCGTGTGTTGAATGGCGACGACGACGGCGACAGAAGAAAGAAAGCCGAGAAGCGGCTGCAGTTGTTTCGGGGACCGTGCCGGGTTCACCCAGCAGTGAGCACGAGGTCCGTGCTGTGCAACGCACGAGGCCCCCACGTGCTCGCTTGCGAGAGTGAAGTCCCGGTCCGGAAACGCACGCGGTGGATTTGCCGATCCCGCGGACGGACAAAGTTTAGGCAGGATTATGGATTTGGACCGGACGGGTTCTCCACGCGATCGTGTGTGTTAAGCTCCAACGGGCAAAGCACATGTGTTCGCGTGGGGAACCCCTCGAGACGTGGGGCTTGTGTTTTTTTTTGATGCACACGGTGACGTCATGGCTGCACGTGGGGTTGGAATCCGGCAGGAGGGGTATCCCTGCCGGATGGTACCGTCCAAGGAGGGACGAGGAACACGTGCAGCTGCATGACGTCACGGGCAGGTGCAAAGTGCGCGAGCGGCGAGTTGCCGCGCTGGTGCTGCGCATGGGAAAAAAAAAAGCAGGTCTCACTTTCGGGTGCACAGGATACCTGGGCAAGGGGTGGAAGACCCCCTTACCTGGGCACAGGATGGAAACTAGTTAGGGGGAAGGGTTAGCTTAGTTAGACCGACTTCATGGGCAGGGGTAAGTCCTCATGGAGTCCGTGGAATGGATTAGTTAGAGGGATTTAGTGAGCTTTAGGTTGGGAAATAAAATGAATCATTTGGAGACAGTGACAGACTTGTGAATGTGTAGCGGGGACGTAGCTTAGCTACGTAGTGTTAAAAGGAACGTGCTATAGTGTAAGGGACGACGTGGGAGCACGAGTTAGTTAGGGGATGTAGTTAGGAGGATGGCAGAGTTCAGCGGTGTGTGTGCTGAAGAGTTGTGAGGTGAGTGCATGTGCTTGGTGAGTGAGTGAGGCCAGCGGGTCTGTGTGTATGGAGCGAATGGGGAATGCATGGTGCGATGAGTGATTGGGGGGAGGAGTGACTCCCGCCCAAGGGACCCCGGGGTCAGTATAAAGTGAGTTGGGGGTTAGTCAAATTGAAAAATGGAGGTTGTTTTGTTGTTGGTGTGAATGTAGGCTCGAAACCCGTTTGGAGGGGTGCAGGAGCCCTGTTGACGGGCTGGGAGCGTGGCTGCGAAAGGTGAGTATCGCTGAGTGGGTACCCCGGGCACCAGGCTAGTCGGCCGTGGTAGGCCAAGGGCCCATGGGGGGCCGGGATAGCGTAGTGGGCACGGGTGCGCCTGCTTGGTGCGGGGGCCCGGGGCACCATTAGCCGCGTGAGCAGTGTTGTGGGCACGGGTGACCCTCGGAAAGGGGCCTGGGAAGCCAGCCTGCCACGTGTGCGTTTCAGGGGAGGTGCCATGGGGGGCACTCCCCGGTGTTAGGGAGCTGGTAGGCTCGGAGGCAGTGTAGTGCCCGGGGGTGCCATAGCGGGAGATTCGGCAGAGGGTCGTGCCTGCCAAAGGGGGCCACGTGTCCCAGCCATGAGACCGTGTGAGGGCACGGAGAGAAAATTGGGGGGCGAGGCCCGAAATTGTGAGGACTCCAACACAGGCGACGGGAATCTGGGTTGTTAGAACCAATAGTTTAAGCGAGAGGCGCTTGTTCAAAGCCCCGGGGTAGTTTAACAGTTAAATGGTTAGGGTAGATTAGGAAGTGTACCCCTCCGCACCATCCATCCCCTCGCTCTCGTTGTGGGCCGCTGGACCCACTTCGTGTTATAGATCGCCGAACTCTGGGGAGGCCATCCTGAGGCTTGAATTGGGCCTCGGCACAGGACGCTAGCTCTCCCTTGTTCCCCTCCGGGAAGGGAACGTGGGGGTTGGGAGTAGGCTGGGTGACAGGATAGGTTAGCCGAACAAGGACAGTACAGGGGGTTAGGGGACGATTTATAGTGGGGAAGTAAAAATAAAAACAACAAAAAAATAAGTTGGGGCTAAATTGGGTTTGACAAATTAAGGGAGTGGGTATAGACAATGACAGGCAAAGGCGATAGGTTGGGAGGGAGACCGTAGGGTAGGTCCGAGCCCGCCTTCCGAGTGGCCAGCACCACCGCACTCCCTCCACCAACCTCCACTGTACGGCAAAGGCTGGCCAGCTTCATCTGCCGGCTGGCTGTTTTCTGCAAGGCTTGTGCCATCGGCTGGCCGTGTTTTGCTTTAAGGCCTGTGCCGGCCCACTTCATCGGCAGCTGTTGTTTTGCTGCAAGGCCTGTGCCGGCCAGTTCGTCTGCCGGCTGTGTTTGCCTGCAGCGGCCTTCTTCTGCGGGCTGTGTTTGCCTGCTGCCTTTGCCATGCCATGCCCACTGCCCAGGTTCACCAGCCCTGTTCAATTTTTGCTTTGCCCCCCCTGTTCATTGCCATGTGCACCAGGATCGTAAAAGCAACAGTTTGCAAGCTGCGAGAACTGCCCTGTTGGCAGCTACAACACGGGCCTGCACTGGCGGCCCATGCACCGTGTTTGTGTTCATCCATCCATTCGTTGTGTTCATTGCGTGTGCCACTTGAGCTGGCACGGAGACTGCATTTGTGCAGCCCATGCACCGTTGTGGTTCACTGCGTTCAGTTCAAACCATTCATCCATCCATTCGTTGTGTTCATTGCGTGTGCCACTTGAGCTGGCACGGAGACTACATTTGTGCAGCCCATGAATCGTTGTGGTTCACTGCGTTCAGTTCAAAAGGGAAGGCCTTGGACTGCGTGTGAGCAGCCGGCCACGTTCCCTGTCACCTTCATTGTTTGAGCCAGAGACTGCATGCGAGCAGCCTGGCTCCCTGCTAACTGCTTTCTTTTTGCAGAGTTCATTGATCCTGGGCCATGGTTTAGTGTAAAATTTGTAAGTTAAGGGTAAGATGTACTGTAAATATGAGTGCGCCCCCGGCATGTCTGTCTTAGCGCCGGCAATTTTATTTAAGTCGTCCGTGTGAGTGAGTTTGTTTAGGTAGTTACTCAGCCATCAGGTTATTTATTTTGGGGACACGAATACCATGAATGTCGCACTCAGGGATCCGTAGGTAAAATGTACTAGGGGAAAACTACACATGATGGCACACGAGAATTTGACGACTCGGGACGAGTCTGTAAAAAGGGGAGGGGGTAGTGTTGTGTTTGACCAAATTCGCAAACCACCATTCAGGTCCCTTAGGTGAGATATCTCTAAGTATATGTGTAGTTAGGCCCAAACCCGTTGTTTCGAGGGAATAAATGTCATTCAGTCGGGCTGCGACTCTTCAGGATAGCCGTTTTTCTTTTACTATCTTTATTTTGGACCAGCCGCCATTACTACCACCACCAACCACGTCTCAACAGCCGCTTCACAACAACCACCAACCACAACACCGCTTCACAACAACAACCACCAACCACAACGCCGCTTCACAACAACAGCCACGACCTTTACCGTCACAACTCGCCACCATCGCATCACCACCATTCTTGCGCCACTTGTGGGCACCGATACTGGACTTGTGCAGGGCGCGCACCGAGCAGCGTGTTCAGAAACATCACAGACTTTCCGAGAAAAACGGATCAAAAACGACTCACGCCCACTTCTGTTCCGTCCTATCGGACAGCGTGGGGCGATTTGGCCCCGCCTCCAGGGCGTTGGAGTGAGGTCGCAATATGCAAATTCATGGATCAAAAAGCATTCACGCCCACTTTTCCTCGGTCCAATGGGGAGCCAGTTAGAGGTGAAGGGTCGGAGGTAAAGGGTCAAAGGTGGGGGAGCGAGGCCACGGGGGATATAAACTGCCGCGCTCGCCAAACAGTTCAGTTCGGAGGGGAGAGTTCGAGTTCAGCTGGCAGTTGTGAGTTCAGAGTGAGAAGTTGAGAGTGGTGCGTTGGAACGAGTTGTCGGTGGGGCTGGGAAGAAGAGTCAGAGTTCGGAGGGGAGAAGTCAAGAGTGAAGAGTTGGGACGAGCCAAGAGCGGAGACGGAGAGGGCGATTAGACGGAGCTGTGGAGAGGTGGCGGCGGCGAAGGCGGACGAGGGGGTGCTCGCGTCGGTGCCGGGAGCTGCAGAGGGAGAGGCCGGCGGCGCGACCGAGGTCGAGGTGGAGACGCTCGTCGTGGGACCCGAGACAGGGTGATATCCTCCTCCCCCCTGAGCATCAACAACCCCCCTCCTGTTTCCCCCTCGCGCTGAGATAGTGCGACAAGGGGGCCCCTTTCCCACCCCCTACCAGACACTGTCCGCGAGGCCCGCGGAGTTGAGGCGCCACCGCCGCTCTGCGTCTCATCATCAGACGGGTAGGCCCGACACGGTCTCGGCCCCAGGCCCGTCTACCCCCCTCATCCTGGAGGGTGGTTCTTTTTCTTTTGCTTTGGGTATCTGTGTTGTCGGCGCCGTCTGTGAAGTAAAATTGTATAAGTGTTGCCGTGTGCTCGGTAGTCGGATAGCTCTGCATTGTGTTTCTCTTTTATATTTGCTTTTTGTGTAATATTGTGTTTCCCTTTTACATGTGCTTTTGGTGTAATTGTATATGTGTGCTTCCCGTTCATCGCGAAATAAATGTGAGTTATGTTGAACTGTTTTCCCGCTTCGCTTCGTCTTTTCTTTCATTGAATCTCCATCTTGCTTCACGTAAAGGGTTGGTCGTGGGCTAAAACGCCGAATAATTAATCGAACCGTCGAGGCCGACGAATAACACCGCTCGGTTATCCCGATAGTACGGAACGGGTCGCTTAAAGTGGCCCGTGTCCGAAGTCGACCTGCGGCGAGGTGCGATCGCCCGGTCTACCCTCCGTGTGGGTACTTAGGTAGGTCGAATTTGGCGAGCAACCCTATCCCACGCGGGGGCCGATTGGCACGATCATGGTGAGACCGAAAGGTCCACCCGTGACTGGTTCCCGGCGTTAGTCCGAGAGGGTCACGACTGGATTGTCCGTCCGGTGGGCGACGTGCCGCGATTCGAGTTACGTGGCCGTCCGCACGCCGGCGGGCGCGAATCCGCAACAATATGTTTCTATTTATATGAATATATATATATATATATATATTCATATATATATATATATATATATATATATATGTATATATATATATATATATATGTATATATATATATATATATATATATGTATGTATATATATGTATATGTATATATATATATATATATATACATATATATATATATATATATATATATATATTCATATAAATAGAAACATATTGTTGCGGATTCGCGCCCGCCGGCGTGCGGACGGCCACGTAACTCGAATCGCGGCACGTCGCCCACCGGACGGACAATCCAGTCGTGACCCTCTCGGACTAACGCCGGGAACCAGTCACGGGTGGTCCTTTCGGTCTCACCATGATCGTGCCAATCGGCCCCCGCGTGGGATAGGGTTGCTCGCCAAATTCGACCTACCTAAGTACCCACACGGAGGGTAGACCGGGCGATCGCACCTCGCTGCAGGTCGACTTCGGACACGGGCCACTTAAGCGACCCGTTCCGTACTATCGGGATAACCGAGCGGTGTTATTCGTCGGCCTCGACGGTTCGATTAATTATCGGGCGTCTTAGCCCAGGACCAACCCTTTACGTGAAGCAAGATGGGGATTCAATGAAACAAATGACGAAGCGAAGCGGGAAAACGGTTCAACATAAAGCACATTTATTCGCGATGAACGGAAAGCACACATATACAATTCCACCAAAAGGACATAGAATAGGAAAAGAAACACAATGCAATTTTACGCAAAAAGCAAATGTAAAAGCGAAGACACAATGCAGAGCTATCCGACTACCGAGCACACGGCAACACTTATACAATTCTACTTCACAGACGGCGCCGACAACACATATTCCCAAAGCAAAAGAAAAGAGAACCACCCTCCAGGATGAGGGGGTAGGCGGGCCTGGGGCCGAGACCGTGTCGGGCCTACCCGTCTGATGATGAGACGCGGAGCGGCGGTGGTGCCTCAACTCCGCGGGCCTCGCGGACAGTGTCTGGTTGGGGGTGGGAAGAGGGCCCCCTTGGTCGCACTATCTCAACGCGGGGGGAAACAGGAGGGGGTTGCTGATGCTCGGGGAAAGGAGGATTTTTACTCTGTCTCGGGTCCCGCGACGAGCGTCTCCACCTCGACCAGGTCGCGCAGTCGGCCTCCCTGGTGTGCAGCTCCCGGCACCGACGCGAGCACCCCCTCGTCTGCTTTCGCCGCCGCCGCCTCTCCACAGCTCCGTCCTCTTCGCTCCGACTCCAACTCCGAACTCTTCCTCCTGCGAACTTCCCAACTGCACTCAACTCCAACGCACACGACGACTCTCTTGACGAACGCAGCCGCTTATATAAGCCCCGTGGCTTCGCCTTTGACCCCCTGCCTTCGACCTTTCACCTCGCTCCCCATTGGCCCGAGGAAAAGTGGGCGTGAATGCATTTTGATCCATGAATTTGCATATAGCGACCGCCCTCCAACGCCCTGGAGGCGGGGCCAAATCGCCCCTTGCTCACCGATTGGACGGAACAAAAGTGGGCGTGAGTCGTTTTTGATCCGTTTTTGGAGCGGAAAGTCCGTGGTTTTGTACACGCTGTTCGGCGCGCGCCCTGCACGAGTCCAATACCGGTACCCACAAGCGGCGCAAGAACGGTGGCAATGCAACGGTTGCGAGGTGTGACGGTAAAGGTCGTGGCTGTTGTGGTGAAGCGGCGCTGTGGTGGGTGGTTGATGTTGTAATGACTGTTGAGACGCGGTTGGCGGTGGTAATCATGGCGGTTGGTCCAAAATAAAGATAGTAAAAGAAAAACGGCTATCCTGAAGAGTCGCAGCACGCATAAATGACATGTATTCCCACTAGACAACGGGTTTGGGCCTAACTACACATATACTTACCGAGATATCTCACCTAAGGGACCTGAATGGTGGTTTGCGAATTTGGTAACCACAACAATATATATATATATATATATATATATATATATATATATATGTATATATGTATATATATGTATATATGTATATATATATATATATATATATATATATATATATATATGTATATATGTATATATATGTATATATGTATATATATATGTATATGTATATATATGATCCGAAAGAGGTTTTATAATATCTCGCCCTGAGTTGGTGTGATGTGTTCTATTTATAATTTTTCGAAGATTTTTGTGTTTATTGCAGGGCGTGTGATGTCTTCTATCAGTAAATGTAGAAGCAAATATTTCTTATACTACTGGTAGCCTCATGGTAGTTCCATTCTGTGCAAAAAAAAAGAAAGAAAATGTTGCACTTTAACACAAAGTTGGGTTTCTTGTCTTCTCAAGTCTTGTCATCGAGGAAACGGGAGGAACTTTATAAATATGTAAACAATTAGCAGAGGCAATGGGGAATATGTCACGTGATGATTTTTGTTTTCTTTTTGGAAGATCCTTGCAGAGATCCATGAGATGTGATAACAGGGTCCAGTCATGAAGCACCAACTCTGTCATCCATCGAGTTAGTGAATGTGGGTACCTAAAAACAATGGGGTGTTGATTGCTTGTGGACGCTGCACTTTCAAACTAAGAGTGGGAAAGTCATCACCGGCACCATGTTCAAATTCCAAATTCATGCCATGACCTGGCTCCAAGAGGAAATCAGATCAGATAAGTAAAACCCTCGATCCTGAAGTCTCATTCAATATTTCTCTTCTCTCTCATCTCAACTTCTCACCAACTTTGCTGTTCACCATTTTCTCCCTTCCATTTGTTTTTCTCTCTTCCACACCCACCACTTGAGATTCCTCTTTGGAGTAAATAATGTGAATTTCCCCCTGGTAATGTCTCTCCTGGTAAGGTCTAATTCCAACAAATCAAATTGTTGTCAACACTGATGTCAACACTGATGTGTCATTGACTTGTATTTACTACCCTGAATTCCCTTTTTGATAGCTGCCTTTGGGCTGGAACTCCTTAGCAATTCATGCAAGCCGAGAACTGCTCCCTGACTCTGGCACTCTAAAAATACTCAGCTTTGTTGGGTGAAACCTGCCAATATACTCACAACAGGAAGAATTAAATAACACGATGACGTCATAACACAGACATTTTCAGACAGCAAACTACTGTGCATGAGGATCCAAAATGAGGACATGTGTGGTTAGTAGAATTTTAAAGGAAGTTCATGTTTGAATTCACAAATATATTAAACCAAGTGCTTCTTCTTCTTCTCCTTCTCCTTCTCCTTCTCCTTCTCCTTCTCCTTCTCCTTCTCCTTCTCCTTCTCCTTCTCCTTCTCCTTCTCCTTCTCCTTCTCCTTCTCCTTCTCCTTCTCCTTCTCCTTCTCCTTCTCCTTCTCCTTCTCCTTCTCCTTCTCCTTCTCCTTCTCCTCCTCCTCCTCCTCCTCCTCCTCCTCCTCCACCTCCTCCTCCTCCTCCTCCTCCTCCTCCTCCTCCTCCACCTCCTCCTCCTCCTCCTCCTCCTCCTCCTTCTCCTCCTCCTCCTCCTCCTCCTTCTTCTCCTCCTCCTTCTCCTCCTCCTCCTCCTTCTTCTCCTCCTCCTCCTCCTCCTCCTCCTCCTCCTCCTCCTCCTCCTCCTTCTCCTCCTCCTTCTTCTCCTCCTTATTCTCCTCCTCCTTCTCCTCCTCCTGCTTCTCCTCCTCCTTCTCCTCCTCCTTCTTCTTCTTCTTCTTCCCCTTTGTCTTCTTCCCCTTTTTCTTCTTCCCCTTCTACCCCTTCTTCTTCTACCCCATCTTCTTCTACCCCTTCTTCTACTTCTTCCCCTTCTTCTTCTACCCCTTCTTCTTCTTCTTCTTCTACCCCTTCTTCCTCTACCCCTTCTTCTTCAACCCCTTCTTCTTCTTCTTCTTCAACCCCTTCTTCTTTAACGGCCACAATCATTCGCACGTTCTTGTGGGCTTGGCCGGGGGAAGCTTGGCCCAAGTTTTTCACGAACCGGCTGGCCAGGCCTGATGTTCGACTAAGGTTATGGCAGGAACTCATAATTTGTTCCATGGTTCCGTCGACAGCTCGCTGACTCTTCGCGAAGGACACCGAAGGATCCTTAACGTCCACCAACTGATGCTGTCAGATGGGTCACCCAGTTTAACGTCCATCTGAGGGATGGCACACACACATTGATTATTCACCCTGCCTAACACCAAGTACAGTACTTGTGGGTTCACACAACAGCAAATAGCATGTTGACCCACCTGATGGAGAAAAAGCAGGTGATCCATTTATTGTTTACACTTCACTCAAAACTTTTGTATTATTTACTAATTTTGTTTTTTTAATTAAAAAATTGCCAACAATACTCTCTCCACTTCTCCCCCCATCCCACCTCTAGATCAGCAAAAACATTGAGAATATCACCACGGTCCAAACACACAAGGGTCGGACAGGATGGTACAGAGGCAACGCATTTCCCTTTGAGCTGTCTAGTATGGGTTCAAGCCCCGACCCAACTATTAACTGTCAGATTGGGGCAATGAGTACATTGACTGAGCGCTGCATCACAAAGTATATGGACATTAAGCCGGGTGTTGCATCTGCTAGTATGAGATGGTCTATGTCAATGATCTTCCAGTATTGTTTATGAAGAGTTGGTGAGTTATCCTTGGCATCCTGAACAAATAAATTCCTGCCCAAATCACCTTCAGTTGAACATCATGCCTGGCCAGCCAGTCCGCAAGGGACTTGGACCAGACATGTTCCTTGCCAAAGCTCGCTTCTGAGCTGTCCTGCCTGGGTTCGAATTCTGACCCAGCTATAAACTGTCATCCCTGTGTTTCATAGTTAGGGTGATTCATCAGTATGTGTGCCATCCCTCGGATGGACGTTTAAAATGCGCGTTCCATCTGCTGGTTTTAGTTGGTGGATGTTAAAGATCATTTGATGTCCTTCGCGAAGAGTAGGCGAGCTATCGCTAAATTCCAAATTCATGCCATGACTATGATTGGGAAGGCAATTGCAAACCACCCAGTATAACCCTGGCGATGAAACTGAAAAGGCAGCACCAATGCTCTGTGAACAATATGGCGCATCTCATGATATCACCATAGTTGTTGTAAGTTCAAAAAAACTACAAGTACTACAGTTGTTCTTTCGAACATTGGAAGCTCACCGAAGGGCTTACAATTTTCGAAAGGCTGAGTGGGATCTTTAAGATTATGCAACTGAATGCGAGCAGATGCGACAGGTGGCTTAACATTCCCTCTGAAGAATGGAGCACTGACTGATTCAACACCCTGTCTGCAAAACACAGTCACAGGTCAGGTTGGGAATGAAATCCAAACTACCGGTACACAGCTCAAAGGTGGGTCCACCACCTCACGCCTATCCTATCGGGGCCCAAGTTAAAATCACATTACACGCAACAGTAATGCAATGTTCCAAATAATTTTCACTCATTCAAACAACTCATTCCAAAAGTATTAATACTTTATTGGAGTTCTGCAAAATAATAACTCCTTTTATGGCCTTGTCTCCAGATATCACTCCAAGATACAAATACTCGTCTTGATGGTTGTACAAACTTTCAAAATCATTGTTAACTCTTTTCCACTACCTAAAACACATACTTGTACCAACCCACCATTGCCTTCATTCAAGAGACTAATTTTCCTTGTGCCACTTTACAGCTGTTGCACTGTGCAGAGATTCTGTACTTTGATGATACGCGAGAATCGAAGAGCAAGGAGACCGGCTTGTGATAGCCAACTTTATTCAAAAAATACCAGAAGATCTTGAGCGATTACACAAAATTGAAAGCAGATGTAAAAAATGTTGTTTTTTAAAATCACTTTGACATAAGTTGGACCATTTGCCAGATGGCAGTTTTATCTGGTTACATTTCCTTTGAGAATTGACCCAAAGATCAAGTAAATCAAAGATGAGGACATAGTTGCTGCCCCTAAGGTGCTCGTCCTTGAGATACAAGGTATTATGATTATATATTTTCATGAACTTCATTGTTCGAATCTCGATCCTTCCCTAGTCCCTATGTTAATTCTCTTCTTTTTGAAAGTATTGCTGAAAGGGCTTGGATTTATAAGGCAAGCGGTGTCTGGAAAGTTGCTTCCCCCAAGGTCAATAGGTGTGTGTGTGTGTGTGTGTGTGCGTGTGTGCGTGTGTGTGTGTGTGTGTGTGTGTGTGTGTGTGTGTGTGCGCGCGCGCATGTGCGTGTGCGTGTGTGTGTGTGTCTTTCACATGCTTCAAAGGAAGGGATTCCCAATGATGATGGCATGGCTTTGTTTTGAAATATAAACAGCTTCCTCTGCTTCAGCACATGACCAGAATTGAGTTTTGAATCAGAAAAAGAAATGGCTGTCTGATGCTGTTAGCTTTCTTGGGGCTTGAGAAAACTTGTGTATCACATCCTCCTGCGCCCACACACTCCAACCTTCCCCCCTCACCCCACCTCCTCAAAGTCTCCTCTCACCCTGGTCTGCAAAGCCTCCTCTCACCCTGGTCTGCAAAGCCTCCCCCTCAATCCTGCACTCCCCCAATGCCTCCTCCCCTATCCCTAACCGTGTGGATCTCAAACATCTGAGATCTCCACTCCAAACTGACAGATATCTCAATCCAGGCCACTGTAGACATAAACCAGACATCATCTGTTTAACAGAATCCTTCCTCCCAGACAGGATGTCGCTGACTCCTGAGTGTCTCTCCGAGGCTCATGTCTCGTCCGATTTGATAGTCCGAAACCACGCCCCGACAGCGCAGTTGCACTTCAGATCAAGAACTCAATTTCTCACTGCCATAGTACTGATCTTACACCTCCAAACTCCCAGCAGTACCTTTGACTGCAACTTCCCCTTTACCTGTCATTTGTCTGTGTTGTGCCATCATCCAAACAGTGATGACTTCATCTACATCTCGCTTTCAGCCAACATGGACCAACTTTTAACTACTCATCCGAACTCTCTCTTCCTCATATGTGGCCTTTTCAATCATCACCATGTAACTTGGCTGGGTGTTGGTACCTCTCTCACCAGTCATGGCACTTCAGCAAAGGACTTCTCTGACTCCATGGGACTAAATCAATCTGTGAACTTTCCAACCTGGATTTCTCCCACTGGCAAATCCTCCATCCTTGACTTGGTGATTATAAACTTCCCTGCAAGTGTCTCCTGCTCTTCCTCAACTCCAATTGGTCGATCTAGAGGTGTAGTCCTACCGGAGCAGCACTTCAGCACCTCGATCCATCCAAGGAGGAGCTTAACTCCACAACAGTTAAAGAAAACAATCACCCATATATTCATGATTGGTTGAGTCATTATGCTTTGTGTGCTTTCATGGCCAAATAATCGGGGTCAAAGCTTGCCCCAAAGCTTGGATATGTCAATACGTTGGACACTTTGTCCAGGGAGCGATATTATAACAATACAGGTTATAGACAACCGGAAACGTTTGGAGCTGGAGTTCATAACTACTTCAAACTTTTGGCAAGGTTAGTTATTCTTATTACGTACCAAAATAGCCCCCTTGCAACCACACCCAAAATCGTGAAGTCGCAGCCATGATTCAATAGGAGGGAAGGGGAAGAGGATCTAATGACTTAAGACGTGACATAATGTGTGAGTTTGGGCCAATGGGAGCCACCCCATTCACACAACGTTCACGAAAAAAATACTCACAGATGGGATGTCGACTTTCACAGCCATCTGAGGGATGTCACACACATTGATAAATCACCCTGCCCATGAAATACTGTGATGTCAGATTATAGCTGGGTTGGGATTCAAACCAAGTCTCGACAGCTTAGAGGCGAGTGTGCATATCTGAAGGCCACCCTACCAGCCATATACTGTATATATCTGTAATAATCAGCCTGGTGTTGACTTATTGGTTAGGGTGGCTGGCTTGGGATCTTATGGTTCTGAGTTTAAGTCCTGTTGTCTGCTGAATTAACACCAGGTGGGGTTGACTCAGCCTGTCATCCTTCCGAGGTCAGCAAAATGAGTACCAGTGTGGTGGAAGAGGGGCACAGCATCAGCGGCATAGTCGTGTCCCAACAAAATGATAACTATCCAGCAGCCACGCTGCCATACGCAAGAAGAAGAAGGAGATCTATAATGTCAGTGTGTGTCCGTTGGTCCGTCTGTCCACTCCCAAACCATGAAACCTAGCAGCGTGCCATTGGACGGTTTTCATAAGTTTGCCGGTGGAGGGTACTCTTTTGGCCTTCTTTTTTTGGAGATGTGGAACGATGCCATTCCATGCTTTGCTGCTTGGTTTCTGGGTCAAAATGGTGGAACCACCTTTCCTCAATAGTCATGATATTTACAGGAAGTCATTGCCTGAGGTTGCATGTCATTGAAGCAGCTTATGATGACACACCTATGCATGTGTTTTTTGTGTTTCTCCATAAGCAAACCAGGAACCCAACAGGAACAAACTTTCCGATATCCTAAGGTTGCTATCATTTACTGTATGACAAGTTTGAAAGTTCAATCTTGAGGTTTGACGGATGTTGTTTACTGGCTCTCCTGAGAGTGGACACACACTTGTTGTTGGATTTTTGGAATGCACTGAGATTGCCTTCAGTCGGGATAGCCTTCCAGGAAGAGAAGGCAAATTATTCAGTGTACCATGAGTGAGAAGAAGGGTAGGATAATTGAAGAGAAGATGGGATGAATCTGTGCATGAGAAAGAGCAGGATTCTGTGGAAGAATTCCCAGGATAAGTTAACATCAGGGGCAGTAAATATGGGAGACCAGTCCTGAAGAGAGATGGCTGCTTGCAGTCCCTGCAAATCTGCCTGAGTGAACTTCCAGACTTGCCAGCATTGAGGCAGCTCTCTGAGAATAGCCAGAGAGATCAGTTGAAGCAATTGGAACAGAGGAAGGGCAAGAGACATTTTCATGCAAAAGAACAACGTCCAAATGTCTTAACTGTTCAATGAGACTTGGTTTGTACATACACTGGTGTGCAAAAGTATGAGTCCAGTCGAAAAAATTTTTAATTGAGAAGTGATAACAAAACAAGAGTTGAGAATTGCTTTGTAATACATCTCCCGTGCCAGTCCTATTGAATGTTTGGGAGATAAAAGTTTATTTTGCGTTTAACGCACGCTCGAGCCGACACCGGAACCAAAATGAGGAAGAAGAAACTCTCCAAACCACCATGTTTCGTTCGTGTTTGGCTTTGCCTATTTCTTATTAAAAATAACCCAATGTACATACATGAAGCAAAAAAACATGCATATGGCTAATGTGCATATATTATAATACATCGTTGTTATATACATGGGATAATTCCAATTGCACTGGGCTATGGACAAACACCCAGGCCTGAGGCTTGCCGATCTCGTGATGATTCATACAATGGCGGTGCATGATTTTATTGTGGTAGTGTCAGGCCAGCTGTCCTGCCACTGGGTGTAAATCAGTGGAGTGGAGTCAGGGCAGCTGAACACTGACCCATGTATAATATGTACGTGATATTTTGTAAGTCTAAAATGGGCATAACTCTGTGAAAAATTGACAAAACACCTTGAAACTCAAACTTGTTTTGTAACTTATCATAATAAAGCCGTGCACCAAGTTTCAGTTGAATATGTTAAAGGGTATGGGAGAAAGTTCGAAAAAAC